>NC_088364.1:9895050-9905050 GCF_034508935.2 Berghia stephanieae
TTCCATGAATTTTGAATACGGTAAACCTTGGATAAAATACGCTTGCAACAGCTGATCCCCGACTTAAGCCGACTGTAGTTTAGCTGATTTGACTTTGTCAAGGGTGCACCTTTCACCACAGCCAAATATACATTATTTTATACTGATTTACCTGGCCTTGACTTGTCCTGGTGTCTTCGTATTGTTGACCAGGGACTGCGCCTTAGCGTCTTTCTGGAACCATTGGCACACTTTATCGTCCTTGAAAGCCTGGACACTTCCCTCGTCCTGGACACAAGAAATACGCACGTTTATAATTTAAAAAAAAAAATATATATATATATAGATATATATACTTGTTTCATCTCAATTTCAGCTTACAACTTATTTGAGTAGACAACACAAAAATTACCAAAACTGATTTTAAACCTGACAGATATTCAGATATTGTTCAGTTTCTTGTATAGAAGATGAAAGTGTAAATGGACTGTAGATAGGTATTGGTATTTTCTTCATAGGGAACGACGTATTTTGATCTCTTCAAGATTAATTTTATGGCAAAGCCGATATAATCAAGAATATCTGACGACGTATGGTCCGAATTGCTTTCGTTTATATATATATATATATATATATATATATATATAATATATATATATATTATATATATATATATATATATGTTTGGATCACCTGCTGTTAAACTTGTCCGAAACTGGTCTATTATTTGGTAGTATGCGTTCAATTAAATCCAATTTTACATAATCCATCCCTATCAATATCATGCCTATCATTTCCTATCAACTGAACGAACTGGCCTACGCGATCGTGAATATTATCTCTTTGTTTTTACCCAATGATATCTAATATAAGACTGTCACATCAAGCAATGCCACGAAGGTTTAGATAATCCACTCTTTGTCAGAATAATGAAGTGAATGCTGGCCATGATCTGGAGGAGGACTAAACGTTACACGGCGAAGGAACTTGAAACAGATTAGCTGCATCTGGATAGAGATAGAGGCATTAGCTTAGATCAGGACTGGGTGGAGAGCTTTTGTTTGTGTTCAATATTCCAGTGAGGAGTTAAAAGACATTATATTATATAAATTACACCTTTTCTCGCGGTATTGTTAGATGTCGCCCAGGCATTCCATGAAAGAATATAAATAATCCTTCAAAAAAACGTCTGATTCAACATGAATCAACCATATTGTCGAGCAAATTGACGATTTATAATCTAGTTCAAAGATAAAAATGAAAGTGTATGAAGGAGGGCTCGATCCCGGGACCTTCCGAGTCACATTGCAAAGCCACGACCTCTTGGCCACCTCGGATGGCTCGGAAAAACTTGTTTGGATGTCTTCCACTCCTTTACGATTTTACCATAAACGTTGAAATTCTCATGGCAGGAAGATCAGGTACTTACGTTTATGGTGTCAAAGTATATTTAAATTATAGTAGGTACCTACTACAAATCAATAAAATATTGCAATGTGCCAAATTGAGTGATTTTGAAAGTATGTGATTTCTTGCACTTAAGTTAACTGATTACCTTGGTGGTTATTTCTTTTCCATTGTCATCTTCCCGACGTGTGTATTTTAGCATGTCTTATAACCGAATGAAGTTATGGGCTTGATTTAAAGAGTTTAATAATTTGTTCAATAACTCGGTAACTCCTTTACAAATTTTATAAACATAATGACATATCATTGGACAATCATTGTGCAACATTTCAATTACTTTCGTCGTCCTATTGCAAAAATATTAAAATTTGAATTTGGTGCGGTTTTAATCATTTTTTGCTATAATATTTATATTAGTAATATATATATATATATATATAATATATATATATTATATATATATATAAAGGCAACTTATTTATCATCCTCATCATCATCATCATCATCGCCTACCACAGGACTTTTCCCTCCCTTAGGGCTGATCACGTCTATGTCTTGAATACCTGCGTCCACCAACACCTTGTAAGGGTGGGCCATTTCTGGTAGGTACCACCCGGTCTGCTTATCAGTGGACCCCATTTTGTCCACACTGGTCAGGACCACGAGAACCTTCTTGCCCATTTTGAATTCAAAATCCCTGTAATGTAAAATTAGGAGGTTTGACAACCGGTAATGATAATAATAATAATACATATCTTATATAGATAGAACGAAGATGACGTCACTCTTGTCTTTGTTATTGATTTTTGCCATCCGCGTTTATGCGTAATTTTCACTAAACTGTATTAATATTAACGTTCATAAACGTTCATGGTTATACATAGTTTTGTTTGTTGGTCCGTTATACTTCCGGATGGCAATGTTGTGAGCTTCTTAGCCAAATGCATATTATCTATAGTGATTAGGGAGGGGGAGGGGGAGATCCTGACGACCCTCTTTGTTCCCCAACGTAACTACAGGTCCAGGCACTGTTAGCATGGTCTGATAATTTGCTCTGTGTCCAATTTATTTATTCCATTGATATGTTGAGGGAGATAACGTTATATAACATATTACAAGCTGATTGTGTGTGTGGGTGGTGGTGGTGTTTGGGGGGGGGGGGGGGGGGGGGGGGGGGTATGTTACGACATTCACTTACCGTCGTAGTCAATCGTGGCGCATGGCATTGAATTTTGAGCGAATGGCGAACTACTAAGAAGAATAAACAGAGAGATGTCGATTATGCGACACGACGATGGGGTGTGCAAGTGGCTGTGTGTGTGTCTGCTCTGCATCACTGCATGTGCATCAAATTGTATACACACATGGAGTGTAGTTAGATACTCACGATAAACACATAGCAACTGTCAATTCCACAGTAAATCATCAGTGATCGAAATCACATTGGCGCATTAAAAAAAAACCCACATAAATTCATTTTTTTACGTCGTCTGGGTGAAATTAGTTCGAGGCAAACATTAGTTCGAGGAAGGAATGGGATGATAACAGAGAATAAAAAGCCAAAAAATAAATGGTACATTCGAATGAGTTCGAGGAATCCGTGTTCGAGGAAACTGCTGGAGTGTATAAGCAATACCGGACATTGTAAAAAGTGACTTATACACTATGAACATGAAATTTAGTTTCATATGGCTGCTGGAGTACAAAATGAAGCACTTTGAAGCGCATCGGGTATGATGAAATCGTGGAAATGCTTGGTATTTGTGTTTTAAAAAAACGCTACTAGATACATTTATTATGATTGTTACAAAATATTCTTACCTTGATTCACAATAAACTTCAACCCACACAAAAAAAACTTTTGGATACAACAGGCAACGAAATACACTTGCCAACTAGATATGCCGGTTGAAGTATAAAAAACAGTACTTGGTCAAATACACACAAACAGGCCTCCAAACTACTCTGTTGTTATCAGACTAAAAGCGACACATAATCATTCAGCTGTTCTACTCGCTTTTGTACGTTGGAGGCCATTATATGGTATTGGTTTTGTCAGCAAATCAGAACACGGAAGTGGAGATAAGCGCCTTCTTATTGGTGACTGAACCGAAAGTTAAACACATACTCTATGTGAATATTGCTAAATGGAAGGCACATGCCTGTGTAACCGTGCTTACGAACCCGACGTACCAACATCAGTAAACGTCTGAGAGCGTTACGGGTAGGTGATCAGCGCTTTGACAAACGCGACACGACAGAATAATATAATAATGTCGAGTAGACTAGCTGCGGTCAATGTATGTAATAAAATAAAAATTTGCTGACTCATGGTACCTTTAGTAGTAGTAGTAGTAGTAGTAGTAGTAGTAGTAATAGTAGTAGTAGTAGTAGTAGTAGTAGTAGTAGTAGTAGTAGTAGTAGTAGTAGTAGTAGTAGTAGTTGTTGTTGTTGTTGTTGTCACTAATGTAATTTGGACATGGGGCTGATCAATTTTCTTTGTCGACTTAACCCTCCATAAACTGCACCCCCTCCCTTCCTCGTTAAAGTTATGAACACACAAATACACACACACACACACACACGAATTTATTATTATATATTATATATATATATATATTAAAATATATATATATATATATATATATATATATATATATAATGTTAGTGGAGAACCCGCAACATCTGCGGAGAAATAAAGGCTATTACGAACGGGCACCCAGTGAACCAATAGATACCTAGTGTAAGGGAACATAACCACGCCTCTCGGACAGTCATCATAATATAAACAATGGCAGTGATTGATAGATATAGCGAACTGTGCAGGTTTTACTATCGATGGTATATGTCTAGGTAAAATACCCACTGTTCTACCGCTTGATCAATAGAACCAACACAGAAAGCTGTGTAAACTTAAACGTTTATAATATGATCGAGATATGATAACTAGTCACCCATTTGGCGGCATGAAAACAATAACAAAGATCAAAGAGAGGTCGATTTCATTTACGTTATGTTATCAACAACCAATTATTTTTGTCCGAGCAAGTGTGAAGGTGTATCACAAATTCCCTGTTTTGATCGGTCCCCAATCTACTGGTTAATTCAGAAACAACTTCTTTTTATTTTTATTTTTTTCTTGTTGCTAGATTTATGTTCTTTGGTAATAAATCGAAATATTTTGTTCGAAAATTTTATGGAACATTTTTTATTATCTCTCCTTCTTCGTGTTGTATGGGTGTCAAGGCCGAGTGTTGAGACAAGATTTGATGCGCTGGTACATCGTGAGAAGTTATTTCTTATACTACGTCTTATATATCTCATTTGAACCATTTCTAAACTTCTTATATTTCGTTGGATGGAGGGTGGGGGGGGGGGGGGTCCCACTCAACACTGGCGTATTCTAAAATAGCCATAATAGCAAGAGTTCTGTAACTGCGAACTTGTGTATTTGTTGCCCAGCCTTTAAGAGTGCAATGAATGAATGCAGATATTTTATTTGCCTTTGAAGGTTTGTTTGGTATGTACCTTCCCAATTTCATAATTCCCGTCAGTTCGACACCCAAATACTTTGCGGAATCTACTCGTTGAAAAGTTTGATTGTGTTGTTGGTAAGGTTGGTAAGCATGGAATCTTGGCTTTCTCTTGTTGGTGACTGACATGTTTTGGCATTCCGAGACATTAAACGCCATCATGTGACATTTCGGGACAATAAACTCCACCATGTGACATTTCGAGACATTCAACTTCATTAGATAGTTGCGTTCCAACCCTTCTAATGACTTCAAATCATTATTGAAACATTTACTATCTTTTATTTTCCATTTTTATGCTCCTGTATAGCATTGTGTTGTCTACAAAGAGGCATACATTTGACTGAAGTTGGTTGGGAAGGTTGTTTATGCATATAAATAAAAAACGTGGGCCCGAGAACAGCCCTGAGGCACGCCTAAGGTTACTTTACCAATGTTTGATCCCATTCCCTCGACAACTTACTGTGTTCGTTGGTCTAGAAAGGAGCGTGTCCACTGAGTTGTTTTTGAGTTCATTCCGACCATTTCTAGTTTTGCTAGTACACGATGTTGCACATTGGCAACCATTTTGGCGAAGTCCATAAAGACAAACTCATTTTGTTCATATTTGTCTATTTCTGATGGAAAATTCCTTACTGCTCACAAGAGTTGTGTTTCATTTGATCTGTCCTTACGAAAACCGTACAGAGCGTTTGTCAGGATGTTGTTTTCAAGATGGGTAATTATCGCCGATCTTATGATGTGCTCTACAAGTTTACAACAAATACTGGTAGGTGAAATAGGGCGATAATTAGAAAGTAATTTTCTCTCTGCTTTTTTGTATACCGGCTAGACACGTGCTTGTTTCCATGTTTTCGGCTCATGACCGACAATTAAGGATATTTCAAATAATTTTGTGAGTGCACCACTTAGGTCTGGGGATATAATTTTTCTATTCTTAGACGATTTGGTATTCCATCATAACCATCTGCTTTGTCCGCTTTCAGATTTAGGAGTTTTACAACGTTATGTTTGGCACGATTTGTGCACATAATCTCATTCGTCTGTAGTGTTTAATTCATCATGTTTTGTTGATAAAGGGGAAACCAGAGACATACGTTTTATCTGTTTCCGTATATTAAATTGAAGCTCACATTCAATTCCACATTGTTATTTATTTCTTCGAGCTCCGAGCAGCAACATTTACATGTCTCCAACAGGCATTTTGACTGGTTGATTGATTATTGTCTGAGAATGAGGTGATATACAAGGTAGGATTGTTATTACCTACAACAAAGGACCACATGTAGAGCCAGGGAAAATCAGATTATCGTCTTGTCCCATGACAAGCACAAAACTCACACGTCGTCACATGACATGGACAATAAATATGATTCCTCCGGAGATGAAAAGGCAGACGTTCCTACATTCAAGGGTTCAAGGATAGGGAAGGGGCTCATTCAGCACTAATCTAATCCATCCAATATCCTCAATATTTATCTATTGCCTTAGTCTGATATTATATCGGGCCAAATGAGAGAAAACGAGCTTTTATGTAGCGCAATATCCACTAAACGTGCTCAAAGCGCTGTAAAAGATCTCCCTGTCCAACAACACTTAGGCGATAGACACATCTAAAATTCAAATCAAATCAAAAAGTAGAGACACAATCACACATTGACACAGAGAAGGGAGACACACACACACACACACACACACACACACACACAGAGAGAGAGAGAGATAAATAGATAGATTGATAGATAGATAGATAGAGAGAGAGATAGAGAGAGAGAGAGAGATAGATAGATAGATAGATAGATAGATAGAGAGAGAGAGAGAGAGAGAGAGAGAGAGAGAGAGAGAGAGAGAGAGAGAGAGAGAGAGAGAGAGAATAATTTCCCCCAAATGATGAATGAAGGGAATGATATCTTATTTATTTTATTTGAGGAGATATATAGTTCGGAGAAATTTTCTGTTATTGATTTAATGTCTAATGAATGAGAGATTACAAAATATAGACTTCGGAAGTAGGGGTTGCGGGAGAAAATATTTGTTTGTTATTGATTTAATAATAATAATAATAGACTCTTATAGAGCGCACGGTATCCTCAACGATGTGGCTCTAGGCGCTTAAAATTACATCAACACAAAAACAATATTTAAAGTACATGACATAAAACAAGATATGTTTTCAAGGATTTCTTGAATTTGACCCTTTTCTCAATAGGCAGCCAGTGTAATCTTCGTAGGAGAGGTGTAGCAGAGTTAAACCTCTGCCTTCAAAAGACCAATCTGGCAGCATTATTTTGGACCATCTGCAGCCGCTTGATCTTATTTTCCGAGACACCAAACAACAGAGCATTACAATAAATCAGCTTTGATAATAAAAGAGAAACAAGTTTTCTGGTAACATCCTTAGAAAGGAACTGTATAATAAATACAATTGTTTTCAAATGACACATCAATGATTGGATAATTGTCCTAATTTGATGGTCCATCGACAGTTCGGAATCTAAGAATGCTCCAAGATTTTTGACCTTGTCAACAATATCTATTGACACCTCTCCTACTTTTAATTTCTTCTCGTTCCAAAATCTTCTGTTCCCTACATACATCACCTCCGTTTTGTCGTCATTCAACCTCAGCCTGTTCCCACCCATCCAATGCCTTACACCCAGTATATTTTTCACATGTACTAATGACATTTTGGAAGATTTTAGTACATTCAGATCCAAATAACTGGGTGTCATCAACATACTGGTGGTAGGACAGGCCAAAGCCCTTGATATTGATAACCGTTGAAAGTGGATATATGTAGAGAACAAAAAGCACAGGTCCAAGAACTGATACCTGTGGGACACCACATTCTAAAGGAATTTGATCGGACCTCAAACTATTTACAACTACAATTTGTCGTCTATCTAATAAATAAGATTTAAACCAACTGAGCGTCGTAACCAGATATGCCGAAAGTTATTTCTTAACGTTTTAACAGTAGGTCGTGATCGATAGTGTCAAAAGCTGATGATTAATCAAGAAGGTTAAGAACTGTGCAGGAACCCTTATCAATGATTTGAATAAGATAATTTACAACCCTGGCAATAGCAGTTTCATTGATTGAAATAACTAGCGAGGGAAAACACCATATTTTAAACTTCCAAGTGTCAGGTTGAACCGCTTAACTGCCATATTCTGGAAAAACACTTATTTACAAATTTGGCCAGTAAACTCGTCCTTCAAACATCGATCAATTTAAATGACCCTCGTGAGGTCCCTGATTTGACAGCGTTTTTCCCAAGATGGGAGTCTTTTAAATCGATCGATATTTGAAGAACTAGTTTTCTAGCCAAATTTTACATACGTATATTTCAAGAGTACGGCAGTTAACTGGTTAAGTAATTCAAGGTTTGAGACTTTTGGGACAAGTTGGGAGTAATTCCCTAGAAAGAGGAGAGCTAACGCTACTAGAAGGGACATTCCTTCTTTGAGCCAATGGTCACAGCCCTCGCACGCTGACTCGCGAAGTGCGTGTGCCTCGCTAAGTGTTTGCCCTAGATACGGCTGTCCCTGCCTTTCTGTTTATGGATGTGTATGATCATGTGTATGTTTCTATGTTTACATTTAGTGTTTGTGTGTGTGTGTGTGTGTGTGTATGTGTGTGTGTGTGTGTGTGAGAGAGAGAGAGAGAGAGAGAGAGAGAGAGAGAGAGAGAGAGAGAGAGAGAGAGAGATAAGTAGGAGTGAAATATCTGTTCGATGTTATCGTCATCATAATATAAGTATATAGTTATAACAAGTGTAACTAAATGACAAATTGCCATATTTATGGACAATAAAGATCTATTATTATTATTATTATTATTATTATTATTATTATTATTATTATATTATTATTATTATTATTATCCCTTTGTTGCATGAGGTATGATACCATCGACCTAGGATGATGATTTTTGGCAAACAAGCATGTTTCGACACTAAAATGACATTGACATCATCATTTTTTATCCAAACCTTGTCAATTAGGGGGGTCAAGTTGTCCAATATATTGGACGTCATGCATACGGGGTTCGAATGTGAAAAATTTTGCCATTCCCAAAGTTAATAAATTTGGTATAAAATATTAGGATTTTAACACCTTTACTTATTCTGGACCAAGCAGAAAAGACTTCATCATGCTCTTTTATATTTAGAGCAATGATTGAAAACAATACAAGAGTAGGGCGTGTAGCTCATACCCTATTTTGTAAACCATAAAATAAGCAAAATATGAAGAAAAAAAAAAAACCAAAGAATCATATGACAGATGATCATTTATTACTTGAAAGAAAGAATACATCAAAATCAAACTACAAGTTTTGAAAAAATTACTATTATGAAGCGTGGTGGAAACGATAAAAACAGTCATCCAACCCATCCTTCCCGGTCATACACAGATACGCACAACACTTGCGACACATGAACACAGACTTTCTCTTGCATCCTTCCATCTTGCACCTCTGTCCATCCTTCACATCCATTCTTTTCAAAAAATGATCGACCCTGTCATACCTTGCATTCACATTCACACTTTTGGCAGACTTGGACTGGCGCCTGTCAGGGACAGGAGGGGTTGGCTCTAGAGTCCGCTCGGTAGGGCACGAAGACTTGATCAGTCCCCTCGCAACATCTAACTTGAACATTGCT
Source organism: Berghia stephanieae (assembly GCF_034508935.2). Lineage (NCBI taxonomy): Eukaryota > Metazoa > Mollusca > Gastropoda > Nudibranchia > Aeolidiidae > Berghia > Berghia stephanieae. The sequence goes on from NC_088364.1 coordinate 9,904,637, forward strand.
AGTTGCATCTTGCACTCGGCATTGCTAGCCTTGCACAGCAACCAAGAGTTGACGACACAAAGGTCAATGAGATGGAACAAAATCCTCTTGTACCATTTCTTTCCCTTCATCGTGTTCCTGTACAAGGCAAGCAACATATCGCATTTGTCCACCCCACCCATATTTTGATTGTATTCCTTTATAAGGGCAGGACAGGTCACTGTGATATGGCGCTTGTTTGTCCTGTCATACCTTGTGACAAGTGTGGTGGGTTCGACTCCATGGACGTTTGAGCCAACAAGGACAAGTTTGTTATCAAACCACTCACAAATGACCAGGCTCTGATCATCATCTGACCTGTAGTCGTAGCTCCCCCTACCTCTTTTCTTTATGTCCTTTTGACACAATAGGGGACATTTCTTTGTCCTGTTTGCC
>NC_088364.1:9910050-9925050 GCF_034508935.2 Berghia stephanieae
TTAACTGCGTCACTCGCCTCAAAGTCTGGATGACCCAAATCAAGCTAAAATTCAATGACGATAAAACTGAGTTTATCGTTTTTAGAAAACAAGGAAAGACCATTCTAACGGAAGAACTTTTGATTTGTGACTCTGTCATTTCCAGATCTTCAATTGTAAAAAACCTTGGTTTTTATTTTGATTAATTTCTGAATGTGCATTCTCACATTACAAAACTCTGTCAAAATCTTTATTTTATTTTAAGGTCTATTAGTCATATCCGCAATCTTTTAGATGAAGAAATTTGCAAGATGCTCATTAGTTCCCTTTTTGCAAGCAGGCTAGACTATTGCAACACCCTTCTCTACGGGCTACCAAAGAGCTTGGTCACAAGACTGCAGTTGTTACAAAACAGGGCAGCACGAATTGTCACCCAGACAAAAAAGAATGAGCATCTAACTCCCGGATTGGAATGCCTTCATTGGCTGCCCGTGGAGAGGAGCGCTGATTATAAACTAGCCTTTAAATGTCTTCACAACACTGCTCCGGAGTACTTAAAATCACTTCTTACAGTCCATATTCCAAGTAATCTCCAAAACTCCAGACAATCCATAAACATGAATTGCATATGGAATCATAAAGTAGCATAACTATTTAGCAGCATGATTAGTATGATTATGGGTTGTAAAATAGCGAGGGTGGATGATCTTTATTGACGATCAGCATTTATTTAGGCTAGAAAATATGATGCACTCTTCTGATCAGTTCCACAGTAAATGTACCCAGTCCTCCGGGCGACGAGTTTTAAACTTCCAATGAGTTTGGCACCAGTATTTTAACATCACACTATTGTTCCATATTGACGACTAACGCGAGACAACGCTACATCGATTATAAGAATAGGAAGCACAATTCCTTAAGTTGAGCAGATCAAGACAACTTAATTACAATGCTTTTGAATAACGTTACTGTTGTTGTTGAGAAAGTGATATCTAACTTTACGGCACTGATGGCTGAATCGGTCGTAAATTGTATTACCCTTTATGCACCTGATAATCTCTCAATATTTTTATGAGATTTATGACAGCTGTATGATAGCTCTCGTATTCTGTGGACATAGTACAGTTAGGTTTCTTTATCGTGAGCGTTTTTATATTTGTTTGGGATTATTATTATTTTTTTAATTTGGAGTAAAAATAATGGAGAATTTTTTTTAAATAGAAAAAAAAAAAAAAAAAACAACAAACACAAAACAATGCAGGCTACAGACATTGGGGGCAGTGTGGCTCAGCGTTACCGGTTTTTGCTTCGTACACGAATGTACCGGGTTCGATCACCCCCGCTGCGCTGTGTGGTCTTGAGACAGTTACCTCGCCCTAGCTCAAGTTACGGCGTTGCACTGCGGCTGACGCCTGGGTTATTCCAGTCTTCCCATAGAATAGACCCTAGAGGCAAATTCCCACTATGGGATTAATAAAGGGAATTTTACTTTTCAATTTATTTTATTTTATTTTATAAAAGCATCTTTTGATAAGCGCACAATAAGATTAACATGTCTATCCAGCATTCATTACCATCGTATCAACAAGCCTACAGTCGATGGTCATAACCATGTGGCCGGTCAGTCATCGGAAGTCGACCATTTCCCGTTCAATGAGTTTTATACTTCACGTTTAGCGAAGACAGGCAAGGCAAACACAAAAGAAAAACACTGTTTTAACTCTCTTTTTTGTGTTGAAAGACACCATTCGGATAAATTATATCAATCTCATGTTAAAACTTGAAAAAGAAAAACCTTGAGTAATTTCTACTAAGCCTGCTTAAATCGCTTTACAGCAGGTCCCTAGCCAACAGCAGCACTTAATATATACGGTGCCTGTTAACGACCAGGTACTCAGTTTATACCAGGGCACGGTGAATGCGAGTAAAAAGTGTTTTCAAAGGACTCTACTATGCGCCACTCAAAGCGGGACTCGAACTCTGGACCTTCGTGTCATACCACTAGACCACACCGCCTGGCATAATAATCCCCAGCGAAATAAGGATTTTATATTACAACCAGTGTTGAAAAGCTCCCTAAGCTCATTGCCATGTATAGATAGTTCGAAGATGACGTCACCCAGGTCTTTGTTATTGTTTTTTTGCCATCCGCGTTGATGAGTAATGCTCACTGAACTGTATTAACCTGACTATAAACGTTCATGGATACACACAGTTTTGTGTGTAGGGCAGTTATACTTCCGGATGGCAATGTTATGAGCTTCTTAACCAAGCGCATACTATCTATATAATATAATTTAGATGAAATTCAGATAAGTACGGGCAGGAACAAAGAAGCTGCTTAGCCTATGCTTATAATTATGATTGATACGTTCAACAGTCAGATAGAGTGTGCTATCCTCCTATTGGGTATCTCGTGATTTAAGGTAATATTAACCTGGTTGAAGGCTTGGATGTATCCGACAATGCAACATTTGGTTATATCATTAACGGTTGCTCGGTTTCGTACACCTCGGCAATTTGCCACCCCGACTAGGCAATTGGTGATCATGTTTTGCTCGGCAAATGTCTCGATCGCCAGAATCACGATGACACCCAAGAAACAGTAGGCAAATCTTATTGAATTCATTTTGATGCCGTTTTCTGTGGAGGAATGGCAGAAAGAATACAAAATCATTGTTATTAGTCACATAAACGTTGGGTGGATGATAAAAATAATCTAACATAAGGGCATTGCTGTATAAATACCAAAATATATAGATATGATGAGTCATTAAAAAAAAAAAAATAACAATTTCTTATATTTCCGGTTATGATACAGTCTTTTGTGTTAAATACGTATTTATGCGGCTATGTGGTCTAGTGGTATGACACTCGCAGTCGGATCGGAAGATCCTGGGTTCGAGCCTCGTTCGGCGCAAAGTTGAGTCCTTGGAAAAGGCTATTTACTCACATTCTCTCATCGTACTCGGGTGTAAAATGAGTACCTGGCGGTCAACAACGTTGTCTCTGTCGGAAAAAAAACATGTAATATCACCTTACAGGCGTCATGTCTCGTTCTACATGTTACATGTTGCTGTTGGTCAGGGACCTCTTGTAAACCGCTTTGAGCACGTTTAGTGGATATTGCGCTATACAAACGCTCAAGTTTAATAGTCTACTAGGTCACCCAACGCTCTTCTCTGGATTCACTTTCGTTATATACAAAATATTATCAGAATGGAGTCTTTTCTCTCTTATTTTTTACTCATGAACCAGCGGTCAATAATCTCTTATATATCACCGGATTAGATTTAATTAGCCCGATCAAGAACTACATTTGGTCTCTTAACTCATACTTATAAATCAGGGGTCAATCTAAATTGACCGCCTCGTTTTTAATTAGGATCACGACCGCTTCTATCACGACCGCTGGTTTCGCCGTCGCATTCATCTCACTTAAGGAGGCTGAAACTGAAATGTCAAAATCGACTTATTCAACGAGAAAATTTAGATAAAATAGGATAAACAAATAATATTAAATAAAAACATAAACTCATTCTCAGGAAAGGGTAAGAAGATGGGGATGATAAAAAAACTAATGCACAACAAAAAAGTCTTCACTGAGACTTAGTGGGACTGGAGACTCGAACCCGCTACCCGGGGATCGCGACTCATTTTAGCGGTTTCGGAGCCTTATTGTTGTGTGTGTGTGTGTGTGTGTGTGTGTGTGTGTGTGTGTGTGTGTGCGTGTGTGTTAGTCTTTGGGTAGGTCTGCGTATGTGCGCGCGCTTTGGTCTGGGTTTTTTATTTTTTGTTTTACTGTTTCTTGTTCTGTTTCTTTCTCTCTCTTTTTTTTTTTTCGTTTTGTTATTTCTTTCTTCTGTTTAACATGTTTTGAAGCCCGACTACAATTAAAACTATTCAAAGTATATCTTTCAGTCCTCTCTTCCCTTCCCCCCCCCCCCCCCCTCCTCTCTCTCTCTCTCTCTCTCTCTCTCTCTCTCTCTCTCTCTCTCTCGAGCTATGTCTGGTCTCTTTGAATCTTGGTATAAGTTTCCTTACATTTCAAACGAAAAATTAACCTAATATTAATCTGAAATAGCACATTTACTCTTTGAAATAATTCGGTTTGATATTGTGTGTACTAAGCTGTGAAAGTGAAAGCTGTTATTCAAACCAAAAAAGGCGAAAAGTTAGTTGAATTTTGTATGTTTTGTTATTTTTCACCGACGGCTTGTTTGTATAATGTTAAGATAAGGTTGTGTGATTGTGTGTAATCTCGCCAGATGCTTCTCTGTCGAGCCTTATGCTGCACAACACTGAAAAAATTTTTGTGTTCATTTTGGCCAGAAACGATTTACTTCAAATATTAACAGATTAAGATGACCCTCAACTTGTCAAACATTTTAAAACCTGAGACTTCAAACTTATTTGCAGTCTCGGGTTAAGACATTTTGGACCTCATCTCAATTTATCAATATTTGAAGTAAGAAACAAATTCTGGCCAAATTGAAAATTAAAGAGTTTTAAAGTGTCAATCGTAATGTGAATTTTGAATTGTATGTAAACTATACTGTGTATACTTATGTAAACACTTATTGTATGTAAACTATACTATGTATACTTATGTAAACACTAATTGTATGTCCATTGTCGTTGCGACTATCGATTATTGCTAACAGGTTGGCTGTTTGGAGTCTAAAATAGTGATACTAGTCAACTAATCTGTTAGAAGCTGTGGACTGTGAGATATAGTGAATAAATGAATATAACAGCTTCAAAAAAGAAAGAAAAAAAAGAAAAAACAAATACGGAACAGTCCGGCTCAAAATCCTTCTTCAGCCAATAATACAAACTAATACATGACTTAAACTTCAGACACGACAGAGAATTGTTTGGCACAGCTTGTTCTCTGCATCAGTCTGAACATTAAGTGGTGTATTAATATTTTTATAGTTTTTGTTATTGGCCGAAGAAGGGTTTTGCGTCCGAAACTATCGGTGTTCGAATTTTTTATTATTTTTTTTTTAAAAAAGCTGTTATTTTCATTTTTTGTTCATTACTTTTCGAGGTCTAAAATTTTAATGTATACATTTACATTGAAGTAAAATTAAATCACTAAAAATCCAAAATGCTCATGATATAAAGTGTTTGAATTTTGTTCTTTTTTTTTTTTTTTTTTTTTTTGGAAGCTGTCATATTCATTTTTGTTCATAACTTTTCGAAGTCTATAATTTTAGTATACACTTATATTGAAGTTGAAGTAAAATGAAATCAGTCAAAATCCAAATAGCCCATGATGTAAAATTTTTGGGTACAAATCCTCTTCAATATTAAGTAACTGACAACGTAAATAAGATGCTTTTACTTTACGCCGAACGCCGAGTCTGCAATTAATTGCAATGATGGAGACGATGTAGAATGAAACATTTTCAATGATATTTTTGTTGTATGAAGACGGATGTTTTATTTGTTTAGAAATTAAAAATTATGGAAACACGTGGAGAACGCTTGCCTTGTTTCTTTTTGGAGAAATTTCAGTCTAATCATAAATTGTCGGCCGAAAAAAAAAAGTGTCGAACAAAAAAGTATGGACCGCAATGTTGACTTCATCAGAAAATAGATAATAATATTATTTCTAACATCTGCGTTTAAACTATTCTCATGTGCGTCTATGTGGTCTTGTGGTATGACACTCGTTTTCGGATCGGAAGGTCCTGAGTTCGAGCCTCGCTCGGCGCATAGTTGAGTCCTTGGAAAATGTTCTTTACTCACATTCTCACCGTACTCAGGTGTAAAATGAGTACCTAACCGTTAACAGTGTTGTCTCTGTCGGAAAAAATGTAATATCGCCTAACAGGCGTCATGTCTCGTTCTACATGTTACGTGTTACTGTTGGTTAGGGACCATTTGTAAAGCGCTTTGAGCACGTTAAGTGAATATTGCGCGATTTAAAAAGCTCAATGCGATGTTTTTGTTCTACTTCAACTTTGACAGTATTGATGAGACAGTTCCCGTATATTGAAGGGATTTAATAAAATTCTACATTTTTACTCACCGGAGTGCAATGAATAACAACTTGATTGCTAACTCTATAAAGACATACCTTTTTCCTCTGAACTCCAGTGATGACTGAAAAGATGATAATGTTACATCTGCTACTACTACACACGCATTAAACCAGCTGTATATACCCACCGATCACGGACAAAACGCATCATCTACTGGTGTGATCAATAAGATTCAAAGTTTTTTCTTCCACAATTTACCAATAAAGAACATAAATTAAAATATAGATCTAATCACTAGATAATAGTTGTCAATATTTAAAAAAAAAAGAATAAAAAATTGCTCACTGTTGTCGGCCTGCTAATAAAAATTAAGAAAAACGTACACGATAGTGATGATGATAATAACGTTGCTCAAATTATATTAGTAATGAAGAAGAAGGTAGTGATGGTGACGATGACAATTATGGTGATGATTATGACGATTACGATGATGATGATGATGATGATGATGATGATGATGATTATGATGATGATGATGATGATGATGATGATGATGATGATGATTACAAAAGACTTAAATACAAGCATACTATCCAATGCTCTCGTTACGTAGAACGGAACTACTTGTATTGTGTACAACTAAAGATTGTTTTCTATGAATAATCATTGAAAAGTGCAAATGCCTCTTTTTAATAAAAAAAAAAAAGTAGCCCTTCAGAGCCATTAGGCCCATGGAGTCGGACTTTATCCGGTTTCTATAGCGTGAAACGGCAATAGCAATGCTTGGATAGGACGTTAGTCTATGGCAAAGTAATTTCAGTCAGATCTTTCAGACCCAGCTACCCAATCGCTGCTGGGTGGACAAGGGGGGGGGGGGGGGTCAGAAAAAATGTCGACTCCACCTAGGATCGATATCGGTCCCTTTGCGTGTGAAGCTGGTGTTCTACTGAGCTATCGACACCCCCAAATGTCTCGCTAAATTAGACGATAATAATGTGTTACAGTGCAGTAGTATCTAAATCGCTTCTTTCCTTCCTTGCTCTGAGGGCGATAAATGCATGTCTTACTTTTTCAATTCTAGCCTCTATGTGTCCATCTGTTCCTCCAAACGTTGAAACAATGCTACCCAAATATGTATATTTGTCTACGTCCTTCAGATTGTTTCCATTTACTGAGATGAGTGTTTTGTTGTTGTTGTAATCTCACCACCTCTATTTTCTTTGCGTTTATTCTTAAACCAGTCTGTGCTGCTTCATTGACAAGGCTGCCTGCTTTTGATTGTAAATTGTAAATGGGATTGTGTTGATTGTGACAATAAGCAAATATAATCGGCAAAGCCATGGTCTTCTAGATATTGAGTCAGGTTCCATTTTATTCCAGTCTTTTTATCTCCCACAGCTCTGCGCATTATCCAGTCAATTACTGTTAGAAATATCATTGGCGAAAGAAGACATCCCTGCCTCACTCCAGTTTTAATCTCAAAGGAGTCTGAAAGTTTTACATTATGGCTTACATAGCAGTTTGCTCGGTCATATAGTTGTGCGTAATGATGTAATATTTTGCAAATAACCTCCCAATCAATACTGTCAAATGCCTTTTCAAAGTCAATAAAATTCATATAAAGTGGTGATTGTCTCTCAAGAGACTATTCTATCCAGACCGTTGCTATATTATTATGGTCGGTACAGGATTTGTCTTTTATGGATCCAGCTTGTTCACGTGAAGTTTCCCATCAAGTGCAGTTTTCAGCCTTTGTTAAATCAAATGCTTATCTGAAGATCAACATTATACCCGGAAGTGAAACTTAACTTATGTAAAGGAGATACTGTACAATTATTAAATGTATTTTTTTTTAATTTTTGAAAGAACTATGATTACCGCTGTTGCCTCATTAATTAATTTTTGGGGGGAGTGGGGGGGGGGGGGGCGTGAGCTTTTATAGCAATATCCACAAAACATGCTTAAAGCGCTTTACAAATATCGAATGTTTTGTCTTTATTATTAGAGCAAGCAATTCTGACTACTCGTAATGTCTAAGTAAATTGGCGAAGGTTTGTGTTTGCTTTTGTGAATTTCGTCTTTGGTGTGGATGGTTTAGGTCTGCCCTATTCCCCGCTTTACAAAAATGGGCACAAATAAACTGTTGTACTCTTCTGGAATACTGTTGTAGTCTTCTGGAGAAAAAAAACAAACAAACACATTTTATAAAACTCTCAATTATGGGATTTAACAAAAGTCCCAAGTTGAGAGGTTTTTGACAAGATAAGTGACAATTAAATCGATCGTGGGAGGGGGGGGGGGGGTTGTTGTTGGGTTGTTGTTTTTTTTTGGTTTGTTTTTTTTTATTATTCTTTTTTTTTTTTTGGAGCGGGGCTTATTTGATTTCTTTTTAGTCACTCGTCTAGTTCCTGACCTCGGACAAGATCACCTGCCCTTATTACAAGACAAGACGCAACCCCATTGATACACAGGGGCCACGAGTATTAAATAAGTATGGACTAAATGCCTTTGCTTCTCGTTTCATTCCCATAATTTTCAATGGAATCAAGATAGGCAAGCAAGTAGGTACATAATGATGGCTGGTTCGAATCCCAGCTATGTGAAGAGATTGGGTTTATTTTTTAATGTCACTCAGGTTGCTTTATCCATCCGGTTATCTAGCCCCCCCCCCCCCCCCCCCCCCCCCCCACTCCATCCAATGATATCAAGCACGAAACTCATCGAAAAAAGAAAAGAAAATTTGGTTTGAAGTCGAAATATTAGGAATAAGAAAATCTGTCTTCTATTTTTTTTAAATTTAAAACAAAGCAAAAAAAAACCCACCCAATCTCCTTAATTCAATTCAGACATTTATTTTTTTCAATCAAATTTCATACATTAATCTTGGAATTAAATTTTGGAGCAACATATTTTTGGGATGGTTATAGTTTATACTGATAATCAAAAAGGGTAAGCAACAATCTTTTAAATGAATGTCATGGTGCTCACCGACGGGAACATCATTGCATGTCTGACAACCGGACGCAACTAGTGCCAGTTTTAACATTGTTGTACATTTTGCGTTGGTTTGAGAGTATTTATTTCCATTGCAACAGAGAGTCCATAACAAGTTGATTATCAGACCTCCAAAATGAATCCTAACCGTGTTTGCCAGTTGCCTTTGTTTGTAGTCAGACAGTGTGGGGAGCATTGAGCTTAAAACAATTAAACAATTGAGCTTTATATTGCGCAATATCCACTAAATGTGCTCAAAGCGCTTTACAACGGGCCCCTGGTCAACAGCAACATTTAACATGTAGGACGGGACATGTTGCCTGTTAGGCGATATTACAATTTTTCGGACAAAGACAACGCTGTTAACGGCCAGGTACTCATTTTACACCTGAGTACGGTGAGAGAATGTGAGTAAAGAGCCGATTCCAAGGACTCAACTATGCGCCGAGCGCGAGGCTCGAACCCAGGACCTTCCGATCCGAAAGAGAGTGTCATACCACTAGACCACATAGCCGCATTGCCGTTTAATGAGTACTTAACCCACCTTCATCCCACCTTCAACCATCCTTCCAGCTAGCCTGATTCATGGGACAGTTTTGCTCTTTTTTGCTATTTACTTTCTACATCCTTCTTTAAACAAAAAGGTCTGCTGTGCATGCAGTCGAAAGACAACATATGCTTTTCATGTTCTGCCCCTGATCGTTTTAATCACCGCACACGCTCTCTCTCTCTCTCTCTCTCTCTCTCTCTCTCTCTCTCTCTCTCTCTCTCTCTCTTTCTCTCTCTGTGTGTGTGTGTGTGTGTGTGTATGCGTGTGTCTATATCTCTCTCCCTCCCTCTCCCTCCCTCTACCCCCTCCTCTCTCTCTCTCTCTCTCTCTCTCTCTCTGTGTGTGTGTGTGTGTGTGTATGCGTGTGTCTATATCTCTCTCCTTCCCTCTCCCTCCCTCTCCCCCCTCCTCTCTCTCTCTCTCTCTCTCTCTCTCTCTCCCCTACTCTCTCCTATTATCCCACTGCCTCTCTTCTCTCTCTCTCTCTCTCCCTTTCTCTCTCTCTCCCTCTCTCTCTCTCTCTCTCTCCCTCCCTCTCTCTCTCCTTTTCCCCTAGTGTGGCTGTGATCGTCTGACACTCGCCTTCGGAGCGGCAGATCTATGGTTCGAATCCCGTTGTGAACGGTGCAAAATTGATTTTTTGGAGAAGACGCGTTACTCACATTATCTCACCGTACTCTGAAGTAACAACTATAGTTATCTCGACCAGTTTAAAAGAAATAGATAGACATTATGGCAATACCACCCAGTGACATAAATACCACCCCACCACATCTAGTTGCGTCAGTCTTCATCACATGAAGCTGCAACTATTTTTGGATTGGATTGGATTGGACTGGATCTGGTTACTCACAAATGGCAGTTTTCTCAAAGAGATTCAGTTTCATTTCTTTGTTTCTTCCTCCCCCCCCCCCCCCCCCCCCTCCCTCTCTCTCTCTCTCTCTCTCTCTCTCTCTCTCTCTCTCTCTCTCTCTCTTTTTTTTTTTTTTTTTCTTCTCTCTCTTTCTTTCTTTGTTTCTCTCTGTGTTACTCTCTCACACACTCTCTCTCACACACGCGCGCACACACACACACACACGCACACATAAACACAAACAGTAGCCATACCTATGAGGTTGCCCTATACAAGTCAATATTTAAAAAGACATCGAAAAGTTCATTATCAGACTAGGAGGAGCAGCAAAGCAGTAATTGTAATTAATTCAGTCTTAATCCTTACTGTCCTTAACTTCCCTGCGTGCACTGCCTAAGTAAATTGACATGACAAATTTCATTCGACTTTAGCGAATGTCTATAAGAACGTGTAACAACATTTTAATCAATTACTCTGAAAAGATATGTATTAAAAAATTTGGCCTAAAAACTCGTCCTTCAAGTGTCGACCGATTTAAATGACCCTCATCTTGGCAGCAGCCCTTGAATCTGGAACCAACTCTTTGCCAAGATGAGGGTCATTTAGAGCGATCAATATTTGAAGGACGAGATTTTGGGCCAAATTTTTAAATACCTGTCTGTCCAGAGGACTGCAGTTAACTGGTTAATTTCCTAGCGGATTATTATTGGCTTCAAACATTTGTTGTACTATACACATAACTCTTTAACTCTAGACGGAACTCTTGAAAATTACATTTTCCCCATAATTTAGTTTAATTGTAACTATGACCATAATCAAACACGAGCTTTCTTTACAGTTCAGTTTCCGCTAAATGTGTTCAAAGCGCTTAACAAGGAATCCTAAGTGACTAGCGAAGTCCCAGGTTCGAGAGTTGTTGCCAAGATGAAAGTCATTTAAATCGATCGATAATCGAAAGACGAGTTTTCTGGCCAAATGTTTGAATACGAGTTTTTCCAGAGTGTGGCAGTTAACTTGTTAATTAGGAGTGCAGAAGATTGCAAGTTCTTAAACGCTCTTGGGCCCCACAAATATTATTTATCTGAATCACGTGCCTTACATTAGGGGATCACCGGCTCATCCCGAAGGCCGACACTTGATTAGATATTTCTGTGACACTTATAAATATGTTAGTCTATTCTATCAAAAGTGTTTTAATAGTCTATTCTATCAAAAGTGTTTTCATGGCTATCGTTGCCGTGAATGAAAATTGTCTCATTGTTAAGGGGAAACTAAATTTTGCACATGCCCAAAATCTCTATCGCTCAATTTCCACAATACAATGCAAGCACCATTGCAAAATAGAAATTTATAAACCTTACTTGATATAACTGGAGTTGACGCTGATAGATTATATTGGCTTGTAAAGTGTGCAATTTACGGACGCTCTAATAAATTTATGAGCTCAGTAAATATTGTTTACAAGAAGCCATTATCTTATTGGTATTTTCACTGATCCACTCAGCAGACTTACTTTCCTAGTAGACGCAATGGCGCACCTTACTTGACCTCGTCTCTTCCGCCAGTATGGAAATCGTGCCACTGGCCAATGACGTAATTCGTCCATGCCTTATCTCCCCATCCGTCCACGACGTCATAAGAGTGCATTAGCCACGTGATTATTGTCGACACACAGGCATTGAAATGATGTGTTCTGGTTACAGTACGGTTACAATTATATGCATGTAATTTTGTAACAAGGAATAGAGATTTGTTTTTTACCAAAGTTCCCTTGAGCTGGACCTCAAAGTTAACAGTCCTCGGGATTTACAGTGCACAATAATTAGTACCAAATTGAACTCAACGTATATATTATTCCAACTTTGTGATAAACATTTATATTATCAGTGAATATAATAAGATGGTTCGTTTTGTATTACTGTTTGCAGCCTTATGGACACTTCTGCACATTTCGGATAGCCTATTGAATTCCTGTTTTGACTGTAGTGGTATGACAAGCCCGTTTTCATCCGTCAATGTAAACCAAACGAGAAATGTTTCTCCACGTCATACTTTCTCAACACTGATCCTACTCAGTTGTGGGATTTCGGTTGCAAGGATGAATCATTCTGCGGTTTGATTGATCCTGGTAGTGGCCGGAAGAGAAGCGCAAAAATAGATAGTAGGTTGTACAGAACTGGTCGTTTTAATCAAAGCTATCTAGTTGAAATGCCCCACGAGAGGGATGGAATTGAGTTATTATTGGATAAAAAGAAAAGAGAATTGAGATCAGATTTTCATCGACTGACTTCCTGTAATGACTGTTGCCGTGGGACTTTTTGTAATCGCGCCCCTTGTGATGAAGAGTCCCAGAAAATTCAGCCAAAAGGATTGGTGTGTCACTCTTGTGCTGCTGTGCAAGACCCTGCCATGTGTACCAGAACTGCCCAATGTATTCAGGGTGAGGCCTGTGCTGTTTGGACCTTAGACAACGGCCTTGTCAGTCTGGGGTGTAAAGCGAAGGTTGTGTGTGACGTTGAAGGAAATAATCTATTATTCGGGAAACGTAGCGTTGAACTTGGAGATTCGATGAGCAGAAATTATGTAAATAACTATGGCATGAATTTGGAATCGGCAGAATCACACAAGGGATATACATCGGGATTAACTCTGAACTTGAAAGAACGATTTAACAATGTTGTTAAGCAACAGGCAGTTGTTTCTAAATCCGGATGTAGACAATGTTGCCTTGACAACCTGTGTGCGGCAAACTACTGTTCCAAAACCAACACTCTTCCACCAAATGCCGTGACCGTGCCAGCACCAACATTAACACCCTTACAAGTCAAGGTAGTGCCTGTCATTGTGTCCACATTCGAAGGGGACAACGCTACATTCGCATGTGACGTTAGAGGACAACCCCCTTTATCCGTCCAGTATTCATTAAGGTTCGACTCAAATATGACATCTCTCCGCATCCCGTCCTGCGATTGCCAAACATCGCTTCCGGTCGCCAACAAAACGTGTTCCTTCCTTTTTGCCAAGTTATCTGAGTCGGGTACTGTTTTGTGCTCGGTGACAGATGGTTACGGTCAAATCAGGAATGCATCTGCTCGACTCGATGTTGAGCCTTACAGAAACAACCTGAAAGCCATCGTAACTCCATCCGACGCCAATGTATTATTGAATAATACTACTGTTATAAAATGCTCAATCGATGGTTTTCCCCAACCATTTTACAATTGGTTCAGGAATGATTCTGGTTCCCTCACACTCATTAGAAATAATCTGGAATTTAACATCACCATCAACGACTATGGTTCTGTTCTTCGGGTCACACCAGAAAAAGAATCTAGTGTGGACGGTTCTTACATTTGCCAAGGCAATAACCGACTGGAAGTATTGAATTTACCTTTCACTTTGAATACAGTTACTCGGGTGACTGCAGTGAAAACGCTTTCCGACGCATCAATCGATACATCGAAGAAAGATTTTACATTTTCTTGCACTTTCCAAAGCTATCCGCCTCCATTGGTCTCATGGCATCTCACCACAGCCACCAATCAAACCCTCACTCTTTCAATAAACGGATCAGCTTCGTCAGTCACACAAAATCGCACGACTACAAGCAGAGCCGTTGTGACAACTGATTTATTGCAAAGAAACAATATAACAACTGTAAAATGTACAGGAAATAATGGATTCTATTCAAACTACAGCCAAGCAGAAATCAAACTCCTTTCTCCGCCTCATATCACCACGCCTTCCAAGACATATAAGGTGTCGTTTGGGCAATTTTTAAGTTTCGAATTTAAAGCTGAAGGAGTCCCAAAGCCGTTTATTTCATGGAATTTTGTTGACGCTTACGACAACCCTCAATTTTTACAGGGAGCAGATATAAAAAATGGCGGGAGTACTTTGGAAGTGGCGCATATGAGATCTAGCGGTAAAATTACTTGTTACGCATCCAATTCTCTTGGATTTGATTCAGTTTCTTTTCCTGTGACCATTCTATAATTTCATTCACAAAGTATTTACATACAAAAGCATTATTACTAAAGACAAGACACTTGAACTAGATTTTCTCTCAAGCGTGAAATTTATCGCGGAAGTCCCAGGTTTGAGAGATTTTGTCATGATGAGGGTAATTTAAGTCGATCGCTATTTGAAGGACGAGTTTTCTGACTATATTTTTAAATAAGAGTTTTTTCCAGAGTACGGCAGTTAACTGGTTAAATGAACATTTATTTGCTCGTATCATTACTATGGATGAGACATGGATAGATCATACCACTATTGAAACAGACACAAAACACAGGGATAAGTTCGGTCGGGAAAAGGTTCAATAAAGACTAGATATCTAGAAACTTTTAAAACATATGACGCACATTTTGCGTCAACAAAATTTTTCATAAAATATATCCTTTCCCTGTTCCGCAGTTGGAGAATGCATTGATGACATATAAGACTACATCGAAAAATAGATGATATGTATATCTAACATCTGTGTAAGTTTCGTACCATTCATTTTTTTTTTCTTCCTATTTTGAGTCACCTTCTATAATATTAGTGAGACAGCCCTTGTAACTTTCAGATCAAGACATCTAGCAAGTTGGGGGTTTGGGTGGCTGTGAGACACTGTTCTGGCTTCT
>NC_088364.1:9930050-9970050 GCF_034508935.2 Berghia stephanieae
TAATAGCATTGTCCGCCTCACCAGTAAAGCTGATATGTGGTGTAGCCGATCTCTTTGTCTGAACCAAAGTCATAACTAATATCAAGGTCGGCTTTAGCATGCTCGAGTTGAATCTGATGTCTTGGAGGTTTCAATGGATTAATCTTTGACACATTATAATTGCAGGTCGGTATATACATCTATATATATATATATATATATATATATATATATATATATATATTATAATATATATATATATTGATATATAACAACCTGCGATTATAATGTGTCAAAGATTAATACATTCCCAAGGTTCAGATGCAATTCAAAGACAGGCAGGAATTCATTCTGTTTGTCCATATGGATGGGAGGGGGCTGTGTCGAGGTTGGGGGGGGGGGGGAGACATCGTCCAAAATGCATTTGAGTTATACCCTCTGTATAGCCCCGTTTTTTTTTTAGGGAGGGGGGGCGTTTATTTTCTTTTTGTTTGTTTATTTGTTTTTTTTTTTAGCCATTTATCCCTTTAATTGTTGTTTCTATTTTTATATAACAAAGCAACCATTTTTTTCTTGACAAACTAAAAATTGAAAATACAGCGCATGTGCAAATACACACATACTCTGACACATGCACACAAGAAAACAATAAATGTTTAAATATGATATTTTTCACAAAAGTGGAAGGACCATATTAATATCATATCAACATGATTTTACTATCTAAAATGGTCATGCACTATTAACATCTGTATTAAGAATTAGTTGGCTTTCCCATATTTGTTCAAAACTCATATGTTTACATTCTCACACTTTCTTTTAAAATACCCAAGCCAAGTTTCATTCAACATACAAACAAGAAATAAAAAGCATTGTTTAAAGGGTATTTTCAGAGACATAAAAACGGAAAAACCACATCAAATGAGATCATACTGTGAAGTATCAAAAAAGTCATGTAATAATGTTTTGTTTGTTTGTTTGTTGCTTTAGGTCTCTTCCAACACAATTGAGGTTATATGAGAGACCGCTGAAACAAAAAAACAAGCAATCTAACAAAAATAGTACAAATGTAAATCAAAATCATAACCTAAAGATATCATAAGCTAAATTATAAATAACCAAGAACAAACAGGCAGAAGATTTACAGAAAAAAAAATATCCCCTGTCAAAAATACAATCACAAACCAAAGAAGCAGGATAGGCTAGTAAAGAGAAGAAGAAACGACATCACTATCGGATCGTACACCCATGCGAACATCATAGGTATATGATTCAAGGGTGATGCTCCCATCCAACCACCCGCATGTAATAATGTAATATAATAGCGGTTAACTTAACCTTAACTGAAGGATACGTGGGATTTCCCATGTTTTTTATATTTTATGAACTCCTATGTTCATTTTCTCATACTCATTTTTTAAATGCCAAAGCATACAATGTAACCCTTTCAATCTTGAAAAAAAAAATTTTAATGAATAATATTCATATAATAAAAGAGAAGAAATGCATATACACGCTAAAAAATCATGTACTTCAGGAAAACCTTTTTACAATTCAGGATAGTCCCCTTGCCCTAAAATATAAAATTATTCTATTCTTTTAAAAAGCATTTCACAAGGGTCAGGAATGCTGGCAACAATGCCTAGAGCAATCCAGTCCCCCGATTTCTGGAGGGAGACGATTACAAACAACTGGCTTAATAAGATCAAAAAAGAGAGGGAATGGGGATTCCCCTCTCAAGTGCATAATAGACAGTGCCCCTATTTCGATCCGAAATAAGTCCCTGCAACCCTTGTACATGGCTTCCCTGACTTCGGACAAAGCTGCATAAACGAGATGGAAGTTGGTTTGGACAAATTCAATCCCTCGAGAGGGCAGGGATATCGACTCCTCCTCAAAACTGGAGAAGTTGGTAGGCTTCTCCACCAGCAAGAGGAGACATTGGGTGGCACAGAACTGACTGCGGTCGAGAACCTGACTCATGGCACACTCTCTTCATCAGTGGGGACTTGTCACCTGTCCAACATGTACCCGTTGTGGTCAAGAGCCTGAAACCACTGAGCATCTAGTTGAACGGTGCGTTGTGACGAAGCCCCCGGCCCTGTTTGCAACCATACACGATTGCGGCGATGAGTTTGCGAACTGGATAGATCATCATAACATAGTATTGTGACACCATTAGAAGCTGCTGCTACCCATCAAAGAGTCTATGGTAATTTCCTTTCTTGTTTACATGGGTTTAGTAATTGATCAAGAATTAGCTAAATATAAAAATAAAATAAAATTCCCTTTATTCATCCCTCAGGGGAAATTTGTCTCTAGGGTCTATTCAAGGGAAGACTGGAATGACCCAGGCATCAGCAGCAGTGCAGCGCTGCAAATTGAGCTAGGGCAAGGTGACTTGCTCAAGGCCACACAGCGCAGCTGCGGGTGATCGAACTCTGTACTTTTCAGGTACGAAGCAAAGACCGTACCGCTGAGCCACGCTGCCCCACATGCTTACACCCATGACTTTTGCAGTATTACCTCAAAAGAAGTAACAACTGTTTAAAAATAAAAATCGAAACAAAAACAAAAACAAAGAAAAACAAATGTTACCACAAGCTAAGATTCATTCCATTTTCTTAGATTGAAATTGACAAAATAATTGCTTGTTAGCCTTTGATAAGACACTGGTCTGAGAAAAATATTCTCTTCCAGATCGAGAGCAGAGCTTGTTAAACAGGGATAGCAAGATAAAGAAGAAAAAAAACAAAACAAATAGGGCAAGCTGGTAACAACAAATAACCATAACAATAAAGACTCCCAGTTCAAATTTCTTTTTTTAATTTTCTTTTTCTCTTTTTTTTCTTACATCGTAATTTTCTCAAACATTGTACAAGGTATCTTTTTAAAAGAATTTAAGAATTGATATTGGCTAAAACTAAAAAGAAGTTAGCTGCTATATCTTCAATTTTTTTTCAATCCTTATAACCAACCTCAGTCAAATTTTATGATCACGAGTGATAATATTATTGAAGGCTTTTTGCATGAGAAATAAAATTTATCCATATAGCCTTTTCTCAGAATCAAGTTTTACAAAATACAGATTCATAAAAGGTGATCTGCTTACAGTTAAGTTAAAATTAACCAGAATTAGCCTACAACGCAACAATATAAAAATCAACAATATATTATGCTAATGTGGGGGAGAGGGGGACGGAGAGAGAGACAGAGAGAGAAAGGTATATATATATATATATATATATATATATATATATATATATATATATATATATATAAAGGAGAGAGAGAGAGAGAGAGAGAGAGAGAGAGAGAGAGAGAGAGAGAGAGAGAGAGAGAGAGAGAGAGAGAGAGAGAGAGAGAGAGAGAGAGAGAGAGAGAGAGAGAGAGACAGACAGATATATAAAGAGAGAGAAAAGCAGTAGACAGGGTGAATGAACAGAAAGACAAGACTCGAACCGATAAAATCAGGATCAGCATTTATTGCTGGGCAAGATAAAGAAGGACAAATAAACCAATAAAATGTCCACACTTGTTTTTCTTTTTTTTTATTTAAATCCCATGAAATAAATTCTCAAGTTGTTTTCCAGGCATGATTTATGAAAGCTACTCATTCTTTATCGTAGACACAATAATATCAAACGATTGCACCAATAATAAATAACTGTTCTAGTATCAAAGACAACACAAAGCAGTTCTAAATTTCCAGCTTATTTCTCATTCAGGTTGTCTTCCATCTTCCGAAATTCTTCATTGGACATTGCTTCCACTTCGTCCACAATCTGTAATTTGAGAGAAAAAAAAAAGAGGAATATCTAGACACTGTCGTCAGTTTTATGGGGTTTTGCAGTGTTAAAGTTTCAAAATTGGACTGGTCAAGCTAACATTGTTTATACGAAACAAATTATGAACACAGACAACAGAAAACAAAATGGAGGGATATCACTAACCGAGAGGAAAAAGCAACAAAAGAAAATTAAAATGTTCAAAAAAGAAGTAAAGAAGAAATAATGGTAGTGCTAGTATTGTAATAGTGGTGGTAGTAGTAGTAGTGGTGGTAGTAGTAGAAGTAGTAGTAGTAAGAGTAGCAGTTGTATAGAAGTAGTAGTAGTAGTAGTAGTAGTAGTAGGAGTAGCAGTTGTAGTAGTAGTAGGAGTAGCAGTAGTAGTAGCAGTAGTGGTACTAGTAGTAGTAGCAGTAGTAGTAGCAGCAGCAATAGTGGTAGTAGTAGCAGCAATAGTAGTAGTAGTAGTAGTAGCAGTAGTGGTTGTGGACCAATGAAGATTGCCATAGAGTCTAACTATTATACCAAAACATCTCAAGTTCAAATACATGCAGCTCAGATCACTAAATAATGAAATTGACATCACTCAGCTCTTTGTCATTTTTTTGAACCGCCAGAGAGGTGATCAATTCTATCAATTTTTTTTTCCAACAACAGGCTTTAACGATTTAAAGAATTAAAATTAAAATTTTTTTGTGTGTCTTTGTTATGATTATTTTAAGTATTATGAGGCAGAATTGATGAATATATCTAAGCTAAATATTGAGAGAGACAATAATTATGACAATTTTGGGGCATTTAACAAAAATCAGTTTTCGTTTGTATAATGTTCTGTGATCATTTATTTTTATATTGTTTTCATTTCTAACGAATCAGCCCAAATAATTGTGTAATTATGGCTTTAAATGGCTTGAAATATACCAATATTCTGACTTTAGTAAAATAAATAACTCAATTACATGACTGAAACATGACGTATTGAATAGCAAATGAAATTAAATTTACTTCTCTTTCCTCCATATTTAACTATTTTGCTTCAAATAGTGTTGTTTGACCTGAATTTTAACACAATGGATAACATAGCCAATAACAGTATGCAAACTTACAAAATATCAATTTAAATGACCCCCTTGGTGCAATCTGATTGTGCTAAAAATAGATTTAATGTTTGTAATTGATTTGTAGTAATTTTGAAGAAAGTAATGTCAACAATATCTACCACATGACTGTTACATAATCTAAATTACACTGTGGACTTTACAAAAGTGACCACCAAAAATGCAATACCTAGTAGTTATTGTCATGTTAACTGTATTTAATAATATATACCAAGGGCTAGAGCTCAGGCGGTCGCTGGTTCTAATAAGTAAATAAGTAAGTCATGTTAACTGTATTTAATATTATAACACTCCTCTTCATTGCTATGGTAAACTGAGGAAAATGAAACCACTAATAATCTATAAAGTTGTTTCCATTCAAAAGGGGCTTCTGCTATTCTATATACTAGTGTAGTGACAGTAGTGTGTCTGGGTATGTGTGTGTGTGTGTTTGTGTGTGTGTGTGTATGCTTGTGTGTGTGAATGAGTATGTGTCAGCCAAAGTAATTTGTAATTTAAGCGCTTAGAGTCTGGTGTCTCGGAGTTATAGCGCTTTATAAGTTTTCAGCATTATTATTATTATTATTATTATTAGTAGCAGCAGCAGTGATAGTTGTAGTAGGAGCAGCGGTCAACAGTTATAGAAGTCTTTGAAGTACCTACCTGTTCAACTCCTTGTACTTCAGGAATGTAAAACTGTAACATGTTCTGAACTCCAGCTTTCAAGGTCACTACAGAACTGGGGCAGCTGCTGCATGAGCCTTGCATTTTGAGCTTAACTATTCCATCGTCAAAACCCTGGCAAAAGAGGAATGAATGAACACAACATATTCCAATATAAGTCTACGAGTTAAAAATCCAATGCAAACCTGAATCCTGACAATAGGATAGAATTGCCTCCATTCATCTTTTAATAACTCACTCAACCTTTGCCCTTTTCCTCCAAGTTGACCACTCTCTCATGAGATTATTGGTAATATTCAAAATTGAAAACTATTTTCACTTACTCAATCCAAAATAAAATTGGCTTGTACCTAATTTTATTAAACTATCATTGTCATGTAAAAATCAAAAATAGAAGTTTTAATAACATGCCTATAATTTTTCTAAGATTAAAAGTAAAATAATAACGGGGTAACAGTAGCCACAGTCAAATACTGAGATAGTCGGTGTTAGAGTGGAGTGAGTTAAAATCTGCATTTTAACTCATAAATCACAAACAACCATTTACCATGCATGACAACCTCAATGGCATTAGCTTACTGCTAACACTGAAGTGTGACAAACAAATTAATGGCCTGCACCTTACCACCCCAAATATTTTTGTCGCTCACCAATCTATTTCTATAATGAACTGCATAACAGCTATTCTGAAGCTTTTTACAATCGTGATTTAGGTAAAAGTAGCTTGAAATTTTGCATCTCAGATTCATGTATATTTTCTCTCTTGAAATTACTGCTAGGAACTTGCAATCATACACGTTACTGAGTTGAGTCTGTTTATCATCTTTCATATTTTTGAGAGTATTTAATGCCATATATCACCATATATATTTCTATTTAACTTTTTTATTCTATTAGATCTGTGGCCTTTATCAATGCCTACATTCGTGTCAATTTTTATAAATACAGGGTGTCCCAAAAACATGTAGACACATCAAAATAATTGTAAATATGGGATTTAATAAAATGCAATTATTATTTTAAAATGCAGTGAAAAAAAAAACAACACTAAAATGATACTTATAAATATTTTTACATTTGTATATATAAGTTATAAATAGTTAAATTTTATCAAATTCCACAGTTACAATTATTCTTCATGTGTATACATTTTTTGGGACACCCTGCAGTAATGATGCAAAGTAAAAGAAACTAAACATACAACATAGACTATGTCTCCACCATCTTCTTGCACAGTGGGTCGTATCCTTGTGTCCAAGAGTTCTTTGATCAATGCTACTGTTTCATCATCATCATCATTTATCACTAAAGACAAAAAATAAAGAAAGATGTGAATATATAAGCATAAAATTAATTAAATGAAATTTTTAATATAAAATAAATTAAGATGTTTAAACTTGAACAATTTTCATATCTATACTCAAAAGAAATAATAATAACAGTGCATCCTCAGAGAAATCTACTCTCACTTAGAAATAACTTTTTTTTTCAATTCAACTCCCGATGATGGTGACAACTTCAGTGGCAATTCTGATTCAAATAACATTGGATGTCTGACTGACATCATGAAAGTAAAAGAAGTGGTTGTTCTAGTATAGTGTTAGTGTTATCTCTCTGTATATGGGTGTTGATTATAAACCATACTGCCCACACAAAAAGGTGATGAAAATTGATCATAAGAATAGTAACAGTAAGAGGCATGGTTCACCAGTACATGACATATTATAATGATGTCCCTTGAAAACAAAGCCATCCTTGTTCAAATTGATCAAATAGCTATTTGCAAACTAAGAATTTAATGAATAGTGATTAAATTGGCGGTATTAGGGACAATACACTCACAAGTGGAATATCTCATAATTTTTCATAACTCATGTGTCAACTTTCTCTTATATTTTTAAAATCCCAAGTTACGACTTGCACAAAACAAAATGTCTTTGTTTAATGTTAACCCTTTTAATCTAAAAAATGAATGACCTTTCAATAGAAGAGTTCTGATATTGTAAAATATACTGGCGCTCAAGTGACTTAAGTTAAAAAGCGGTATAGCTCACATGTGCTTAGAACAGACTTATTAAAATATGATAAACCAAATGATACAGTCCTTGGAAGCCTTTGGATAATGGCAGTACATGCATATTGTTATTCAGATTCTTGTTTAGTCAAGAGTGTATGGTAAAAGATGAAACAGATATATCATGCAATTTAACTTTATGAGCTCATTACCAGTATCTCCTGAAGGCTGTTCATCTGTCAAAACTGGGACTCCAGTGGCAAAAAAGTCCATGATCACAGCAAAAATATCTGGCTTCAAAACAGCCCACTCGATGTCATCATCTGCCTGAAGAAATGATAATAATGATGATGATAATAATAATAATAATAATAATAATAATAATAATAATAATAATAATAATAATAATAATAATGATGATGATAATAATAATAGTACTAATAGTAATGATAATCATAATAATAATATCAATAATAATAATAATAATAATAATAATAATAATAATAATAATAATTATTATTATTATTATTATTCATTCTTTTTCTTAAAAATAGGGTTGGGGGCCAAAATTACTCTGTACAGTCAATGTTAAGTTTTTGTTCACAAACACAGAGTTACTGGCAAATTAAAAAATTATAAAATTAATTTTTACAGATTGATGTACAAGTAACTTGCGACCCTTTTTAAAATTAAGGTTAATTTTATCACCCGTTGATTCGAATGATTATTTGGATAACCTGCTTGGGCATAAGAATCAATCAGGGAAGGGCAAATACACAGGTTTAGATAGGGAAGGGCAAATACACAGGTTTAGATGAGTTGGTAGATTGGCTTTTACCTGCAAACAAAGCATGTATAATGTAATAATATAGCTTAAAGGATTCAAAGGATTCAGATTTCAATCTAATATAAACTTACTTTGGTAACTGTGATGGAATCGCGAGCCAAGAATACACCTTTCACACCATCAATGCGAAACAATAACCTGAAAATGTAATTTCATAAATATAGTTTTGGAGAAATTCAAGAGCCTTTTGATTGTGAATCAGATTTGTTCATCATAGCAACAGAACAGCTCTTATTTTTATGCAAAAGAGAAGTAAACTACAAAGCAATAAAGAAAAATCTGTAATTTGCAAAATAAAGAAATATTTTTAAAATTATTAATTAATAAAAATTACTCAATAAAGAATTGAAATAGCCAGTAGTCTAGTCACAATGAAAGCATATTGGGTTTTTTTCCACAAATGGTTAGGCAACTAGTCTTTCTAAAATCATATTAACTAAAGATATGTTGATGCAATGAACAGTTGCGTGAGATCACTTTTTCATTATTTTGAAAAGTTTGTATTTTAGAATCAATTTTTAACAAAACTTATAACAATGTAAACTCA
The DNA here is from genome assembly GCF_034508935.2 of Berghia stephanieae. NCBI lineage: Eukaryota > Metazoa > Mollusca > Gastropoda > Nudibranchia > Aeolidiidae > Berghia > Berghia stephanieae. Next base: position 9,939,006 of record NC_088364.1, read on the forward strand.
CAGCATTTTTTCATCCTGCTCAAGATAAACATCAGCTTTTTTTATTACTTAAACGAGTTCATTGTATTATAAAAAGAGGCATTATAATGAAAAAATCGCAATTTTCGCAAATTCCCTTAAATTGAAATAGTATTAACTGAATATCAACTAAGCAACAAGTTGTATGAACTTACTTTGCCAGTGGGGAGCAGAATGCTGACTGTGGGGTGGGGAAATCATAGGTTCCTGATTCAAGAACAGTAACTCCTGGCAAAAATTTTAGACTGTTTGGATTTGGTGTGTCTTGTGTTTGGATGAACATAGATCGGGCTGAAATGAAAAAAAATTTAAATCTCATAACATTCTACCTGCTTTTTTAAAATCTACAAATGCTTACAGAAGATGAGACCGCTGTATCTGCATCTGTAAAACAGTGATGATGGTTTTCCTTGGATCTGCGGAAATCCATAATTTTGGAGTCAGCGGAGGGATGTCCTTGCTCAAATCAAATGTGCTGGCAGTGAGAGACTCGATGTGAGGTGGAACAAGTAGGTGCAGTTTCCCTCTTTCCAGAAGTTAGCAAGAGTATCAATGAAAGTTTATCATCTCAATTGTTCTAGAAGTGGGGTTAGTGCAGTAAAAATAGGGCTTAAAAGCAATCGTTCAAAATTTTCTTCCTTTCTCACTTTTGGGTAAAAACCTCTCCAATATATCTCGTTTGAACAAAAATTGGGATGTGAAGTAATTATCTTTCAATGTTCCATAGATAAAGTGTTTCTAATTGTGATCTTGAGGTGATTTTTGTTCTGACAGCTTGGTTTTTGAAATGTATCATTTTATATGCATGTCATTACTTGTATTTTATTTGGGAGTATGTTCCAGTTACCTATTGTTTGTGGTGTGAATTATTTCTTGTAGATGTTTGTATTTGTCCTTTTTTGTTTAATGGTCAATGTATGTCTGTTTCCGCTGACTTTGATTGGAAATAAATAAATTTTAAGTTGGTTCAGCAACACCATTGCAGACAATTTAATGATGAAATATAAAGCCCCCGTCTTGTCATCATTATCGTAGTAGCGACCAATTTATATTTTTCCTCATATTGGTGGCCCTACCACTTGCTGCCCCATTTTTCACCTCGTGAGTTTGACAAGCTCTACGATTCTGTTGAAAAAAATAATCGTTTACACTGTGGATCAAATTTCTATCAAGAGCCAAAATACTGTACAAAGGGACTGAGATCAATCCCGGATGAAGTCGAGATTTTTTTCTGACCACCCTGTCCTGCCAGCAGTGTTTCGGTAGTTCAGTCTGTCAGATTTAGTGAAAAGTACTTTGTGATACATGAGTGTTCTATCCTAAGGATAGAAAGCAATTGTTATTGTCCATTTCAGGCAATAGAAACTGGGATAAATTCCGGCCCCATAGGCCTAATGGCTCTGATGGTCTTATGCCCTGGTGTTTCAGCTCAACTGATAAAGCAGATGACTCACAGTCAGACAGGTTAAAAATCCAAGTGAGTCTAAAGTTTCTCTTCACCCAGCAGTAATTGTACAGCTAAGTAAGTTAGACCTCACAAAAAGTACTTTATGATTAAGTGATACATTATTCTAAAGCTAGCAACTATTGTTACTGTCTCTTTATTGATAAGGAAAATGAGGTACAACAATTTTTCATAAGAATCAAGAGTGTGATTAACAAAACAGCCAATGGACAATAGACCTGTTATATTATCTGTATTTACTTTGTAAAAAAAAAAAGAAGTCCAGAATAACAAATTAGGGAGCAGATACTGGTGTAAGATAAAGATCTGAAGAATATGTGAAGAATCTAATACCAATTTCAAGCCCTTTAGCTTTATCTATAGATTGTACTCTACCTGGTATGAATGAGCATGGTGATTTGACATCTCGTAAAAGGCTGGAAGGATGGAAGATTCCTGTGCTGGTCGTACTTTTATTTTTTGCATTCCTTGCTGTCGTGACATCACAAGTGAGACAAACTTTTGTTATTGATCCAGAGGCCACAGCAGGTCTGAAAATTGAAAATTAAGATTTTGAAAGTCATGTATCTTATTGCATCGTTTAAGAGCAAATAGGATTTGTAAAACTAGTGCCACTTACACACTCCATCCCCGCTTCACATAAAAGACACCTCTCTGCTTATTTTTTCACTTCGACATTAGTTCCAAGTTCAATTCCAAGCGCCATGGCTTGCTCATGATAGACTACAGTGGTAAAGAAATGTTGTGATACAGCAATCTCTCCCCCTCCCCTTCAAACACACACACACACACACACACACACACACACATCCTTATAACATATCAATAAGGTAAATAATAATAAAGTTCCCTTTATTCATCCCACGGCCGATACATGCGCATTTTTTAAAATTTTGGCCTTTGACTGCCATGGCCAAACCCCCTTGGTTTCATACTTTACTATTTTCTTTCTACTTCTGATCAAACTGTATTGGCCATGGCAGTTTAACGGCGAGGTACAGTAGTTCATTGTTTAAAATCTTTCATTTCATACCAAACATGATGGGGTACTTTTTAATCTTGACATTCTTTCTAGCAGGCCAATGTAATAGATAACCTGGTATGTATTCTTTTAGTTTTCCAACATAATGGAGAAAAGAAATCCTTTATTTATAATTCTCGAGTGAAAAACAATATGAAACTACTTGTTTTTGTTTTAGTTATCATTTCTGATTATGTTCGCAATTGTTTTCTATTAATAGACCATTAATTTTTCCATTTTTAAGTTGGAACAGTGGTCAAAGTCAAAGGCAGTGTTGACTCCAATTCAATACTTTTCTTCTTTTTTTTTCGGACTGACTATTTTCACCGTACAGTGAAAATAGTGTTTTAGGCTATTTTCACCGTACGGTGATAATAGCCTGACAGACTATTTTCACCGTACGCCAATCAGAAGCCAGGATACTAACTGTGACATGTGTGCCTCTGCATCCAGACCATTAGAAGTCGACCCGACATCATTTCTTCCTGCGTGCTGACCAGTTAAAAAAAAAGAAAAAGTTTGCCGAGAACAAGGGAGGCCTCCCGAAAGCTCCTCGTTATAGCATTTCTTTCAATTTGTATTTTCACTTTGGACCTTTTGTCAGACGTTTATTTATTCAATTTGTCGTCATATAGAACAAACCTTGATAGATTTGTGAAAGTTAAAAATTTCCTAATTTGACCATTGTTTTGATTCTCGGCCACCATTTTGATTTGTGAGGTAATGAAAGGCAGTGCAAAGCAGTCCTAGGGTTGTTTTTGTTTTTCTATTACTATTAGGGATAGCTAGAGGTCGTTTGTTTTTCCTATTAGGGGTAGTTAAAGGTACTAGGTTGTATTTTTTCTTAGGAGCGAATATTCGTCATGATGAGCTTTCGGAAGGCCTCCCAAAGCTATAATAATAATAATACAGACGGGATGGCAGATTCAGAATTGGTTACAGTTACCGATGAAGCTTTCCAATTTCGTGGCGGCAATAGGGTCTTGAACCCGCAACCTTTCTGGTGCAACAACAACACCTGGCCGGGGAGAGCATGGCTCCACTGTATGAGTGTATGAGCTATTCACAACACGAGAAAAAGTGATTTCAATCTCTATGTCTATCTTGAGCCGCTACCCCCGACTTCTTGAGGTCATGGGTTCAACACAGACAAACGCCGCGACGTTTGTTAACTACCAAGATATCATTATCACCGTACGGTGAAAATATTAGGCTATTTTCACCGTACGGTGAAAATCATCCACCAAGATATTACCGTACGGTGAAAAAAGCCTCCTACATTATTATCACCGTACGGTAAAAGTCGTCCACCAAAATATTACCATACGGTGATAAAAATCTCCCACACTATTATCACCGTACGCTGAAAATCGTCCACCAAAATATTACGGGACGGTGAAAAGTCTACCACTACCACACTATTATCACCGTACGGTGACAATCGTCCACATAGATATTACTCGTACGGTGAAAAAAGTCTCCCACATTATTATCACCGTAGGGTGAAAATCGTCCACCAAGATATTACGGTACGATGAACAAGGTCTCCCACACTATTATCACCGTACACTGAAAATCGTCCACCATAATATTACGGACGGTGAAAAAAGTCTCCCACACTATCATCATCGTACGGTGAAAATCGTTCACCAAGATATCACCGTACGGTGAAAATAGCGGCTTCCATTATTATTATCATAAAAATTGTACTAGACTCTAGTCTATCTAAAACTTAAAAAAGCACTTCGTCGATAATAAAAAAATGCCTGGCCTTTTCTTATTGTCAGTGTTGGCAATAATCGTTCATCATAATGTTATTGATATTGACAATAACGACAGCCTTTTCTGTCTGCCTGGACTCTAGACGTAGTCTTTAATCACAGAACAGACAGTACTGTACTTCTGTACTACACAGACACAGTCGCAGAGGCGGTAGAAGTTTTAGTTAGTAAACTAGAGTTTAACGCCAGTGGACGAGTGTTTTTGTAACGTAAGAGGTGGATGCATTTGAAATTTCCTCCTCTCAAATCCAAATATAATTTTGTTTTCATTATAGTTATATTTTAAAAACAATTTGAATATTATATTAATATTAACGGGCCACTTTCAGTTTACCTTTGCAGCAACCTTCTGAATGTAAACAATGCCCTGTGCGTCGCCATGATGTTATGTCGCAGTAAAGTTAGTTTTCTTTTTCTTTTCTTTTTTTCAAATTATAAATAATCTTAACCATATTTTATGTTATTTATACGTAGCATTCGTTAAATGAAAACCAACAGATTATTTTTTTCAAAATTTTCAAGATCTTATTTCGGGGATAAATATTATTCGCTTCGGTCCTCTCGCGCGTCTCTTAGATACATTTCCTGTAAAATTATTGGCATTAGGTAAAAACAAATTACATTAAAAACACAAACATTTATGTATCCACGTCTGGCAATAACCTTTCTAAGGTGTTTGATAGTGATTAGAGCTTCAGTTTTCTCTATTTTAATCGTTAGCAGTTGTGTATTCAACGTAATGACAAATACAGTTTTGTTTCTTATTTTAAAAACGATGTGTCGTGAACTTATTGCAACTCAGTTAATATCAATAGTCTCTATAGTATAGTAATTCAGTATCAATGTTAGTGACAGTGACTAAGGGATATATCAGGGCTAATGTGATAAATGACAATTAAGCTCTAATATACACCTTAAGGTTCCATTTCCATCAATTTCAATACAATTACAATTAAGATTCCAGAATTTGCTAACCATCTCCTGTCGAACCGAATGGCCAAAAACAAAAGAACTACATTCATAATATGACCAAAAAAATTAAAGTTTAAAAGTGATGCTATTCTAAAATACAATTTTACATTTTCTGTATCAATCAGTAATTTTTCTATTTCCTCAAGTTTTATTTTGTAATTTAAATTTAAATTTTAGTTTTACATTATTTGAGTGATTTTTAAAGTGAAATATTTAAATTCAATCTTCCAATTTACAGATAAGACACCATGCCTTCCAATGCCAAAGTTATGCTTTATTATGGGCCATATGATGCTGCTGCTACAGTAGAGTATCGTCAGTCACGGCTGCAAGGATTAAAAAGTAATTCCATTCAATTTGTGCTCCACTTGCATATATGAAAAGGATATATATGGATGCCTAATACTAATATGAATCAAAGCACATTGTCCCGTTAGAAAATCAAACATTATTGAACGTGTCAGCAACTGGATGGATGGCAATGGTTGCAAAACTCTGATTTTTGGTGTTTTAACCATGGGGAAAAGTAGAAAGTAGTGGGGGCTGCCTGAAGCCTGGGATCATGAAAATACCAACAGAATAGTAAAAATGGAAAGGCTTAGGATGGGAATAGTAGTACATAAATGTGCATTTCCTGTACAAAGCCTTCGTCAACAAAACAATTTTTAAAAAAGGAATGTTGAAAACAAATAAAACCAAATTTAGTAAGAATTGAAGCGTCTGTATTTTTAATACCGTAGTTGAGGTATGAATGAAATGTTAGCATCATAGGGATTTGTGAGTAGAGGAAAGTTTCCATTTCATTCATACTTCAACTACCAAAGAATACAGACGCTACAATTCTTACATTTTGTTTTATTTGTTTTCAACATTATTTTATTGTTTTGCTGATGATGGGTTTGTACCTGAAACGTCCATTGTCTGTACTGTTCTCATCCAAAGCCTTTCCGTTTTCACCTTTTTGTTAGTATGCTTGGAAAATCCTTATTGGGTTTATATGAGTAACTGGTGGCAAGCGGTGATGGATATTGGAAGAGTTATGATAAAATAGGGTGCATTGCCATAAAGAGGTCTGGTCCTACAACAAAAGCTATCATGTTTTTGACCAGATGAGTGACAAACTCTAGCTCCAGTATTCTGTCCTCGGGTCCACTTTGCACATATGAACCTATGCAAAAGTGTACATTGGTAACTGTCTGTTGTCATGAATATTTTAAAAGTGATATTATAGAAAGGGTGTCTTATACAATATGAAATGTGTTATCAGTTGCTCACTTGTACATGTATCAATCGATGTTGAGAATGGTCAGTGACCGGACAGGTGAGAAAACTCTGGCCTCAAACTGCACCCTGGGTGAAGCACTTTACATTCATTATCCCACTCAACTTTAATGTCAATGAGGACCTGCAGTGATAAACATTATAAGAGTGCTAGTAAAAGTATATTATGCCCGGAAAGGCGACTTATGCTATGTGGAATGGTAATCTGATTCCATGTGACCTACTGGGAGAATAAATGAAGAATTATGAGGCACATTGAGCGTGATGAAGCCATGGGAATGTGCAATATAGACATGTACATGGGTAAAAAATAAAAACATAATGCCATATGGCAAGCGGGATGAAGCACTGTGAATCTGTGAAGTGCATTGAGTGTAGTGTTTAATATTTATTCATTTATGAACACGTTAAGTAGAGATTGGCGCTCTATAATTTTTTTAACATTCATTTATTATTTGTTCATTTAATTGTATCTAGTTATAATTATTTATTATAATTGTTTTATATATTCATTTATATCTATTTTTATTTATTTATTTACTTTTTTAAAATTCACTTCTTTTTTAATTAATTTATTTATTTACTCATTTATTCATTTACTTATATATATTTATCCTACAGCCATTTTGAGCAGAGCAGGTCACATTGTAGACCTGAGACCTTTTAAAGACTGGAATCTTGTCGAACTTTGGGTCAACGGCGAAAAAGTATTCACCTGTGATATCAGGAATTTGGACTATGGTAATATAATATGAGCCACTTAAAACTTTTACATTTGAATTTAGCTATTGGAAAAAGTAGTAGTATTAGTAGTAAATCAACTTCACAGTCAGCAGTGCTTATGGGCAATTGATTTATTTAACTAAAATGTGGATGAGAATAAACTTCTTATGGTTTTCTGGTATTATGTCCTATACACATTTAAGACACACGACTTGAAATTCAAGAGATTTACACACTTAATTTGGTTTCAAGTTATATTTTGAGTCATCTAGTTTTACTATAATTTAGTTCTATACCATTTAGACTTGCGTGCACTCTCAAGTCTAAATTACACATAGACTACCTACACATGAGATAAAATTATTATTTGAGCATTCCCTTGTGTCACTTTGTGGTTTAGTGGTATGACACTCGTCCTTGGACTGGTGGATCCTGGGTTCAAGTCCCATTCTGGATGGAGCATATAGAGTCCTCAGAAAAGGCTTTTTACACTTATTTTCTCACCGCACTCAGATGTAAAAAGAGTACCTGGTTGGTAAAAGGCATTGTCGAAAGACTGTAATATCGTCTTCCATGATTCATGTCTCATCTTAACTCACAGTGTCTCTGTTGGTTGGAGATCCTTTGTAAAGTGCTTTAAATACATTTGTTGGATTTTGTACTGTATAAAAAGCTCAAACAAATATGATGCAATATGGTACGTCACAGCATGATCATACATTCTTTCTTCTAAAAATAGATGATATCAAGTTTCCTTTTTAGTCAACAAATCTTTCCTCCTGAGGTAATGATTTTAAGTGGACTGTTTTTCAGTACCATAACAATCATTTTCATTTTATTCTATTAGATGTCTATCATTTTTTTTTTTTCGGTAATAGTTAAATATGTTCAATTTTAATGTCTTGTTTGTAAATGATTTTATTTTTTCAGGAGGGGATGGAGACTTGGATCCACTGTGTCAGGAAGCTTGCGAGGCTGTCAGGAGGGCGTACTGATGTGTCCATTGTATTTGAATTTATTGGTTGAACCATTACTGTGTACATAGATATTATGAATTGAATGGCCGTGACGATTGAGAATGGCGATCATCTGTTGACTTCATGCAAGATTCATAAAAAGGGTGGAAACATCTAACAATCTACTTTAAAGAGCAAAACAAGTCTTCTCTCATTGTTATTGTTTTAATTATGTCGATTGCTGATGAAAAATATATTAATAAATAAATAAAAGCCAAGAAAATAATACTCATCCATCTCCATGGGTTATTGTTATTGATAAATTTTGTACAAATCAAGTCAGGGTACAAGTGAGTTAATTATCAAGGTAATTTGTATGTTAAACACATATGACAAATGTATGTGTGTTGAACTTAAGTTAAGGTTTTAGTTAATACAAAGCTCTGACAAAAAAAAATAATGACGAAGAAACAGCTTGCATCTTAAAAAATAAAGAACAAAATAAATATTATAGACATAGATGCCCATTTTATTTTTAACATAACACATTATAATTCTTCTTCACATTATTCTACAGACCTTAAGTAGTCATTCAGAACCAGTTTATCCCAGTTTCTGTAATATTAAATGGACATTGATGATAGTTTGTTACTCTATGGATAGGACACCAGTCAATCATAAAGTGCTATATGACAGATGGAAGAGACCCAGCCACTCAATTGCTGTTGGGTGGACTGAGGGTTCAGATACTTTAAAAACTTGACAGCGTCTTGAACTGTTGCCAGTTTGCACATTTAGACACCTGATTTCACATTTTCCCAATGAGCCTCTCTGTCCGAATAAGTATGTGATTAACCACCTCAAAACGGTTTTACATCTGTGTCGACTAGATGCAGAAAATTTAAGCCACCATCAAAAATATGAAACTTTGGTTTTATTTATATTCTCGGTTGAAGAGAATAAAAGTAATTTTTTGAACTGCAAAAGACTATAATTTTGCATTTCTAATCGTTTCAACATTAAAATTTCCTTTTTGGCTTCTGCTTTACTCCCAACACAATACCAGAATGATGCAGAAGGTCACATACTATTGCTACATCAAATTCTAATCCTTCCATTTTAGAAAGATGCAAGTAGACCTCTACTCGTGTCATTATGTTACTAGTCAACACTATTTTTTTTTGTTTTTGTTTATGACTGGATAAGGGTTGAGCCTGAAATATTGTTTGTTATGTATTTGTGTGGTGATCTGGCCAAACCTGTCGGAAGTTTGAAAAATTCGGAAAGGCTAGGGCTATTGGTCAGTACTGACCCCCAGACGCTAGTAATTGCGTGTCAGTGCTGACGAACAGGCGCCAGCGCCTGGGGGTCAGCACTGACCAATAACCTGGTGTTATTGGTCAGTATTGAACAACAGGTGCCGCCGCCCACAGACAGCCTCTCTTCGGTCTGTGCCACCGCCCGCCATTAATCAGCACTGACGAACATCGGGCCTGTTCGTCAGTGCAGACAAGACCTCTTCGCACTCATTCGTCACTTCCTAAAGTTAAAAAAAAAAAAAAAAACAATTAAAATCCCAGGCTTTCAAGGTCAACTTATCCGATGACACTAAGCAACACTTGGTCACTTAGATAAATTTGATGTCTAACGCGTTAGATCGTGGCCTTCGTAAAGTTATGGCCTGATACTTACCAAAAAATGACCTCAAAATACCAGTCTTTTGCCACAAAAGAAAACAAATCGTGAGTCGTATTCAGTAGTTCAACCAACGAAATAACTTGTTTCCTTGAGCTCTACTAACAACTCACTAACCGGTGCACTGCCGGTCCTTTTGGATTTCAGTATCAGGCTATAACATAACGATGGCTACGGTTAGATGCCGTTGGGGCAACGATATGACTGTCGTTGTTTCAAGCCACCATACGATTCTTTTTTATTTTATGTTGTCTTTGTGTGTATGTGTTTTTGTTTTCTTTTTTTTTTTCGTATATTTTCCTTATTGCTTAAATTAAAGAAAAATAGAGGAAACGTGTTATAATATAATATTTCTTGTTACGATTCTTTTATTGTCCATTGTCCATTCTATTGATGAGGTTTTTAAAAAAATGTATTTGTTTTGTTTTTCTTTTTTGTCATGCAAAAAAAATAAAATAATAATAATAACGGAAAGGAGGAGAAACCTGATAACGAATAGATAATTCCATTTTTTTTTTTGGGGGGGGGCAGCGTGGCTCAGCGCTACGGTCTTTGCTTCGTACCATGGCGTACTAAAAGAGTATTATAGTAGGGCTATGCTTCGTACCCGAAAGGTACCGAGTTCGATTGCTTCTTTCTTTATAAAAAGAACATTACTTTCCTCCTCATGCCTTTTGATGGCATCAGTTAAAGCCTTCAAGGAGGCAAATTTGTTGCCGACAGCGAGTTCCATAATTTGTAGCTTTCTCCTGTCTCAGTGAGATGCGAGCAAGCCGAATTTCAAATGACGGAATGAAAAAAGACGAGACAATGAAAGAGCTTCACTTTCAGTTCTGGCGTCACGCAACAGTGAGCATGCGCGTTGGAGGAACCGAAATATAAGGTTGCCAGTTTGGCGTTTCAACATCAAATTTGGTATTTTTCTCAGGACTGACAATATCATTTGTTTAATTAATTGATAAATTTATTAAACAAATCTCACGTAAACCGATAAAAAAAAAGGTTAAACCAAGGGACTTTCTTGCGACTAGTATGGGACAGGAAATGCGGATTTATTTGTCGTAGAACAAGTTATTTCAAAAAATGGCATTTTTCCATAATTTTGGCACCGTCAGTACCTACAGGCGCCAGAACTGACCAATAGATACCAGTACCTATTAGTCAGTGCTGACCCTCAGACGCTGGTGCCTGTTCGTCAGTACTGACCCCCAGATGCAGTTTGCAGTATCTATCTACATTGCAGGTGTGTGTATACAGTATGATACACACAAAGACACACACAGCCACTCACACACTCCATCGCCGGTTCACATAACCGACACCTCTATGCTTATTCTTATCACTTCGCCATTCTTTCTAATTCTAATTTCGATGCCATGCATAATGAGTTGCTAATGGTTGGCTACGAGAGTAAATGAATGTTGTGATACAGCAGCCCCCCCCCCTCACACACACGCACCAACCCCTTGTAACAAGTCATTCCATATCATAAAGTAAATAAATAATAAAGAGTTCCATTTATTCATCATCAAGCGGAAATTTGTCTTAGGGTCCCTTCCAAGGGACGACTGAAATAACCCAAGGGCAACTGCAGGGCAGCTCTGCAAATTGAGCTTGGGAGAGGTGGCTTGGTGAAGGTCATATAACATGGTGGATATTCAAACTAGATATCTTTCGGGTATGAAACAAAGACCATAAAGTTGAGCCACACTTCCTCTCACCCCACCCACTTCTCATAACTCATTATGGCAAGGCACAATTTCCTCGAATGACGGTTTCCTCAAACTTTTTTGTATGTCCCGAGGAGTACAAAGAAACCGTGCTGGAGTGTACATATATTATGTTGATGTTTGATCAGAAAAAGACTAAATTAAATTATCTATTAGCTTCAAATTGTAAAATCCTTTCATGGGACTGTATTTGGGTGTATAATAAAAACAAGTGAAAAAACGAAAATTATGCAGACAACGATTTTTCATCTTTATTCATTCGTACTCAAAACTGGCTCCTGCGACATCCGATGGATTTTTCCAAATCAGCACACATTTTTCCTTTTTTCAATTCCTTTTTTTTTTTTTTGCAATGCCATATTTAAAAAAATAAAGAGTCCAAGCTTCAATCAATATAGTTACTTCAGCTCAAAGTTCCTTGACTTTCTATTTACCAATTCAATTTAACACATTTTCTAGAAGCTTAATTACAGGAAAAATCTTATCTTTCATAAGTCTGCACATGCTTATAAGCAATAAACATGAAAGTATTATATCACCATAGCTTTGAGAATTAGTAGTATCATTTCTCAACAAGAATTGAGCATCAGAACCAGACCTGAATTCCCCCTGCCCCTAGTCTGGAGTTGGGGGAGGGGGAGGAGGATGTCCATCCAACGTAGGTAATGATCATGAAATAAAAAACTATATCAGAGATTCATAATAATAATATAATTAATAATGACCACTGAGTTTTTAATTAGGTCTAAATTTAAACAGGTATTTGCCACAAATTAAACTGATCATTGCCTTGTTTATAAATTACTTATTTCTGCCCTTTAAGCAGGCTGAGCTGGAGTGAAGCAGCAACGGTCCTCCATTCCTATCTATATTGAGTCATTCTTTGGGCTCTACCCCAGCTGAGACTAAAGGTCTTTAGTTCAACCTCTATTGTCCGTTTCCAGGTGTTCCTCGGTCGCCCATGCTTCCTAGTAAAAAATCATGAACCATGAGGCATAAATTGATCACTGAAATAAGAGACCCCATGTCACGTGATCCAGACATATTTGTTCCTTTTATGAACAACACCCACAAGGGCATTTATCGTCAGGAGAGAACTGTTACAAATCACAAAAATCACCAATAACCCCCACTTGCTCCAGACCCATGATATATCATCCCCCCACCCCTTCCCCTCACATTTCTTATTATTGGTGGAGGGTTTCTAGCAGCATTAGTAGGATTAGTACCCAGAAAACCAGTGACCGGCTGTTGTCCAGGCACTTGATGAACCATACTACTGCCACGACCTCGACTGCCTCCTCTCCTTGGAGTACCTCGACTGGATGATGATACCATTGGCTCAATAGATTGGTCGTATGGAAGTTCATATCCGAGCGAATCATGAGAAAATACATCAAATTCCTGGGTATAATATCCGCTCTGGCTTTCATCATAATATTCCTCTGGGCCAACTTCATATTCATAATTGTGTTGTTGATCCCAATCCCTGCATCAGAAAAAAAATGCAAATTGCAATAAAAATGTCTTTAAGATGGTGATGATTTCCATAAGTAAAGCCTATTTCTTGTTTAAACCAGAAATGGTTGATTAAAGTCGTAACTAGACAATACCCAAATTAACAATAAAACAGAATGAACGAGTAAGTTCATTTTCATCTTATGATTACTTCGCAAGGTTTAAGAGGATCCAGCAACTCAATCAGAACTCAATCAGATGCTACTATTCAAACCACTAAGCCAAACATGGATTTGTTTCATACCTCAAGTAAGCTTTCGAGGACAAATTAGACATTTCAACATCTAATATTAGCTGACAAGACGTGCAAAACACTATCAGGCAGTCTGTCTGGATTTCAATTGTATTAATGTTTTTATTTTTTTTGCTCCTGGCTGAAATGTCCCATGTTTGTTTTTTTTTTGTTCTTTTTCGAAGCTTTTCATATAAATTTCATTCATTAATTTTTACAATTCCACTCTAATAATCAGCTTACAAGTTATTTTCACTTACCCTTCCACAAACATCTGAACCTCTTCATTGTAACCACTGTAATAACTCGACTCCTCTTTTAGGCGTTCTATCTTAGCCTCAATGGCTTGTGTGCTTCTCTCCAGCTCTGACTGTAATGAAGCAATTTCCTGCTTAAATGAATCCCCGATAGATTTGATATTGGCAGTCCTGGGATACAAAATAAAGAAAAGCATTTTAAAGAAAACAAAATCCCATATACTCCCACCAGACAGATCTTCCTCTTTATGCAAATTGAGAGACTTAATGATAGCAAGGATTAAAACCAGGTGAGAATTACTTCTTTCAATGCTTGACATCTTGTACTGTGTACAGTGGGTACACGTCCCATTTACTTGCAGGTCTCACATAGTTCAACAGACAAGCTTTAGCTTCCGCAAGTGTGCATTTAATTTGATATTTTAAAAATTGAAGATATAAAATCAATTTTAGAAATCAAAACTGATAAACCTGTGGTGTAGTTTTATGTTCAAGGGGAATAATAACCTGTTATTTTACTGTGAATTCACTGTACAAACAACCAGGTTATCCATATTTTGATCATGTTAATGCGTTTAAGTTTCATTATTTGAGATGATTCTTTGAATTATTTTGAATAGAAATTTTATGCAATGTTTTCTCTGATAAACTTGCAATTAGAAAAGATTGGTTCCAGTTGCTGCGATCTCCCAAGCAAGTATACATTCTTTTAAAACACAGAATAACAAACTGAGGTAAATTTGTAAATTTCGTGGAATGTTCAGACTAATAATATACCTATTCTCTCACTTTTCAAACTTAAAAATGATGGAGATATGTAAAATTTCATTGTCATGTTTGAACCCCCCCCCCCCCCCCCCCTCCCAAAAAAAAAAACCCATGAGTTGAATGAAGTAAAAAAAAAATATATATATATATTGACAAGAATGGTACATTTAACAAACTTACTAACCTTCATGACTTTGAATCAGTCGACATCACCCATGCAGTAGTTTGTTAATTTAATTATCTTTCTTGGTCCATATCAATTTTGTTTGTTTTTTCTCAAAATTAATTCTGTACATTAATTTATTACTCATAATTTTCATGAATTTTTATATTGTTTTTCTTTCTTTTTCTGTTTTATTGAAAATAATGTTAGTTTTTTTTTATCAATTCACTTCAGTCCTTTTGATTTTCCATTCAAAACTGAGTTGGGTTTTTTTTTCTTTCTTGACTTTGTATTAAATTCAAAACAAGTTGAGTTCCAAGCAGAAAATAATACCACATCTGTTTTGTTGTGTCCTTTACAATACATACCTGTATCCAGCAGAAGCTACTGCAGGTGGATAGACTCCCGTATTTGGGGTTCCCATGACAACATTTGGGTGATTACGACGAATCTTTTCATTCATCTTCTGTCTGCCTGTCATGGGGACTGGCATGCCCTGACCAGATCGCTGTAAGGGAGAGAATTGAATTGAAAGTTTTTATGGAAATTGTGATAAGAGTAAAGAGAGAGAAAATATCAGATTTAGAGACATTAATATAAATGGACTATATTGAGGTATCATTGAGGTTTAGTGTTCAATACAAGACGATGATGATAATTAAATGATGGTGGTGATTGTGATAATATCATATAAAGGTTTTAGGGAAATTGTGATATTGATGTTCAAGAATAGATAGAAAATATCAAAGTGAAATTTAGAGACATTAACTCACTACATTCTAAAATTACATGGAAATTTCCACATCTTTCATCTTAAACCGCCCTTACCACCCGCTGAGTTTCCAAACTTGTCATCCCAACCTGCCCGTAGTAACTGCTCAATAGAGATATGATTGCTATCTAAAAAGTGGTGGGAATAATTTTCAATACTTTAATTTTGATAACTCCCGGGTCAAGACAATGAAATAATTAAATAAATTGAAAGTAGCTTTTTACCCAATGAAATTCTGTCAAATGGTGATGTTGCTATGATTTGTTTTATTTTACAAACAACTTTACACTAGATAAGTGATTATGGCATTGGATTATCTCAATTCCTTGTGGAATTACAACTTTTTAGATGATGTTGATATTGAAAATGATTCGGACATTCACATTGTCACAAACTTCCGTAATTTTAACCCACTTATCCCTTTTAATTTTAAAACTTAGTCGACAGTAAAATTACAAGGTCCATTCTTTTTTACACACAAAATAAATCAGAACACCATTAGGTTATAAATCAAAATAATAATAATCTTTCTTCTCTTTTAATATCACTTTGAAATTCATGTCTTACACATAGTAAGCTCAAAATTTTTTTTTTATTTTTTTGGAAGTAGGTAGCATTTTCCCCAGAATTACATCCTTGGCTTATGATGATAGGGGTATGTGTTCTCATTTTGGCTTAGGATGAAGGGGGGTGTTCAGTTGGACAGGATGTAATAGGTTAATATAAATGGACAATATTGTGATAATATATTTGTGGATTAGTATTCAATACAAGATGATGATGCTAGTGTATGACGATTAAGTCTGATCAAACCATCATGATGATTTCATAATCACACGTCATTATAAAAGAAAAGATATTTCCAGTATGTGACTACTCACAGTGAAAGAAGAGCTTGCAGGTTGTTGAGTAGTCATCATACCCCTGGCAATCCCCATCCCCCTTAGCCGACCTGTGGCAATGACAGGGTGGATGCGAGCACTTTGGACCATGTGAGACACAGGACTGTTGATACGAGTGAGAGAACCTGTCCGCCCAAGGTTGGTGGTGGTGGTTGGATTATGCCTGACCTCTCGACCCCGATTCGATGTGGTGACTTGTACTCCATAGCCCATCGTCCCTACTTCTACTGGCTTGGCCTTGACCTCCTCTTTCAGTTTTAATCCTATACCTGTTATAATAATTGTTTGAAAAAAGCAAAATCCATGAGTCCTCTGAATCCTGTCTTATTTATTCCTACTATCTAAAGAAGGCCAAAAAAAAATTTTTTTTTAATATTAAAATTGCACGTGGGAATTGAACAAAATAATGTGAGGTAGAAAAACTTTGCCAACAGAGTCAGTAACCACTTTAACTGATCATGCAACACAGATAAAGATTTTATGAATTAACTGGGGCCAAACTGTAATTTGAGGAGTGCCAAATTGGTAGATAGATGACCCATATTCATGCTTATCCTCCCTCATTCTTCACCACCTTCTCCATCCTCAATTAAAACTTGGCATTTTAAAGAAATAGCATGCTGTAACAACATAACAGGATTATTTAGATCCCTTTTTTAATTGATAATGTAACAATGTAATACTCACTTTGTGGTTCTTGTGGTACAACTGAAACAAACAAACAAAATAATTTAAATACAAAAATTATGACTTCGTGGAAGGTTATATTTTAAAAACAAAGTGACATTAAAGCAAGTAAGTAATGAAGTAAGATTGCTATTGGATTATGACATAGCATGACTAGGTCATGCTCCATGAGCTTCACAGTTACAAGCATGGTAATCTAGAAACCACTCACATACACACATGCACACATATACACACACAAACACATACACACACTTCTTTCTATTGCTTAAAAGAATACACATCGATAATCAAATAGGATGTGACACAATGAATGATACTTTGATTTAAAAGCGTCTAATTACATGGTTGGCAGGTTTAGTTCTAACAGCACCGTATGGTTCAAAACATCTGCTATCACCCTATCACAGATTTCATATTAAACTGACGTGGTTAGATCTGTATGATTTTTTTGCCTAATTCTTCATCTTCTGTCCATTTTTTTTATTTTTTGGGGACAGTAAGAATATAGAAGTCATTGAGCAAATAGCTATGGTTGCAATTAAAAGGGTTTAAGAGATTAAAAAGTACTATAAGGTACTTTTCAAATGAAATAAATGCAAAGACAGATGATTAACTACCTCCTTGTTTGCAATCCTACAAACCAACCATATGCACAAAACTTTATATAAAAATATAATTTTTTTTTAAAAACGCAACGCACCCATGGTCTGTGAGTCATTAGCAGCGATAGACAGGTCTTGTCCCATGACAGAGACAGACTTGAGAGCCAGGACAAGGGATCGGCAACTCCCACGGGTAAGACAGTCGACGTCCAAGGACCTATGAGACATCATTTGGATGGATCAGATTTAGATCAATTGTATATTACACAAATTTAATATACACATTTATATCGTCTCCCTAATAAAAATACATCCATCTTATTGTCTCTACTTCAACAATGACCCAACAATTACCATGTCAAAACTTGTTCAAATTGATCTTATATGGGCTATGTCAACAACTGAATAAGCGAAAAGGAATGGATACCTGTGTAAAAAAAAAAATTCATTTTCATATATATGCGTTTTTGGGTTAGGCACTTTAAACCTACCCGTATGGCAGGTGTAAACAACAATCTAGCAAAGAGCTGAAGATATTGACAGCCACAAAGGCACATAAGACAATATAGCTGTTAGGCTTTAAAAAAGTACATAGCAGCATCAATATTGTAAAAACTGTAAAAAATGACATAAATGCCCAGCTTTATTTATTTATTTATTATTATTTTTTTTGTTATTGTTATAAAGAACAGATCCTTGATACAAAAGTGGCATGCAGACACCAGCAGATTCATTGATGATACGACTTACCCATTGAAGCCTGGGAACTCTGCCAGAGTTTGTTGAGGGTTGACTGCTTTATTTTCTCTGTTGGGTTCAGTCTCTGAGCCATTATATGCAACGTAGCAACGGCAAAATACAATGTCTAAAATGTCCCGAGTTACTCCCCCTGGAAGATTGGATACTTTGGCAGTTCGGGCTTCAAAGCTACCTGGAATATATATATTTATATATATATATATATTTATTTAAATTTATTTAAATGACCTTACTTTGAAAAGCTTGTCATGGTTCATATATATATATATATATATATATATATATATATATATATATATATATATATATATATATATATATATGAACCATGACAAGCTTTTCAAAGTAAGGTCATTTAAATAAATTGTTTTCTTAGCTTTGCTGAATTCATTATTGTCGATTTGTAAAATGAAGTTTTTAAATTATAGCCTGGGCTTTATATATTATATATGAAAATCAATTTAAAAAATACAAATTATTGAAGAAATTAAAGAATGAGTAAATATCTACAAACATAAAACTTTGGAATTTCAATCAACAGTGAGTGTCACAGCTAAAATACAGCAGTCTGAAATTATACTTTAAGACAACCCACCCAACGTGCTTACATATTTTTTTAAATAATAAAAACACCCAACTCACTGCACAATAAATCAAGTATATCAGCCAATATTGACATTTTAGAATGATGATGTTCTACATCACACAAAAAAAAAAAAAATAAATAAAAGATATATTTATAAAGTTATACCTTTTGTTTTATTTCTGAATTTCACTTTGCTCATTGACCCAGTGTCCACATCAAAACGAGCTGAGCATGAAAAGAAATTTTAAAAAGATAGTGAGCTAAGAAAAAAGAAAACACCGCCTATTCTTTAGAAAACAACTCAATTTTTATGTTATATACTTATTTATGAAGGAAAAAGAAAGGCATAAATTTAATTTTTAAAACATGCACAATCGAAAAGTTTATGAGCTAATGGAATTGTGATAAAATTTCATTCCTACAGATCAAGGGGCATTGGAAATAACAGTCTTTTCAAATGATGGGGGCTGTTGCTTTATCTAAAAACGCAATAAAGACAATTTTTACATTTATAAAAAATGGTAAACCAGATCCCCATTTAGAAGAAAATAAGAGGAATAAAGGAAAGCCCAAATGGGGACAGATAATTATTTAGCCAGTTCTTACAAACCTGTAACAACACTGCCTGTCTCTGTATTACGTTTTGTAATCTCAAATGTTATTTCTTTGGATACCATGTTATTCCAAGTAGAGTGTCTCAAAATAGACCTGGCTGTCTGATATGATTCGGCATACAAGTGTAGAGTTCTGAGAGTGAATTTAAAAAGTGTAGTGTAAATTTAGCAAGCATTACTTAAATCCTGAAAACAAAACAAATAAAAAAACCAACAAGGTTTCATGAGATGATGTCTCTCGATTAGCATTTATAAACTATAACATTAGACAGGAAAATAATTAAAATTTCAAACGGTCATTATATTTTATTCATTTGCTCAAAGATGATTACAGAGGTGAAAATACTCTGATATGAAAATGGCAATAAAAAGGTTAGTCAGAGAATATAGGGTGGGAAAATTTAAAGATAGAAATAGTTTAGACTGTCATCAAGAATTTATCTTTCATCCTAATGTTAACAAAAACACACACACATACAAAAAAAAACATTCCAAAAGAAGATAATAATATGGTAAATTGGCACATTCTTAATCAGACTTCAAAGAAAAGAAGCAAGTCAGGGAAACAAACTCTAACCATGTAAGTGTGAGAGAGGTGAGTTTGATGAAAATTTAAAAAAAAAACAAAAAAAAACAGTGCGGTTTTTGCCATAAAATGTAACGAGAATTTTTAAATCACATGACTATTCCTGCCAAATAACAGGATTGTAGTTAGTCTTTATTGGTCACAAGGGTAGGGGAGCTGTTAGGCTTTGATATCATTTTTTTATTTTAAAAGCACATGGAGCTTGCACAATTAGAGTTGGACGCCCTTAAATGACATCAATCTATGTGAAGCTGATGCTGAAATTTGACCCCAAAGTCGGAATTTCGAAGTGCGCGTTATTTATATTTAAAGTGATATTATCTGATTGAGGAAAAAGAATTTATTTTTCCAAGCAAAAATTTAATTTTAATCCTTACAATTTTAACTTTATAATAAAAAATTGAAATTGTTGCATCAATCACCCCATAAAAATGGATTTACCCTTTTCTATGTCTCTCCATAACTTTGTCATCAAGACGTTCAGGGTCCTCTGATTCGTGAGATATTGGCTTTTTCCTGACTGAGAGGTTGGTGAAGGATGCCAGCTTCATCAGTCTGATAAAACGTTCATTGACATCATCAGCATGCCAAGGATAAGCCTCGATGTGGTAGACCCAAGACGAACCTGGTTTTAAATCAAAGAATGTTTTTTTTTTTGTTTATTTTCATTTCATGTTCTGCATACAGATCAATGCATTTTACAACATTACTTAAGTGTTATTATTATCATTATCATCATTATTAATATCATCATGCTTATTATTATTATTATTATTATTATTATTATTATTATTATTTATTATTATTATTATTATTAGTATTATATTATTATTATTATAATGACAATATTTTGTCAAGAACTAAACTACCGAGTGAAATTACCCCTTGGTGATATTCAACAAAATAAGAGAAGCCATCCAAGTTTATGGTTCCCCTCTCAAGAGTGGATGCCCATTTATACTTGTGCATATCATCGGCATTAAGACATTTGAAAAGCCTCAAATCTCCAAATGAAATAAAAATACTGTGGTCTGTGGAATCTTCAAAATTGAAGTTGCAGAAGAAGAAGAAGAATAAGAAGACGAAGAAGAAGAAGAAGAAGAAGAAGAAGAAGAAGAAGAAGAAGAAGAAGAAGAAGAAGAAGAAGAAGAAGAAGAAGAAGGAGGAGGAGGAGGAGGAGAGAATGAGAAGGAGAAGAAGAAGAAGAAGAAGAAGAAGAAGAAGAAGAAGAAGAAGAAGAAGAAGAAGAAGAAGAAGAAGAAGAAGAAGAAGAAGAAGAAGAAGACATGGGGATTCTTCCATATCACAGCTTTGTTCTCATGTAGGATAGAGGCCCATCTTTTAATGGAACATGAAAATGATGATTGTCGCCCATCATATCAGTACTGCTATTTGATCTTATCCTTTTCTCATTTGAACTTTAAGAAAACATGATGTCCCAACCTTGAAATGCGCAATGAACGAGGAATTATTTTCATATTTAACATTTTGAAAAGCAATTTCTGTCTCAATTAACAAAACTCTAATACCTGTGCATTAATATAACATAATATCCACTAAACGTGCTCAAAGTGCTTCACAAGGGGTCCCTAGCCAACAGCAAATAGTCAACTGAACAGGTTGCTTCCCCATTTCCTTTATCACTATTGTCAGCTACATGTGAATTAGTCACAACATTGTTAGGTACATGTGAATTAGTCACAACAACGTTAGCTACCTGTGTCTCAGTCACAACAATGTTAACTACCTGTGACTTAGGTAGGACCCAGCAGGAGCTTCTGTCTCAGTAACACTAAAATAATCGTTTGCCATTTTCAACTCTTTATTTAACTATCGGCACAAAATCAAGTAGTGTTGATAATTGTTCCTTAATCTTTATAAAATCATTGTCATTGTTTTCAGACATGGATAATTTGGAGGTTACAGAGGACAGGCCTTCAACTTTAGATTTATTTCCTGCATTAGCAGAGTTTTGAGGTTTTGAACCCCTTTTGGCTAGAGCTTTGCCCTTACCATTGTCTTTTGTTAAACTATTCAACTCCAGTTCTCTATCAACATCGAGTATTTCACTCGTTCACAATATATAAAATTCATAATTATAATTATAACATGAATTTTATATTCCCAATAAAGAATTATCGTTTATATTATCCTTTGATAAATTGTATTGCCTCGGATGAAGATGGATTTATTTCTATCTAAAAGAGTAAGTGTCATTGTGCGGCTATGTGGTCTAGTGGTATGACACTCGCTTTCGGATCGGAAGGTCCTGGGTTCGAGCCTCGCACTCGGCGCATAGTTGAGTCCTTGGAAAAGGCTCTTTACTCACATTCTCTCACCGTACTCAGGTGTAAAATGAGTACCTGGCCGTTAACAGCGTTGGCTTTGTCCGAAAAATTGTAATATCGCCTAACATGTTAAATGTTGCTGTTGACCAGGGACCCCTTGTAAAGCTCTTTGAGCACGTTTAGTGGATATTGCGCTATATAAAAGCTTTATTTCTTTCTTTCTTTCCTTTGTCTCAAGAGTTTCATGACACAAGTGATTGCCTTGAGTCATATCCAGCCTTCTTCTGTGAATTTAATGTGCATATAGGAGTGGCAACAGAATTAATATGTAGGACAAGACATGACACCTTTTAGGTGATTTTACAATTTATTCTGACAGTGACAACACTGTTAACGGTCAGGAACTCATTTACACCTGAGTACAGTGAGAGAATGTGAGTAAAGAGCCTTTTCAAAGGACTTAACTATGCGCTGCTCATATGGGACTTGAACCCCTGACTTTCCAATCAGAAGGCAAGTGTCATACCACTAGACCACAATGCCGCACACATAATACCTGGATCTGGATCTCTTATCTTGTCCATAGCATCATCCAGGGTCATATCAGTCATCAAAACTTCAGCCGCCTCCTCAACCTCATCTGCATCTTCATCATCTTGGACATCTTCCTCTGTTTCATCTGCCAATACTTTATCATCTCTGTCTTTTTCTGACGTTGAGGCCATTAAGAGATTTTTCTTTAAAAATAAAATTTAATGCAGTTTTGCATTCAGATAAGCATACAACACTGGACTTTGAATTTTGATACTGAATAGAAAATAAGTCAGGAAGGGAGAGACAGAGTATGTGTGCGTGTGTGAGATATATATTATATATATATATATATATATATATATATAATATATATATATATATATATATAAGAGAGAGAGAGAGAGAGAGAGAGAGAGAGAGAGAGAGAGAGAGAGAGAGAATTGTTGAAACAATTTTGGAGCAAACCTCTCTACTTTGCAGAATCATAAATCAGCAGTTAATTTAACAGTGGTCACGTAGCCTACTTTTATAGTCACTTCCACTTTCAAATTAAAAAAAAAAACCACTCCTGTGCACTAAATCAGTCAATGCTTTGTAATTTATTGTTGCTTGCGAGCCTTGTTTGTAATAGGCTCGTTGTCGTTGTTAATAACAATGATCAATATCAAAATTTATGATGGTACCGTAATAATTAAATCTTGAACATTACCCCTGACGTCATCGCTTACATGATTTTGCGTTGTGAAAAATGTCCTTTACAAGATAAGATTCCAAACAATATTTATCAAATACGGGGGCCACAGGCCACAGACTTACTTCTCAAGTCAACTCGGCGCTCAACCCCTAAAGAACTGCTATCTTGACTGTCATAATGTATTTCACACGGTTTTTGACCTATTTCCTGTTTCATAATATTAAAGAATCGAGCTTTAATTAATGGAACTGAGAGAGAGAGAGAGAGAGAGAGAGAGAGAGAGAGAGAGAGAGAGAGAGAGAGAGAGAGAGGATATGTATGTGTTTGTGTATGTATGTGTGTGTGTGTGTGTGCGTATGTGTGTATGTGTAGAGTAAAAGTAACTGCAAAAAAAGTCTTTAAAATGGGGATGGGTGTGAGAGAGCGATTGATTGGGTAGTTTATAGGGTATATTATACCAAATATAAATGAACAAAATGAGAGGAAGAGAGATAGATAGATAGAGAGAGGGATAGAGAGGGAGATAGATAGATAGATAGATAGATAGATAGATAGATAGAGAGAGAGAGAGAGAGAGAGAGAGAGAGAGAGAGAGAGAGAGGAGTGAGTAAGTTGGACGGGCGTCCAGGCGGGTCATAGATTCTGTAGGTGGCAGGTGGATGGAGAGACAGATAGAAGGATGGAGATGGGTGAATAAAGGAAAGAAGAGTGAATGAGTGAAAGGAGGGATATGAAGAGAGGAGGAATTAGGTGGAGAATTGTAAGAGTGCGGAGGAGAGGGTGACTATCAGACTAACAGTGGTTGACTATAGATTAAAATAAATACATAAATAGACAAATAAATAAATAAATAGATAAATGAATCAAGATCATACTGATGGTGATAACGAAAAATCGGTAATAATGAATTTATATTGATAAAAAGGTAATTATTGCTGTGACCACCTTGAACAATACTCATAATTCCGATTAGAAAAATTAAAATGAAGATATGATATAATCATAGCAGTAAAAAAAAAAATTGACTGAATATAATAATTAAATTAATAATGATGATGATAATAATAATAATAATAATAATAATAATAATAATAATAATAATAATAATAATAATAATAATAATAATAATAATAATAATAATAATAATAATAATAATAATAATAATAATAATAATAATAATAATAATAATAATAATAATAATAATAATAATAATAATAATAATAATAATAATAGTAATAATAATAATAATTGGGTGAGAGAGAGAGAGAGAGAGAGAGAGAGAGAGAGAGAGGGGGGGGGTCAAGGGAGGGGGGGGGGGTTGTGGGGTTTGAGAGAGAGAGGGAGAGAGTGAGATAAATTAAATATTGTGAATACTGCCCTCTGACGGTAAAATGTCGCATATGCTTATAAAAGTTATAGGCATATGGCATGGGAAAGTTTGAGGCTAGATTATTTATTATGATAAATTATGGTGGAATTCCGCACTGGACTGTACCCGAGTCAAGGTGGAAAGGGGCAGAGGATGTTGGGGAGGTCAATAAGGGCAGTATTTGTACCAAACACTCTATGTGAATAGCTTGGTTGTATAAAACCGGGGATGGGTGGATCGAGGTTCGAACCCAGGACCTTCCGATCTGAAAGCGAGTGTCATACCACTAGACCACATAGCCGCACAAAGTAAGAAGGAGATAAAATTCGAGTCATCAAAAATATACTAGAAGAAATCTATTGTACCAGGCATTTTCCTTCCTTGTACTAAATAAATAAATCAACTTCCCTTCATTCATCCCATAGGGGAAATTTGTCCCTAAGGTCCAATGGGAGATTGGAATAACCCAGGCGTCAGCGCCGCTAATAGGATTCAATAGTCGTACCGTCACTTCCTTCCTAATGACGTATGGTAACTGAGTAACACTGGCTCTAAACTATCGGAACAATGGCGGACGCCGTATGAAATATTTCTCCGGCGAGCTTAAAAGCGTATCTAGAGGAAAAAAAAGCCCATCAATTTGATCATGTTTTGACTTTTACACATTCTGATCACAAGGCATATGAAAAGGGAATGAAAAGTTCTCGCCAGCATGAAGAATAAAAAGTAAAGATTTTCTTTGTTTAGAACCAAGATGGCCGCCGTTGCCGGGCGCGTGACATCAGACTACTGAATCCAATTGAGCTAAGGCAGCAGCTTCTTATGGTTCACACTATTATGTTATGACGATCGACCCAATCAGCAAAGTCCGGTCCGCATTCGTGCACCGTCGCGAACCCGCCTGGTAGCATCGTCACAACACACCTTTCGACTAGATGCTCTGCCGTTTCGGGTTCTTGCCCACAGCGTGGACATAAAGGACAGGAAGTTAGACCCCACTGATGTAACGCACCGGCCGTTAGGCAGCTCCTCGACCGAAGCCGATTCGCAGCTACCCAGTGTCTCCTCTTACTGGTATCAAAGCCTGGCAACTTCTCACCAAGCTTAGAGGAGTGTAGGTCCCCGCCCCCACGAGGGATTGAATTCGTCCAAACCGACTTCCATCTCGTATGTGCAGCTCTGTCCGTAGTCAGGGATTCTGCGTACAAGGGTTGCCGGGACTTATTTCGGCTCGAAACGGGGGCACCGTTCATTATGCGCATGAGAGGGGTATCCCTTTCCCTCTCTCTTTGATCTTACTCAGCCAGTTTCCCGTAATGGTCTCCCTCCGGACATCGGGGGGCTGGATCGCTGCCATTACCGGGCCCCATTCTCTAGGGGTTGTTGCTAGCGTTCCCGACACTATGTGCATCGACTTGCGAAGTTTTACATCCACCTTCTCAACGTTTCTGCTTCTACCCCACACTGGAGCGCAATACTCCGCGGTGGAATAGCATAGTGCCAGGGCGGATGTTCTCAGGAGCGCTTGGCTAGCGCCCCAAGTCGATCCCGCCAGCTTCCTCAGAAGACTATTCCGCTTCTCTATCTTCCGGGCAACCCCTTCGAGATGAACCCGATAGGTAAGGCTGCGATCCAACGTCACCCCTAAATATTTTGGACGCGGCTCATATGGGAGTGGCTGGTCCCCGACTAGGACATTCAGTTTACGGGTGTGCCAACCACTGCATAAGTGAAATGCAGTGGCCACGGTTTTTGAAGTGTTCATCTTCAGGTACCACTTGTCAAAGTAGGATTTGAGTCTGGTGACGTCCTCGCTGAGTACGCTCTCGAGACGGGTCCACACTTTACTCTGAGTAACGAGTGCCCAGTCGTCTGCGTATCCCAGCCTCAGGGAGGAAGTGTTCGGCATATCGCTAATGTAAACGTTAAACAGCATTGGCGCAAGTACCGACCCCTGAGGGACCCCATTCTTCAATTTCCTTACTTTGCTCGTGGCGTCTCCCAGCGCGACGTGGAATTGCCTTTCTCCTAAGATTGAAGAGAACAACTTCAAGGTCTTTTTGCACCTTATGATTTTTGCAAGTTTGAGCATTAACCCATCGCACCAGACCGTATCGTACGCCGCTGATAGGTCTATAAACACAGCACCTGTTTGCTGTTTTCTCTCGAACCCGTGCTCAATATGCTCTGTAAGGGCAATGACCTGCTCCGTGGTGCACCTCCCTTCCCTGAAGCCTGCCTGCTCAGGTGGCAGGGCAGCGTCTAGGACCGGCCCCCATCGGTTTAATAGAACACGCTCCAACAATTTGTAAAGACAGCTCAGCAGCGATATGGGTCTGTAACTGTCTGCCTCCTTCGCCGGCTTCCCTGGCTTCAGAATGGCAACTATCTTCGCGTGCTTCCACACTTGTGGAAGCTTTCCATTTGCAAGGATGTCAGACATTGCCTCTGCTAGCCAGGCCCGTGCCCTGGGGCCCAGATGCGTCACCATATCGGGATATACACCATCTATCCCTGCTGCTTTGCCGTTCTTTACTTCGCTGATGGCTGCACCCACTTCTCGGGGACTGAACGGGGCCGTCCAGTCCGACTCCTCCGCAGGTAGCGAGTCCAAAATCGTACGGTACGCCTTGCGGACACCGCGCTCAAAAGCCTGATTAGGGACCCGCTTACTACGGTTCTTAATATTCTTGGCAATTGTGTCTGCCTTTCGCATTCCGGTGCAGCCTTCGCGAAATTCCGATCTGGGTCCAATTTCTTTATCAAACGCCAAGCGTGGCGGCTGGAGTGTGTAAAGTCGAGACTTTCCACGGTCTCCTGCCACCGTTGCTTCCTTCCCTCTGCCAGAGACTGAAGTAGTCTATCGGCTGTGTCCTGGGACTGGGTCTGCTGGTACTCTCGGTACAGCTCTTCCGACTCTACTGTCCAGCAAGGGGTGTAGAATTTCCGTTTGCCCCGTGGAATAGAGCGTTGAGCGCTCTTAACCAGTAGCCTACTAAATCTGGTTATATTCTTGGACTTGGGAGGAATAGCAGGGCAGACCAGTAAGGCGAGGTGACTTGCGCAAGGCCACGCAGCGCAGCGGCGGGTGATCGAACTCGGTACCTTTCGGGTACGAAGCAAAGACCGAACCGCTGAGCCCCGTTTCGCTTGGCGTTTTGTGTAGATATAAAACTAGTCCTTTTGAAACAAAGTGTGCTTTAACCGGAGTTTATCCCGGTTTCTATAGCATGAAACAAACAATAATATTTACCTGCAATCATTTGAACAGATTTTAATTTATTTCAAGGTACTTTCAGCCAGATCAGCCAGACCTAGCAGCTACATAATTAGTCTGTACTCATGGAAAGAGTCTCAAATGAAGACTCGATACAGGATCCATTGAATTGGAGTCGAGTGTTGTGAGAAAAACAAAAATTGAGCTTTTATATAGAGCAATATCCACTTAACCGTTCAAAGCGATTTACAAAGGATCCCTGACCAACAGCAACTGTAAAACGAGACATGTCGCCTGTTAGGCGATATTACAAATATTTTTTTTCGGACAGAGACAACGCTGTTAACGCCAAGGTACTCAATTTACACATGAGTACGGTGAAAGAATGTGAGTAAAGAGACTTTTCCAAGGAGTCAACTATGCGCCGATCCGAAAGCAAGAGTCATACCACTAGACCACATAGCCGCACAAAGGGAATTGGATTCACTAGTCTGATGTCACGTCGCCTAGCAACGGCGAGCAGCCTGGTTCTAAACAATGAAAGTGGGTACTTTTTATTCTTCATGCTGGCTAGAACTTTTCATGTGTCATGTGATCAGAATGTATAAAAGTCAAAACGTGATCTTATTTATAATGTTTTTCTCCTCTGGATACACTTTTATGCTCGTCGGAGAAATATTTCATAAGGTCGTCCACCATTGTTCCGATAGTTTAGAGCCAGTTACTAAGTTACCATGGGTCATTACGGGGGAAGTGACGTTATGGCTGTTGAAGGCTATTATGAGGATTCCGTTTGTTCCGATATCCTTGAATCGATGTGAACATATTTGCAGGTCTGATAACCGAAAGCATTTATGGGCTCGTTTTAACATGGTTGTAATGGAGAGAACTTTGCGTTGGTTTGAGAGTATTTATTTCCATTTCAACAATGAGACCATAACAGAGTATGCCAGTTAACTTATTAACAAAGAAAGCAAAACAAGAGATGAAGTCATTCAGAGCCATTTACCCCATGGAGACGGAGTTTTTCCGGTTTCTATAGCGTGAAACAGAAAATTGCAATTGCTTGCTACCTATTGGATCTGATGTTTGTCTATGAAAAGCACTTTCCACCAAATCTAACAGATCTAGCCACCTTATTACTGCACTTATTTTATTTTTTTTATTTTATATTACTTGTTTGAAAAGCCAGTTTTCTTCCCTAACTGTACAAAACAAGTAATGAATACTGAATATTCAAAAATGCATTAGATCTTCAGAGAAAAAGCCCCCACTCCCCACCCCCTTAACCTATTTCACATTTATTCATTAAATGATTTGATTGGTATTTTATCCCAAAATTATCTGGCATGTCTGATTACACTTGTATGAAATCCCCAATCAATGCTGGTCCCAACCAGTTTTCATAGCAGTTCCCTTAAATAACTAATCTATTAATCAAATCTTTAGATGATTTTACATTATTATTATTATTATTATTATTATTATTATTATTATTATTATTATTATTATTATTATTATTATTTATTATTATTATTATTATTATTATTATTATTATTATTATTATTATTATTATTACTATCGTTGTTTCCCTTGCTTTATTATTGATTTTACTTACTTGATTTATTTATGAAAATATTATATTCTTTTATGAGTTATATTGGCAATTGCCTATAGAGTCTAAATAAACTTCTTGTTACAGTACTTTTTGCAAATTAAAACAAACAAACAAAAAACAAAACCAAAAAAAAAACAAAACAACTGATAACAATGAAGAACTTTGTAGATTGTAGGATGGTGCTTGAAGACTAATATTATTGCTGTTGTCATTTATTTAACCGCTTTATGATAATGTCAAGTGTTGTTATCATACCATTTGTGACGCAAATTGGATTCAATAGTCTGATATCACGTCGCCCAGCAACGGCGAGCATCGTGGGTCTAAACAAAGAAAATCGGTAATTTTTATTCTTCATATTTTTCATATGTCATGTGAATGTATAAACGTCAAAACATGATCATATTTATAATGTTTTTCTCCTCTGTATACACTTTTAAGCTCGTCGGAGAAATATTTCATAAGGGCGCCCGCCATTGTTCCGATAGTTTAGAACCAGTTACTAAGTTACTATACGTCATTACGAGGGAAGTGACGTCATAACTGTTGAAGCCTATTCACCTGGTGTTCCATTCACCCACACATCCGTGACTCGACAAAACACATTTACTCATTACACGCCATCTTGATTCATTTTGTTTTAACTTGAGCTTTTATATAGCGTATTATCCACTAAACGTCATCTAATCTCTATTGTCTTCTGGCACTTTCCTACTCATCTCCTGTTGTTATCAACATAAGTGCCTGCTACACTCACTTTTTCTGAATTAAAAATTCACCCCAAATACCGGAGCATACTCAATGTTTCAACTGTTTTTGTGTTTGTGTTGAGAATATTGGCTATTAAGCTTAATTGCTGGCCAACTAACTTCGCGGGGTTGTGTGTGTTGGACCCGCGATCTCAAGTAGTGGGGAAGAGAGAGAGCTCTAATAATGACTTGGGTTAGAGACTATCTTTTTTTGGGATCGTGGATAGCTCATACGGTAGAGTCACGCTCTTCCCGGCCAGGCGGATTTGTCGTACCAGTCAGGTCGCGGGTTCAAACCCCCAATCACCGCCGCGAAATTTTTATTCTCTATTGTCTTCTGGCACTTTCCTACTCACTTCATCTCTTTTTGTTATAAACGTCATCAAAGTGCTTTAGGGCTAACCCACACGACGACCCGGCCATGCCATCCTCTGCCGTCTTCCGGCTAGAGACGTCGGGCACGGACAAAATTATACCAAGAATAA
>NC_088364.1:9978689-9987145 GCF_034508935.2 Berghia stephanieae
TACAGTGGATTCTAGTAGGCTCTCGGAAGAAGCCAAAACGCATGCGAGAATCCGATGCTCACACAAGGGGAAGTAGCCAACACATGCGGTCATCCAGCTCCACTGTGCTGGAATTCGGCGCACCAGAATCCAATGTAACCTTAATTCAACTTGTATGGTTATGGACCAAATTTACTTTTGAACCAGATGGCCCCATATCTCAATGTGTAGAGTAAGAGCATTTGACTCACACTCGCATGCATTGAGACTGGAAGTCATCCCATGATAATGATATGTCTTTCTCTTTAATTTTCTGAACCCTCTGCAGTCATCGGGTGATTGACGATAACTAATTTTCAATACTATCATCATCCATAGGGCTGATGACTCACAATGACTCTTGGACAGCTCAGCTGTAACTCAAACATTGTAGCAGTACCACTGATCGGAAAAATTGACCCCACATAGACACTTTACACATCCCATTCTGCTCAGATGGGAATGATCTACCATGGAATCTGTAGGAGT
Source organism: Berghia stephanieae (assembly GCF_034508935.2). Taxonomy (NCBI): domain Eukaryota; kingdom Metazoa; phylum Mollusca; class Gastropoda; order Nudibranchia; family Aeolidiidae; genus Berghia; species Berghia stephanieae. Next base: position 9,979,197 of record NC_088364.1, read on the forward strand.
AGGAGTCAACACCATCTTGTTGGTCTCAAATTGACTGTAGTCTGAGATGGATATTGTAAGAGTATGAGTAGTCTATAGTAGAGTTCGAGGAAACCTTGCTCAAGCATATTATTATATATGTATTTCCCTCTCAGCTACGTATCCCCGCGAGGAACAGGAAAAGAGAAATAAATCTCAATTAAGAACAAAGGCAGAGAGCAACATGGAAAGGAAAAGACATTTTACTTTCCCGCTTGACGGGCTTACACATAGGTCATCCAACACAACACTCGATTTTTCTTATTAGCATAATACACGCCACACCTCAAGGTAGATACGAGGGCTCTTTCAGAAATAACCGAAAAATGCCCATTGCTCAACAACCAGTGGAGATTTTTTAATTCTGTAAACGACATATTCCTTATTTCCTTACGGATATTCCCAGAAATTATGAAGTGCATCATTTTGCACAATGAATTTCTAGACGATTTTAAAGATGGCGGCCCACCTTGAAACTTGGTCAAAGGAGGAAATCAGAGCTGTCATACGTTTTTTGAACGCCAAAAGTCTGAATCCTACCGAAATTCATAAAGAACTTCAGAGCGTATATGGTGAGCATGTTATAAGCCGTACACAAGTCTATCACTGGTGTAATTTGTTTGAAGCCGGCCATTCCGACTTGACAGACAGGGAAGGGAGAGGGCGTTCGATAACTGCGACGTCAGAAGACAATGTGAAGCAAGTTGATGAGCTTATTCGTCAAGACAGGAGGTTGAAACTTCATGAAATCGCAAGCAGTCTTGAAATTTCGGAAACTTCTTCCCATAGAATTGTATTTGAAGAACTTGGCTACAGAAAAGTCAGCGCAAGATGGGTTCCTAAGCAATTGACAGACAATCATAAAGAACAAAGATTGGACATCTGCAGGGAACTTTTGAGAAGACGCAAGAGCTCACGCAGGGTTCCAGGCATACTGTCAACGCCGACTTTCTAGGGTACGATGTGACTTTTCTGGACAGCATAGTCACCGGTGATGAGACTTGGTTGCACCATTGCACCCCAGAAACAAGATTCGATGACATGGAAGCATCCATCCTCACCTGTCGCGAAGAAAATCAAAGTCATGCGGTCAGCAAAGAAAATAATGGGAACTGTTTTCTGGGACAGTCGTGGTGTTATTCTGTTCGAAACTTTACAACCTGGAGAAACAATCAATGCTGCAAGGTACTGCCAAACTCTTGACAAGCTTAGGGAGGCCATTCGCAGAAAGCGCCCAGGGCAGTTGACCAACGGGGTCATTTTGCAACACGACAACGCTACACCCCACACAGCACGAGTGACGCAAGGTTGGCTAGAGAAATATGGATGGGAGATTTTGCCACACCCACCACACAGTCCAGACCTCGCACCATCTGATTATCACCTCTTTGGGCCACTGAAACGTGAGCTGGCAGGAAAGCGCTTTGATGTCGATGAAGAGCTTGTTGACCATGTGCGGAAATGGCTACAAAACCTTGACGGAAATTTCTTCCGAGAGGGTATCTATTCCATCAGGGTGTCCAGCAGATTATCAGACTTAAAAATCCTACCTCCCCCCAAAAAATCCTACCAAGCAATTTAAAAGCAGGGGTGAGAATGGCTGGTCACAAAAAAGGAGGAAATTTTTCATCGTGAAGATCATGACCCATCCATGCGACCATAACCTATAAATTTGAATGTCACTCAAATTTACTGAGATGCGATCCAAAATTTGTCTTGCAGCAATTTTTGACACGACTCGGTGGAATTTCAAAAGTTGAAAGTGCAATTTAAACATTTGGTGGTTGTAGTAGGGATGATGATGTGATGGTTGTAGTAGTAGTGGTGATAGGGATGATGTGGTAGTAGTGATTGTAGTAGTAGTAGTGGTCGTATGGATGATTGTGAGGTGGTGGTTGTAGTAGCTGTGGTAGGAATGATGTGGTGGTTGTTGTAGTAGTAGTGGTGGTAGGGATGGTGATGTGGTGGTGGTTGTAGTAGTGGTAGTAGGGTTTATGATGTGGTGGTGGTTGTAGTAGTAGTGGTGGTAGGGATGATGTGGTGTTATTTGTAGTAGTGGTACTAGTGATGATGGTGTGGTGGTGGTTGTAGTAGGAGTGGAGGTAGGGATGATGTGGTAGTGGTGGTAGGGATGATGATGTGGTGGTGATTGTAGTAGTAGTGTGGTCTTAGAGATGATGATGTGATGGTGGTTGTAGTAGTAGTGGTAGGAACGATGCTGTGGTGGTGGTTGTAGTAGGGTTGATGATGTGGTAGTGGTTGTAGTAGCGGTGGTCCTAGAGATTATTGTGTGGTGGTGGTTGTAGTAGTTGTGGTAGGAATGATGATGTGGTGGTAGTTAATAGTAGTAGTGGTGGTAGGGATGATGTGGTGTTATTTGTAGTAGTAGTGGTGGTGTAGGGATGATGATGTGGTGGTGGTGGTTGTAATAGTAGTGGTGGTAGAGATGTTGATGTAGTGGTTTTGGTGAGTGCGGTTTTATTCAGTGATGATAATAGTAATTTGTCAAAAAGGAGGAAAATGTCTCCGTCTATAGATCAAACACAAGCAAAGTGTAAAAATAACAGGAACATAGTTTTGTATTAGTATTATTTAATATATTACTATAAGTAGTATAAATCCATTCTTATTATTCGACATAAATTTACTTTTTGTAAACATTTAATGCTAGTCCATTTGGTGGCCTAATGTTGTTGTTTTTTTTTGGGTTTTTTTTTTTTTTTTTTTTTTGGTGGGGGGGGGGGGGGGGGGGGGGGGGGGGGGGGGGGGGGGGGGGATTAGGCATGACAATACATTTTAACTGTGTTTGTGTTTATTTAAACCAGACATTGATCAGTTAGCTTATTATAAGGGGAGAGAAAAACTGGACCAGATGAAAAGTTTATTTTAAGCTAAATTTTATCGTCAGCAAGTTGATCTTATTTTGGACTCCGTTGTATTAAGTGTATATAACCAAGCAGCAACTGTTGGTTTCTGCGCACTTGAAAAAAAAAAATTAAAATCCACACAACATTCGTATCAATATTCAAGAGCAAGGAACACAAATAAACAAATAAAACACTGGTTTAGATTTTGGAGGTTTATTTTTTATAAACTTTGATATTTTGATAAAATCATAAAACATTACTAAAACTAAAATGAAAAGAAAAAAAAATAAAGAGAGAATTATAACATTATTTAAAAACCATGTTTCATATAGCTATATTATATTTAGTATAATTCTTAAATGGTTACTTTAATCAATTATTCAATATGTGTCAAAACAGATATTGTTAAACATAGACAACATACCTTTCTGTGTTATTAAAATGGCAGATGAATGGACAGAAGAACCTTCCCGTGCGGTCAAAAGTTTTGCCACCAAGCTTCGTTACCTTCTGATATGGTCTATTCAAGTATTGATGTGAAAATGCCGGAATTGTTGATGGCGGGGTAGGGTACAATGTTAGGGAGATGATGATGATGATAATGATGGTGATGTTAGAGATGAATACTACACTGTAGTTATATTACAACTATGTCGGTGATGGGATGAAGGTGGTGATGGTTGGTGTAAAATGACAATGGTGGTTACAATTTACAACAGATGACATTGATGGTGATGATTATGATGATGCCGGTATGGTGGAGTGGTGCGAACATTAACTTGGTAACGACCGATATATGTGGGCTACACAAATACATGTATAGTGTATAGACCATGAAAACGGCGACGACGATGATGATGATGATGATGATGATGATGATGATGATGATGATGATGATGATGAAGGTGGTGGTTACCACAAAAGAGGAAGTATAAACCCGGGACCACCAAAGACACACATAAAAATGCTGATATATGTGATATGTTACCACCCAGCATCCTCACAATGTACCATCGGTGGTCACCATTGGTCTCTTCGTCCACCCCATAGCTCCCTGATTGGGAGATTGCGGGGTTGCTGCGGACTAGATAACCAAGGTAACCGGGAACGAAAGCTGTTGACACGCCAGTTTTAACACTGTGTAAAACATTATTGACGTACAACTGCAATTATCATTCCACAAAAATAACTATCCAGAATACGAACATCCCAGAAGGTAACGAAGTAAGCAATGGTGGTTCAAAATCTTTGCTCACGCAGGGAAAGTCCCCATTTCCAATCGACACAGAAAGACATCTTGTCAGCTGAGAAATGAAGAACAAAATGGTCGCCGCAGTGGGTAACGGCCCCCCGGTTTTTATACACATCCAAACGGGGTCAATGCATGAATGAATGGTTGTGATTGGCGGAAAATAAGTAAGCAACTATAAATAGATCACCCCCCCCCCCCCCCCCCCCCCCCCAATTCTATTTGAATGTCAACCTGTTGCATGTTGAATACGTGGGCGAGGGGAAATATTTCTCAAGTCAAAACATATGAAACGTGTTTCATGTAATGAAGCAACATAAGTCAGCAGAAAACTTAATCTGTATAATATTTTGACCCGACATGCACATTCCAAAATCAATAGATAATGCTGAATCTTCAATTATATTATAGACAGTAGAGCAAGTGTGTTGTAAATCTCTCTCTCTCTCTCTCTCTCTCTCTCTCTCTCTCTCTCTCTCTCTCCTCTCTCTCTCTCTCTCTCTCTCTCTCTCTTCTCTCTCTCTCTCTCTTTCTCTTTCTCTCTCTCTCTATCTCTCTTTCTTTCTCTCCCTCTCTCTCTCTCTCTCTCTCTCTCTCTCTCTCTCTCTCTCTCTCTATATATATATATATATATATATATATAATATATATATGTAATATATATATATATATATATATATAAACAAAACAAACATAAAAAAAAATTAAAATTAGATTTATTCCTATATAAGTAATCATTATTTTATGGTAAATGTTTTCATATTTGCAGGTCTGATAACCGAAAGTAACGGTCAACTTAATTTAACAAGGTTATTTGAAGTTTCAGAAAAACAAACTAACTTACTCTCCTCAATGAAGGCATTTGATTTACCCCAAAACGTAAAGTTAAGCTTAACTCACTCAATCCTAGGGATTTTTGCTACTTTTCAAAATTGGAAAAAAATGTATTTAAAATGAGCATGTGCCTAGATATTTTTATTCAACTATCATTAACATGTAAAAACTAAAAACATTAGCTTTGATACTACGTCTATAATGTGTTTCAGAAAAATGTAATAATAAATAGGCTTGGGTAAAAGTAACCCCGGTAAACTACGGATATAGTCGGTGTTAGGGTTGAGGGAGTTAAACTTCAAGTATTAGTATCAGGTGCAGACTACATAATATATACAGTTCTGAAACGATTGATCACACTTGCCATTCTTTCCCCGAAACTTAAGCTTTTATGTAGTGCAATATCCCACTAAACGTGCTCAACGCGCTTTACACTGGGTTCCAAACCACCAGCAACTCTTAAAATGTAGGACGAGACGTGATGTCTGTTAATGTTAGGCGATATTACAATTTTTTTTCTTTCGGACAGAGACAACGCTGTTAACGGTTTGGAACTCATTTTACAACCTGAGTACATTGAGAGAATGTGAGTAAAGAGCCTTTTTCAAGGAACAATGCGCCACTCAGACGGGATTCGAACCCAGAACCTTCCGATCCGATTGCGTGAGTCCAACCTCTAGACCACATGGTCGCACGAGGCCCTGTGACCATGGAGTTCTCGAGTAGGGAGGTACCTGTTGGTTTATGTTGTCTGTGACCAAGGCTAACACACCCTGTCTGTGACCCATGAGTTGAGTGTTGGTTGCAGACACAGAGCTCTAAATCTCATCAAATAACCAAACGCAACTATGGATTTGATTTAACATTGTGGTAATGGATTATATTTTGCGTTGGTTTGGGATTGTTTGCATTACAACCGGTAAAAATGGAGTGCATTTAGGTTTCTTAAAATCCACACTGGGCGTAAGAAAATCTACACCGTCAGCTTGTTTATTTTTTTTTTTTTTTTTTTTTTTTATACGGAGCAAAGCTCTTGTACTAACTGGGTAACTTTGCTAAGAGGAATGTTGTGTAAATATGGTTTTGGGTATGTTTGGGTTAATCAATACGTTGAAAGTGAGAATATGTAATTATATACTTTCAGTCAACGCCTTAGCGATATTTTTTTTTTACAAAATTGTAAAGAGGAAATAAGATCCAATAGCGATCATAGACTTTATAAACATTTGGACAATAATCTGTACGCTATCGTATTCGAGATTAAAGAAAAAGTAATTCGATTCGCCATTACAAAAATTAGATTAGGTTCTCATAATTTTATGTGCGAAAGGGGGAGATGGCAGCGACGAAAATTGATTTTCCTTCTTGGCTCTGTATAGATAGAATGCGCTTGGCCAAGGAGTTCACAACATTGCCATCCGGAAGTATAACGGACCAACACACAAACTCTGTGTAACCATGAACTTTTATAGTCTGGTTAATACAGTTTAGTGAGAACAACTCACAAACGCGGATGGCAAAAACAATAACAAAGGCCTGAGTGACGTCATCTGCATACTATCTATAAATTGTAACTCAATTAATTGAAGATGAGTCAGTGGCGTGGGGCCATTGGATAGAATGGTGCCAGGCACCACACCAATCTTTTAAAAATCATTAACGGCATAATTTTAATTAAAAATAAAACTGAGAAAGTTTAACTCCACTGTCTTTCGCCAACTCGCCAACAACATACTGCCTTTTTAGTCTCCAGTCTATTCAAGATTCCGAATCACGCACTGCGCCGACTCGTGTGTTGGTGACATCACTGCACCGTGGTGCAAAACAATCCAAGCTCCAGTTAATGCTCTATCCTTTAGTATCGCTACAGCTGATTGAGCGAGAAATTGGGTCGAATTATACTATCTTCAAATAGCGGAAAAACCCTCGACTTGTGCCAGGATCTGAGAGCTCCACCGTTGGACTGGGGGGATGCGCCAATGTTGCACCATTTACGTCATAATTAGGGTAACTTCGGCCATCCAAAATATTACATTAATTGTCAAATACACTGATCATTGTCAAGTTTATTTGTAACCAGCAAAGAAAAACAACATAAAACTTTAAAATATGGCATATCAAAATCCCCCCCCCCCCCCCCCCCCCCCCCCCCCCCCCCCCTCTTTTTCACGATTATTAAATAAAGTAACTCTTTGCAACACGAAGCATTGGGGACGAATTTACCAACAATTTTCTTGCTTGTAGTCCCGAGTTGATGGTTACGTGTGTATGAGTGTTTATTTGAGTCTGTGTGTGTGTGTGTGTGTGTTTGTGCGTGTGTATTTGTGTCAGTCAGAGAAAGAAAGCGAAGATTGTCAACAGTTATACTTTGGTGTGTTTTTTTATTTCTTAAGTGGAGTGATTTTTTCTTTGTGATGCTTTAAGATCTGAATCTACCTTTCCATTATTTGAGATATACTTTGAAGTTTTGTTTTGTTAAACAATGAATTGCAATGAATCAAGTTGACTCTTTACTTCACCGACCGTTTGGGAGATTGACACTAGATGACAAATTAGAAATAAAAAGATTAGTTCCTCACCAACCAACTGATTTTGAAATAACACAGGTGTGGAAATCTCGAAAACGCTCTTTTTCAGTGACATGGTATGACAGACATGAATGGCTCACAGTTAGTTTAGAACAAAAACGTTTCTTTTGTTTTTATTGTCTAATTTTTACAGATACAACAAACACTGACAAATCATTGACATCTATAGGCTATAGTGACCTTAACCACTTCCATCGTATTTCTTGACCTCCTGAACGTTGTTTTAGCACCCTTAAATAGAGTGAAAAATTTCTTGCGAAATTCATGAAACAGGAGCGGGTTTAAAATTTGTTAATGATTCTGTCAATTCACCCAAAACTGAAATAGATGCCAAATGCCATTCCAGATTCCAATAAACAAATTATAAAAAGATTTGCAGAGATGAAACATCGC
>NC_088364.1:9987245-9992245 GCF_034508935.2 Berghia stephanieae
GTGAATCACATCATGATGTTGTTGACGTGTCATTATTAGCATTATCAGCATGATCACCATCACCATTATTATTATTGTGATGATGATGATATATATTATATATTTATTATATATATTATGTATTAATAAATTGTTATTATTATTATTATTATATATTATTATATTATATATTATTATTATTATTATTATTATATTATTATTATTATTATTATTATTATTATTATTATATTATATTATTATTTTATTATTATTATTATTTATTATTATTATCATTATTACTATTATATTAGTATTGTTATTATTATTACTACTTTTATTATTATTATTACTATTATTATTATTATTATTATCATCATCATCATCATCATCATCATCATCATCATCATCATCATCATCATCATCATCATCATTATTATTATTATTATTATTATTATTATTATTATTATTATTATCAATCACCTCTCCGGTGGTCTAAAAATACCAACAAATAACTAATTGACGTCAACGTTATGATGTATACAAATTTTTCTACGAAATAAGAAAATAATGATTTGTTCAGCTTGACCTTTTACATGGGGCAATATCCACGAATATGGGCTCAAAGAACTTTACAAGGGTCCAGACCAATAGCAACTTTTGATATGTAAGACATAACCCCAATTCAATAAGGCGCTATTACAATATTTTTTTCGACAGCGATAACGCTGTTACCGGTCAGCAGTTACTCGTTTTAAACTCGAATACTTGAGAAAATGGGAATAAAGAGCGTTATCCAAGTACCCAACTGTGCGGCACGAAAAGAGGGACTCGAACCGCAAGGTCAGAAGACGATTGTCATCTCACATGACCACTTAGCGGCAAAAGTTTTCTCGCTGAACTGAAGAAAAAAAATTTGATGTTTTGTTATTGAGCATCAAATCCTACCTTCCCAGACAAGAAACTTGGATGGTGGCCGAAGTCGTCGTCTCGATAGCAAAGCCTCTCTGGTCCGTTCTCTCCATTGTACAGGATGTCAGCTCGTCTGGGGAAACAGAAAACAATACAAGGCAATAGATAGTATGCAGATGACGTCACTCAGGCCTTTGTTATTGTTTTTGCCATCCGCTTTTGTGAGTTGTTCTCACTAAACTGTATTAACCAGACTATAAAAGTTCATGGTTACACAGAGTTTGTGTGTTGGTCCGTTATACTTCCGGATGGCAATGTTGTGAACTCCTTGGCCAAGCGCATTCTATCTATAGTTAAGTTAAGAACTTTAAGTTTAAGATTCTCACACTCTTCCTTATTGAAGTTCTGGATGTGCGTCCAGTCGATACAGGAGCTTGCGATGGGGACAAAGTTCTGATTCAAAAACGCAGGGGGGCAAGAAATATTTTATTTTGTTATATCTGATTGAAAGACATTAAAAATATATATCTACATATCCCCCCCCATATTCTTTTAGTTAAATTTAACGCCTAATAATCTGATGCAACAAGTTGTTTTAATAAAGCCGATGTCATTTCTACGTCTTATCTACTGTTTAAGGGATGGGTTGGATAATGTCTCATCCAACATGTTCTGTGCAACCGTTATGTTGTAACCCCTTGTAAATCACTTTCGGTACATTTTTTGGATAGTTAGTCTTTATAAAAGCCTTTCATTTTAATGGGGCAGCCTGTCTACTCGGGTATTTAATCTCAACTTTGAGCAAAATTTTCTTACGATGTCATTTACAACTCTGATCAGCGACCTCAATCTTAACCCCCCCCCCCCCCCCCATTAATTTCTCTCCTTTGTCCCTGTTATCGGATAGATAAGTCAAGTTTGTCTTTCTTTTTCTGACGCCTCTGTCCATCCAGAAGTGATTTGAATTGATGTCTGATATTTGGGGGAAAATACTTTGTAGCATACTAGCATCCTAACCAACGGGTGGTAAGCAATCTTTATATTCCGATCAGCAATTTTAGGACGGGAGACGACCTTACACCATGGTAACAAACATATACGACTTATGATTCTCCGTTGTCGCATGGAAAAAGTCATTTCGTTGACCATCTAGTATTACAAATCGATGGTTCTATAATGAACAGAAATATTATATTCTTGCATGAGTTATATTGGCAATTGCCTAAAAATAAACTTTTGAATTTGAAATTTGAAATATAAAAAACAGAGAAAAGTATACTTCGTAGCCGCTGTGAAATAACCTTCACTTCAATGTTGGAAAGGGCAATGAACTAAAATGAAACCTCGTTTTGAGCCAATCCAAATGGAGACAATTGCCAGTGCTTTACAACATGTCCAGCCAAACTGATTTAATTAGTTATTGTGACTCGGTTGTGACCTTGGGTCGACGTTTTTTTATAAAGGTCGTCAGTGGATACAGGGACTGACCGATTTATTATAGCCACAAAAGATCAAGGTGGGAGATGGGGAAGGGAAGCAAACAAGCAAACACAGACACAAACACACTCACACACACACACACACACACACACACACACACACAGAGAGATAGATAGAGAGAGAGAGAGAGAGAGAGAGAGAGAGAGAGAGAGAGAGAGAAGGGGGGGGGGGGTGATGTGACTAACTCCATAGTTAATAGAAAATGACGGAAATTGAACGAGTGCTAGTACCAAAGGACATATAACAAGATTTGTTGATAGGGACTGACTGATAAAGGCAATACAACTCCCAATATTTAGTAATATTATTTGAGTTAACTCCTACGCTTTGAACTTTTTGATCAGCCTCATGTTCATATTAAATTAGTGACGCCGCAGTGCACATGAAAACGCTCTCCAACAAACCAAACAAAGAAATAAAAAAACTCAAAAAACAAAAAACAAACAAACAACAACAACAACAACAAAAACAAACCTCAAAAAAACACACACAAAAACAAAAATAAAACAAACCAAAACAACCCCCCCAAAAAAAAAACAAAAAAACAAAAAAACAAAAAAACAAAACAAAGTAACCCAACAACAACATCAACAAAATAAAAAAACAACAACAACAACAAAAACAACAAACAAAAAAAAAAAACAAATCAAAACAAAAACAAAACAAGTTACCAATAGTCCCGTGACCTCGTCTATTGCCCTTTAAAACATTGTATGTATTTATATAACGTTAATCCACGATAAACATCATGCTCTAAGCGCTTTACCATGACTTGTAATAACAATCTCCCACCGTATATTTAACACATAGGACTTGAAATATGTTAGACTTGTACCATTTTTAAAAGATAATGATAAGGCTGCCTCTATTCTCACCCCCCCCCCCCCCCCCCGGCTGATTGGATTACCGAAAAAAAACGTCGCCGGCTTTTTGCGATTTGGATTTGAATGATTTTTTTTTTTTTAATTGTGCAACTTGTGACAAGAAACTTAACAAATTACTGCATTACAACCTTTGGATTAAACATACAACAATTGTGGACTACTTTTTATGCTATTATGAAGACTAGCATCCCGGGGGTGAGAATAGTCACTTCGTAATGATAAACGCTGCTAAATAATAGGGACACCTCTTCATTCATTGTCCAAAAACTTCTCAAATTATAACATTATGCCTCTCATAAAAACAATTCAATGATCCACAACGCTGAGACAACAGCAGTCTCGTGAGTGTTGGAGATAGTCATTATTATTATTATCATTATTATTATTATTATTATTATTATTATTATTATTATTATTATTATTATTAATTATTATTATTATTATTATTATTATTATTATTATTATTATCATTATTATTATTATATATTATTATTATTATTATTATTATTATTATTATTATTATTATTATTATTATTATTATATCCACTAAACGTGCTCAGGGCGCTTAATAAGGGGTCCCTGGCCAACAACAACACTTAACATGGAGGAGGGGAACAAATTTGATATTGAAAATGAAAAACATAAGTTAGACAGGGCTTTGGAAGATGAAATGACTATTGAGGTCAGTGAAGAGGAAACGAGATTCGTATTTTCGAAACTAAACGAGAGGAAGGCTGCTGGGCCGGATGGATTGAAAGGAAAACTATTAAAAGAATGTGCCCACCAGCTTTCCCCCATTTATACACATATTTTTAACTGGTCCCTCCAATGCGTTTCGATCCCTGAAATTTGGAAAACTTCAAAAATTATTCCTGTTCCAAAAAAAGAAAAACTTGAAACTATGAACGATCTCAGACCTGTTGCACTGACTTCAATAGTCATGAAATCTTTAGAAAAACTTGTTCTTGTTAAAATTAGGAATCAGTTTATGCCATTGAGTGATAGTCATCAATTTGCTTACAAACCAGGACGTGGCGTAGAGGATGCCATTTTGCTGTTTACAAACAACATCTACAGGCATTTAGATCACGCTAGGAGCTATTGCAGATTGCTTTTTGCAGATTTTTCTTCAGCGTTCAATACAATGCAACCTCAGTTGGTTGTTCAAAAATTGACTAGTCTGAATTTAAACAAGTATATAATTGCTTGGGTGCTCGAATTTCTTACGGAGAGAGCACAATATGTTCAATTAGTACAAAACAAATCTTCCTGTATAACTACAAATACTGGTGCTCCTCAGGGTTGTGTATTGTCCCCTGTATTATTCACAATATACACGAATGACTGTAGAAGTCAAAACCTGAGTGTACCTTTAATAAAGTTTGCAGATGACACCGCTCTTCAAGGCCTCATAACAAATGGCAACGAAGTGGCTTATAGGCAAGAAATTGATAGATTTGTGTCTTGGTGTGATGCCCACCACCTAGAGCTTAACATAAGCAAGACAAAGGAGCTAGTGATTGACTTTAGGAGAGTGAAGGAACCGATAGAACCGTTAAAATTAAAGGACCAATTCGTCCAGCGAGTTCCTCACTACAAATACCTTGGTGTAACGATTGATGACAGGCTCAAGTGGGATGAACACTTGAAAATAATTAGGCATAAGATGTGCAGACGTACATATTTTTTATCAAAACTCTCTCAGTTTAGAATAGATAAAACCCTCTG
>NC_088364.1:9997245-10009477 GCF_034508935.2 Berghia stephanieae
TTTGTGAGTTCGTACGTTATATCCAGCAGGCGGATGTTGTGAGTATTTTAGATAAACATATGGCATCAATAGCTTATTTGTTTTGCTTGAGTCAAGTCAAATCAACGTCCAAAAACATGTCTGTACCCTTAACTTGAAAAGATCAAGGACAGATACTGACCTTTATACGGGTATAAATATAGGGCAGAAATGATGAGCCCCCCTCTCTCTCTCTCTCTCTCTCTCTCTCTCTCTCTCTCTCTCTCTCTCTCTCTCTCTCTCTCTTCCAGAGTGTTCTGTGTTTTCCTCTAATCTTGTCCAATGCGGGGTAGCTTCCGCCATACCCCCCCCCCCCCCCACACACACCTCTATTCTCATCGTATTTGAGCCACCGCGTCAAACAAGAATCATTTCAGAGTAAATCCGGTGCCAGGGGTCAGTTGGTAGAGTACTCGCTTCACGTGTAAATGGACCGAGATTGATCCCGGGTGAAATCGAGATTTTATTTTCCTGACCCTCCTGTCCTGTGACTGGGTAGCTGGGTCTGTTAGATCTGGCGAAAAGCCAAAAGGTAGCAAACAATTGCTGTTGTCCGCCCCACGCTTCAGAAACCGGCATCAACTCTGGCTCCTCTGAAGGTCTTCAAATCGGGTGATAAATTAGCAAATTTAAAGTTAGAATGAACAGATAATATTATGCAATTTCGGGATTACAGTTTATAAACTTTATGAAACCAGACGTCTTTATTTATTCATCGCAATTATACACATAAGTTATACACAAACCAATTTTCATTTATCTTTTTTAATTTTTTTTTTTTAAAATATCAATTCTGGGGACGAAGTGGCCGAGTGGTTAAGGCACTGCACTGTGACCCAGAAGGTCCCGGGTTCGAGCCCCGCTTGTATACAATAACAATACAGATAAAAACAAACAAACCCAGCAACTTATAGTTCATGTAACGATAAATTAGAATAAACCCCAACTTGTCAAAGTCTTAACCACGAGACTCCCAAAGTCTAACACTCCTCTCATGATGTAAGGTTTCTTTGCGATCTTCTTTAATCTTTAACACTTTTATTGTACAGCAGAGCAGTGGGAGGAGGGAAAGGAGGAGAAGGAGAAGGGGATGGTAGAGGAGGGAGGAAGAAGAATAAACACCAAATTAATGATAGGAAACCCCACTTTTCTGTCGCCTTAAATAATCGATATCATGACGGGAATTAACTCTGTAAAATACACCAGCGCTCTCAATATAATAGGTTATTTCCCCTTACAGCTATTTCGACAGTGTGATCAATTTTTTTTCTTTTCAGTTTAGTTCTATTCGATCAGAGGTGAAAAACACACTCAAAGTTGAACGAGAGCTAAACGAATGATTGAGTGAGCGAGTAAGCGGGTGAATGAATGAGTGCGTAAGTGTATTAATGAATGAATAAAGGAATAAAAAGCAATTGAAGGGAGAATGATTGGACCCTAAATTCATGGAAAAAAATAATGAATGAATAACGAATGAATGAATAAATAAATGAATAAGAGAATGAATGAATGAACGAAAGAACAATTTTATGACAGAATGAAAAATTAATTTATTGACTGATTGAAAGAATGAATGAATGACTGGATGAACGAATGAACGATGGGATGAACGAATGAATGAACAAACGAATCAATTAAAAGAAATAAAATATAAACAGTCACATGATGTAGGGATAAATGAAGGACAGTTTCACAGAAACGATATAAGTCCATGTGACGTTATAACGAGGTTTTGCTCGAGACGACAATATTCAAAAGGAACATAATACAAAAATATAATGTGTCGTTATAGAAGAAATAATGTGAGTCATCTTCTCAAAACTTATTATATTGGGTTGACATCGAAGCTCAAATTGATTCACAACCGGCGTGCTCATATTTGTAGATTTAACAACTGAACGCAATAATGGGCTTGATTTAACATTGTTGTTGCGGACAATGTTTTGCGTTGGTTTGACAGTATTTCCATTACAACAATGAGGCCACAACAATTTGGGTTATCAGACCTGTAAATAAGTGGACGTCGCTAACAACTTGTAATATGACACATGGGTAAAGTTGTTTTGTTCTTTTTTTTTCGTTTGCTATTTTTATTGTTATGTGTGTGTTTGTGTGTGTTTGTGCGTGTGTGTGTGTGTGTTGGGGGGTGTTTTTGGTTTGCTTTTTTTTCAATTGGGGAGATATGTCTTAATTTAAAAAAAGGTTGAGTTTTTAAAAATTGTTTTGTTTTGATTTTTGTTTTGTTTTATTGAGGAGAATTAGAAGGATCATTTATAGTATGTAGTACCCCTCCTGGCAAAAGAGCAAAAGACCTAGACGAACACAAACACAATCTGACCGACACTGACAAACCACGGTTTAAAAAAACAACAACAACACATTTTGTCAAGAAAACGGCAACTTCATAAATCGATTGATCAAAATTACCCCAACTTGTCCAAAATCCTAAGACCCTAGAGTACAATTTTTTTAAATCCCATAAAAATAAACAAAACAATAAAAAAACAGAAAAAAAAAAGAAAAAATAATGAAAACAAAAACAAGACCAAAATAAAAACCAAAAAAAAAAAACAAACAAAAACAAACAACAAAAACAAACAACAAACAAAAAAAAAAAAAGACCAAAACAAAAAGAACAAAAAACAAAAAAAAAAAACAACAATCCAAACAAATAAAAATAAAACAAACAAAAAAAAAACCCCAAAAACCCTAAACAACCCCCTCCCCCCCCCTAAAAAAAAAAAGAAAAAACAAAAACAAACGAAAACCCAACAATACTTCCCAAACTGAATCATAACCATTGGTTAAGGTTGGTTTGGCTTTCCCAAATTACCATTACTGATAACAAGAATATTTGAGGTGTATGACGTATCTCGCAATAATAGGGATGGGATAAAATAAAAAAAAAAAACGTTATCGAAAATGACCAGGCAGTACGCCATATTGTTTGGATAAGAAACTATGGACGCCGAATCGAGTTCTGATGCATGTACCCTGGACACATCTGCGGAAGTCTTATGTACAGCTTTACACCAAAATAATATAATAAAAAAAGAGCTTTTATATCGCGCGCAATCTCTACTAAACGTGCTCAAAGCGCTTTATAGGGGTCGATAGCCAACAGCAACATTTAACACTTAGGATGGGGCATGGCGCCTGTTAGGGATATTACAATTCTTATCGGACAGAGACAACGCTGTTAACGGCCAGGTACTCATTTTACACCTAAATAAGGTGAGAGAATGTGAGTAAAGAGCATTCTCTAAGGACTCAACTATGCGCCGAGCAAGGCTCGAACCCAGGACCTTCCAATCCGAAAGCGAATACCACTAGACCACATAGCCGCACAAGAAGCGACAATGCTAAGGTTACTGTCCGTAACTAATTTATTTATTGATATTTTTCATTCATATATTCGTTTATTATATTTTCTTTTATGATGTTCACGTGTACCTGTCACCGAGTAGATGCAATATTGGGTTTTGGAAGGGGTTGGGTTTCATGAGAGTATAGTAATTTAACCGACGTGTCTTTTGGAAAATTTTAAAAATAAAATTAGCATTGAGATTTGAAACAACTACAATTAAATATTACTGACTAATAAATATCGACTTATACTATAACTTATACCATTTCATCATTATCATCAGCAAGCCTATCACCCTCACCAGTTTCTGATTAAATCATTAAAACAACCATGATTATTTAAGTCTACCTAATATTTGGTTTTCATTTTTTTCTTTTACAATGTCATTTATTTCTTTTTCTTTTTTTTTTCTTTCGTTTATCTGGAAAATTTATGATTTACGTTTTGTGTTCTATATTGGCAAATTGCCAATAAGAATCTTTGAGACTATAATTATTTATAGCGCATAATGACAAAATGCACTGACGTGCAGCGAGTCAGGACTCTTTTCAATGTATTGTTGCTTGAGCTTGTTGAAGTGGTGTGTGTATGAGTGTGTGTGTGTATGTGTGTGCCTGTATGTGTATTTGTATGTGTGTATATGTGTGACTGTGTGTGTGTGTGTGTGTGTCTGTGTGCGTGTCATCTGATGATTATCAACTTAATTACATGTTATGGGCGATTACCTTATCGAGGTGTGATATCATTATACAACACTCAAATTGGTCGTATCGTAAACTGACAAAAACGTATCGTTTCATTTTGGTCAGATAAGTTATAATTCGAATTTCAATCGACAAGCAACTTGTACTGTATGAAATGAAGGTTTGACTGCATAATATGAATTGCAAAATGATATTATATGAAGCGAGTTGAGCATAGTGAATTAGTGGAAATGCTCTATGCAAATATTCATATTTATACTATAATAATATTTAGCAATAACTCTTCTTAGCATTCAAATTCAAAGACGACGTTATCTCATAATGAAGAGTATTATGGTTGATTTCTTTTCCTTTTCTTCGTCTCTCTCTCTCTCTCTCTCTCTCTCTCTCTCTCTCTCTCTCTCTCTCTCTCTCTCTCTCTCGCTATTTTTTTTGTGTTGCAGCGAAATGACATCAGTTAAGGAAACACTCGAGATCATGTGACGGACTTAACTATAGACAAGATATGATATAATATTATTGATAAGAATAAGAACGGTTATGGTGTTGTGCTGTGTATTGTAAGGTTAGATAAGGTAATTGGGAACAGCGACAACACGATAATGGACTATCACCATCTCTCTTTACAAACTGACGCGGCTTGCTATGAGCTGACTTATTTGACTTGCTTTAAGCCTCTTGATTCCTTATGGAACACAGGGCCGCAACAGCACTCTTATATCTGACTACGTTTTTTGGAGGTGTTCTATTTATTCGGATCCAGGTTTGTCCGACTGCCTTTATCTCAGTCTCAATGCTTCGTCGCCGTGTCTGTTTTGGTCGACCAACCCTCCTCTTTTCTTGCGGGTTCCAATTCAAAGCCTGCCTGGTGATATCGCTTGCAGTTTTCCTGAGATTATGGCCAAATCCAGCCCCATTTCCTTTTCTTTATTGGTTGATGGTAATGTTGTTGATGTTGTTGTTGTTGATGATGATGATGATGATGATGATGATGATAATGATGATGATGTTGTTGTTGTTGTTGTTGATGATGATTATGATGATGATGATGATGATAATGAGGATGGCAGTGATTGCAGTGGTGGTAATGATTGTGATGACGATGACCATGATGATGATGGTTGTGGTGATGATAGTGGCGTTTTGGTGAGGGTGGTCTTAGTGTATTGCGATGGTTTACACTTCGATTCCTCCATTGATGATATGCGTTCAGAGAATTCTTATAACATAGATTTAAGTAAAATTACAAACCAACGTAATGATAGAGGAAAAACGGAAGGAGACGTACTGATGCAAGTAGCCTGACTTTACCAGAAGGAAAAGTTGTCAGATTGTTGTATCTTTTTGTATCTTTTTGGCTGTAAAACTTAAAGTGTACCACTTGTAGTGGATACAAGTCTATGATAGAATTTAGGCAGCGAGTTCTTTTTATAAAACATATTGTTGCATATATCTTTTTTAAAAATAACGATACGTATTGAATTGTAAGCTTCAATTGATAAGACGAAGACAGATAATGTGGACATTTCGGGTTTCCCCTTTATCAACAAAACAGGATGAATGAAACACTACAGACGAATGAGATAATGTGCTAGTGGCGTTGTTAATGTGAATATCATTAGTCTGTTTCAAAATACATATTAATATTATGCACACAATACGACCCAATTCTCATACAATACGTTCATTTTATGTATTCCTTTTCTTCAGACTCCTCATCCTCTTCCTCCTTCTTCTTCTTCATCTTCTTCTATACACACGCATGCGTAAACACACACACATACACACATCCACACACACACAGGCACACACACACACACACACACACAAAGACACAAAACGACGTAAGAATAAACTACAAATATTTATTTAAAAGAATGAATAATACTACATACAAGCGATACGCTTTCGGATAAATTATATTAACTTGTGAATTCAGATTTTCATTTCTCAACCCCTTTAAAAAACACCCACGTAATCAGTTATGGTGACACAAAAGCTATAGGTCTATTAACCAGTTAAGTGCAGCACCCTGAAAAAACACGTATTTAAAATTTTGGCGAGAAAACTCGTCCTTCAAATATCGATCGATTTAAATGATATTTATCTTGGCAAAACTCTCAAACCTGGGACCTCCGCGAAATCCCAGGTTCGAGAGTTTTTGCCAAGACGAGGGTCATTTAAATCCATCGATATTTGAAGGACGACTTTTCCGGTCAAATTTTTAAATACAAGTTTTTCAAGAGTACAACAGTTCGTTGATTAAACATTGAATGAATATCATCGGCAATACCTCACGATCCCCAGTTATCGCACAATGGCTTCATAAAACACTCTGCTGTACATGGCCAAAATGCCTTTTCATATTTTGGCCATTAAAATAAAACAAACTTTTTACATCATATATTAAATCGATCCCCTAAAATGAGCAAAAACTGTCAAATTTTCTTAAAGCCGATAGATACTTAAGTCTCGGTGTTAAATTTTTATTTGGAAAGCCGGAAGTCAATAAAATCGATCAACACGATGAAATAAAAGTTTTATGACCGAAATGTGATAGGGCCATTAGTCAGAGTCAGAGGACAGCATCACTGGCAGAGTGCCAGTGATATCTGATGTTTACTCTACCCTCTCTCTTATGGAAATTTTTGAAGTCGGGATCGATTGTAATCTAACTTGACAGCATAGTCATTGTCGTCTTTCACAGTTTTGTATCACCTCAATTCCTCTTTACCCCTAAAATAGAAAACTGTACGGAGAAGGAGAAACTGAGCAATTGAAAAACAGAGATCTGCACACTACCACATGGCTGTGGAAGCAACAGCACAAGTTTAATTAACAACAACAACAACTACTACTACTTCAACTACTACTACTACTACCACTACTACTATCACTACTACTTCTACTACTACTACTACTACTACTACTACTACTACTACTACTACTACTACTACTACTACTACTACTACTACTACTTCAACAACTACACTACTACTACTACTACTACTACTACTACTACTACTATTACTACTACTTCTACTGCTACTACTATTACTACTACTATTACTACTACCAATACTACTACTACAGCATTTTTACGGCCATCATTGCCAGCAAACCTTTGGACAAGACACTGGTCTATCGCCAAGTACTTTCCGCCATATCTAACAGACCCAGCTATCCAATCACTGCTAGCTGGGCAGAGGAAACAAGCGTGCTAAATGTCTTCCCCTTGGACCAAATTTAAGCCGTGTTTTGAGTCCAATACCGTACAACTACAGCATAGCGGCACATTGTGTCTCAAAGTTGTTTACTGAAAAAGCAGTTACTGAGTCTCTATCTCGTCGCTGTTTACGATTCTCCTGATTAAATTGGTTTGATATATAACTTGAGAAATAATTTGGCAGAAATTAAGTCTACCAACGAAAGGGTTGGGGGGGGGGGGGGGGTCACGACAGCTCAGTTGGTAGAGTACTCGCTTCACACACAAAGGAACCGAGGTCGATTCCGGTGAAATCGAATTTTTTTTCTGCCCCCCCCCCCCCCCTCAACCCAGCAGTGATTGGTAGCTAGAGCTGTTAAATCTCCGGAAAGTACTTTGCGATAGCCTGGCGTCCTATCAAAAGGATAGCAAGTAATTGCTATTTTCCGATTCACGCTATAGTAACTGTGATAAACACCAGCTTCTCGAGCCAGCCTACTGGCTCTGAAGGACTACGTGAAAATGACGGAACCCCCCCCCCCCCCAAAAAAAAAAAAAAAAAAAAAACCCAACAAAAAAAAAAAAAAAAAAAAAAAAAAACAACAAAAAACAACAAAAAAACAAAAAAAACAAAAAAAAACAAAACAAAAAAAAAAAAACAAAACAAAACAAACTAGGGCTATTCATGCGATCAACTTTATCAATCTGGTACTATTCTACATTGGACTGGACCACCCCCCCCCTCCCCCCAAAATAATATAATATATAATAATAATAATAATAATAATAATAATAATAATAATAATAATAATAATAATAATAATAATATAATAATAATAATTATTATTATTATTATTATTATTATTATTATTAGTATATTTATAAGCATAAATGGTGTTTTAGCCTGTGATTTTGCTGCCAAAATAAGCCTATCGATAACTTATACTCCAGAGACTCTCCGATCCCTCCAACCCGTGTCACCCCCACCACCCACTATTGACACCTCGTTTATTAAAGTAAGCAAGAGGGGGAGAAAAGGAGGAATAAAAACAAAATTTAACAGACGGCCTTTTCGTCCATTTTTACCCTGTGTAGTGACAGGTAATGTAAGATCACTGAAAAATAAAATTGATGAACTGTTTTCACTGTGTCGTTTTAATAGTGACTATCGTCAAGCCTCCATAATAGCGTTAACAGAGACTTGGCTATCTCCTCACATACCATCATCATGTTTTAATATTGAACAATATTCACTATTTCGAGGAGATCGGACTAATGTAAATAAACGAACTGGGGGTGGGGTGTGCACATATATTAACAACAAATGGTGCCACCCCAATAACTGTCAGATAAAGAAAATGTATTGTGACGATTATATTGAATTTATTACTGTTTCGTCACGACCATATTATCTACCCCGGGAATATACTCATGTCATCATCATCAACGTCTACATTCCACCATCATCAGACAACACCACAGCGAAAAATATTTTGAGGAAAGAAATACAGGACATTCAAATTAAGTCACCCGATGCCGTATTGATGGTCACTGGCGATTTTAACCAATGTAACGATTTTACTCTCCCGGGACTTCATCAATACGTGGACTGCGAGACAAGGGACAAAAAAACATTAGATTTATTCCTGTGTAATATTAAAATAGTTATAAATGTTTACCCCGTGCCCCATTAGGTTTATCTGACCACTGCATGCTCTTGCTACTCCCCACCTACCGCCCTGTTTTTAAACGTGTAAAACCAGTAAAGAAAAGTGTACAGATCTGGAACGGAAGTGTGTGTGAAGATTTGCGTGGTTGTTTTGAATGCACTGACTGGAATGTTTTATAGAATCATGTGATAGTGTGGATGAGCTGAATGACTGTGTGAGTGAGTATTTAAAATTCTGTGAACAGCTAATGTCTTGTAAAAAAGAAATAAAATATTATCCTAACAACAAGCCTTGGATAACAAAAGATCTAAAACTTTTATTGAACCAAAAGAAAACTCTCTATACTAGTGGAAACAAAAAAGATCTGAAAACAAAACAAAAAGAGATAAAGAGGGTAATATCTAGTTGTAGAGACAAGTACAAAAATAAAATTGAAAAATGCTTTTCTTCTGGGGATATACGGGACACGTGGCGGGGGCTTAAAACTACTGTGAACTATAATCCAAAGCCCACGATTATATCAGAAGATATCGAAATTGAAACTTTAAATAAATTTTATTCACGTTTCGACACAGCAAACAAATTTGATATTGAAAATGAAAAACATAAATTAGACAGGGCTTTGGAAGATGAAATGACTATTGAGGTCAGTGAAGAGGAAACGAGATTCGTATTTTCGAAACTAAACGAGAGGAAGGCTGCTGGGCCGGATGGATTGAAAGGAAAACTATTAAAAGAATGTGCCCACCAGCTTTCCCCCATTTATACACATATTTTTAACTGGTCCCTCCCATGCGTTTCGATCCCTGAAATTTGGAAAACTTCAAAATTATTCCTGTTCCAAAAAAAGAAAAACTTGAAACTATGAACGATCTCAGACCTGTTGCACTGACTTCAATAGTCATGAAATCTTTAGAAAAACTTGTTCTTGTTAAAATTAGGAATCAGTTTATGCCATTGAGTGATAGTCATCAATTTGCTTACAAACCAGGACGTGGCGTAGAGGATGCCATTTTGCTGTTTACAAACAACATCTACAGGCATCTAGATCACGCTAGGAGCTATTGCAGATTGCTTTTTGCAGATTTTTCTTCAGCGTTCAATACAATGCAACCTCAGTTGGTTGTTCAAAAATTGACTAGTCTGAATTTAAACAAGTATATAATTGCTTGGGTGCTCGAATTTCTTACGGAGAGAGCACAATATGTTCAATTAGGACGAAACAAATCTTCCTGTATAACTACAAATACTGGTGCTCCTCAAGGTTGTGTATTGTCCCCTGTATTATTCACAATATACACGAATGACTGTAGAAGTCAAAACCTGAGTGTACCTTTAATAAAGTTTGCAGATGACACCGCTCTTCAAGGCCTCATAACAAATGGCAACGAAGTGGCTTATAGGCAAGAAATTGATAGATGTGTGTCTTGGTGTGATGCCCACCACCTAGAGCTTAACATAAGCAAGACAAAGGAGCTAGTGATTGACTTTAGGAGAGTGAAGGAACCGATAGAACCGTTAAAATTAAAGGACTAATTCGTCCAGCGAGTTCCTCACTACAAATACTTTGGTGTAACGATTGATGACAGGCTCAAGTGGGATGAACACTTGAAAATAATTAGGCATAAGATGTGCAGACGTACATATTTTTTATCAAAACTCTCTCAGTTTAGAATAGATAAAACCCTCTGCACATTATTTTATAGAGCAGTAATCGAAAGTGTTTTGTCATTTTGTATAACAGCTTGGGGAGGCAATTGCTTAGCAGTGGAAAGGGACAAAATAAATTCAAATATTTAAAAAATCCATTAAACGCTATATTAATGATGTTGACGATGTAGATCTTTTATACGAGAAATTTTGTATAAATAAAATAACTAAAATATTAAATGACCAGTAACATCCACTAAGACCATCAATTATTATGTCAGAAAGAAGTGGTCGCCCTTTCTCTATTTCAACGAAAACAGAGACACACCGAAAATCTTTTCTGCCGTCCAGTATTAGGCTTTATAACAACAAGCAATAATCATTTTATATAATTATTTCTCATTTTTACTTTTTAAAAATATAAATATTAATTTATTAATTTATTTGTTTTGCAATCTTTTCAATTTTCAATTTATAGTGACAGTTTTAACTATTTTACAGTGTTGAAATTATTCATATTATAAAGCTCAGCTCTGGTTATAGAGCTGCTCCTTTTTATATATATATATACATCCTATTTCCATTGTATTTTTATACTTATGTGTAAATTATAACACGTCTGTACAAAAAATTTCCTTTTTGGGATGCAATAAAGTATTATTATTATTATTATTATTATTATTATTATTATTATTATTATTATTATTATTATTATTATTATTATTAATACAGGCGTCAAAATTATGAAAATGTTGGTGTTTACGCTTTGTGAAATCGTGTTCACTCTCCCTTGTAAAATAAGGTCTATGAAGTTTCATATTACTCCGACATAATACCGTTTTGTGATATTGTGTCACTAGGTGTTTAAATCTGAGCTTTTAAATAGAGCGATATCCAATAAATATGCTCAAAGCGCTTTACAACGGTCCAATGCCAACAATAACGATTAACATGTTGGACGAGCCATGTCGCTTGTAACTAACAATGTAAGGCGTTATCAGAATTTATCATCGTCACAGTCAGGAGCCTGTTTGTGAGACTTAACTTTGCGCCACCCATGTTGGGACTCGAACCCAGGACCTATCGGTCAGAAACCGAGTGTCATAGACAGATCACAAAACCGCCTGCCATACAATCGCAACAATGGATGGCATAATAATACTGTAATATGATAGACAGCGTAGCTCAGCGGTATGGTCTTTGCTTCGTACCCGACAGGCACCGAGTTCGAATGACTTAAGCGCTGCACTGCGGGTTATTCCAGTCTTCCCTTAGAACAGACCCTAGAGACAAATTTTATCTCATCATTTATCGTTAGACATAGAGAAAACGTCTTTAAGCCAGTATCTGACTGCTGGTGGTTGATGTCACGACTTCAGGCGAACGGAGTGAAATCCCAGCGACCATTTAGTGTCTGATGTCCCGAGCAGTAGGTGTGGGAATTGGGAATGGGTTTCTGAATTTCTACTTAGGAGACCAATGTCCATCAGGACGGTAACAAGTTCCCCTGCTACGTGGGGAGAGAGATTCCCGGGCTTCACCTCGGCAATAGATAGAATGAAGTTGACGTCACTCAGGTATTTGTTATTGTTTTTTTTTTTTTTTTTTTTTTGTCATC
>NC_088364.1:10009575-10054575 GCF_034508935.2 Berghia stephanieae
ACCCACTTGTGGGATTAGCTCCACAGTGAACCCCATGGCAGAATCCAGCACGGCTGGCCCACTGGAGCTGAGGACCATCTTGTAATCCACTACAAGGATTAGAGAAATGAACGAAATGAATACAACAGTTTCCAAAAAGTACAAAATACCAAACACGAAATGTTTCAGGCTCAAAACCTTTCTTCAGCCAAAAATAAAAGAATAAAAAAGGTAATCCAGCACTTAAATTTCAGACAGAAGAAGTCTATAAAGATCTTGCGATGCTTTTAATTTCGACATCAGTACGAACGGCTTTCAATATGTTGCGTTCACCCCCCCCCCCCCCCCATCCCATAAACACATACATACACGGTAAATCGAGTGTTGAATAATATAAAAAATCCTATTCATTTTAATTAAAATTAACGTATTATTATTATTATTATTATTATTATTATTATTATTATTATTATTATTATTATTATTATTATTATTATTATTATTATTATTTTTATATTATTATTATTATTATTATTATTATTATTATCATTATTATTATTATTATTATTATTATTATTATTATAATATTATTGATTATTATATTATTATATCTATTTATTATTATTATTATTATTATTATTATATTATTATTTAATAATATATTTATTTATTTATATATTTAGTATTATTATTATTTACTTATTTATATAGCTATTATTATTATTATTATTATTATTATTATTATTATTATTATTATTATTATTATTATTATTATTATTTTATTTTTTATATTTATCATTATTGTTATCATTTATTTATTTATATATTTATCATTATTAATATTATCTATTTATTTATTTATTATTACTATTATAATAATATATTTTTTAAATTTATTTATTTATTTATTTATTTATTTTTTATTATTATTGTTGTTGTTGTAATTATTACAAAACTGACATCATCAGCAGCTGCATCGTTACCAGTACCATTAATATTATTAACATTATCATCATCAACAATCAGCTTTATTATTATTATTATTATTATTATTATTATTATTATTATTATTATTATTATTATTATTACCATTATTATTGTATTAAAATAACTTCAGCGTTTATGTGGAGCAATATCCACTAAACGTGCTCAAAGCGCTTTTCGTTACCATTATTATTACGTATGATTATTATTATTATTATTAGTAGTAGTAGTAGTAGTAGTAGTAGAAGTAGTAGTAGTAGTAGTAGTAGTAGTAGTAGTAGTAGTAGTAGTAGTAGTAGTAGTAGTAGTAGTAGTTGTAGTAGTAGTAGTAGTAGTAGTAGTAGTAGTAGTAGTAGTAGTAGTAGTAGTAGTAGTAGTAGTAGTAGTACTAGTAGTGTCACCATCAACATCATTATAATGATTGTTATAATCATTAGTAGAGCCCAGATGAACAGACACACTAAAATTCTAGCGGAGGGGATGCGACTTGATGTGGGATGAAAAAATTACCTAGGATATATAAAGATACTCACCATCCTGAGATGGTCGAAAAGTATGGAATGGCAATTTTGATGTCGTTGTTGTAGGAACATTGCTGGTGGTCGTGGTGGGTGTAGTAGTAGTGGTTGTGGTGCTGGTAGTGGTAGAAGTAGTAGTAGTAGTTGTAGTAGTAGTAGTGGTTGTGCTGTTGGTGGCTGTGCTGAGGCGGATGCCACTCTCAATAAAGGCCGGACTGACAGTGGCTTGCCTCACAGATTCCTGCACGGCAGCGACAAGACTTCCATCAAAAATGTCAGAACCCCCAGGCGCAAGTCCGTCATCAGATGCCACAAAGCCAGCTAGCAGCGATATGACCAATAGCAAAGCAGTCGCGTGAGAGATCCTCGTGGAGGCGACTGCAAAAATGGTCACACTATACCATAATGAGCTACCCGATAGGTGACAAGACCGATAACGCCTCATGGCTCACATACAGAAAATACTCGATCAACTGTCAGATAACAGAGGTAAATCGTCCTTTTGAAAACAGCTATTCCATACGAAGTTATTTCACTATTCATGAACTTGTCTCTGGATAGATCCTCTCTGTTGCACACATAGTGAGGCTCAATACTTTATCATTCTGGAAGACAGAGATACAGATGACAATTAAGATGGGTGATAATGAATTCAAATTAGAGGCTTTAGGCCAGATTACAAAACGCTTTGGCCGTATAACTGTATCAAGATAAGGACGAAACGATTATTTTTATTTAAAACGAAACAGGATGTCCAAACAGTCACAAAAAGAGCAATCCCTTCATGAGCAAAGGGAACGGTATTGACCGTAACGATTGCTTGAAATCTTTTAGATAGAATAATAGTCTCTCGACAAGTACTTCCTGTCATATCTAACAGATCCAGCCACCGAATAACTGACGAGTAGACAAGGTGGGGGGGGGGGGGGGGTTCAGAAAATAAAAATCGCCCCTGCATCTGGGATCAATACGGTTTGTCGTTTTAGTGAAAGTTTACTGAGCAAAATATATAAAAAAACTGTTCTATTGTAGAAGTGTAAGTTTTCTACCTAAAATCTAAACTAACCGACCCCCCCCCCCCCCTAAACAAAAAACACACAACACAATCCGACACAAAAAAGCAAATTGTCAATGTGAGTAAAAGTACCTGGCCAAAATGTTTATTTTAAAAAGCGTATTGGAGGTTAAGGCTTGTGAATGTTTTCAAGTGAAATAAATAAATAAACAAAAAAAAATAAATAAATAAAAAATACAAAAATAAAAAAAAAGAAAAAAAGAAAAAGAAAATCGAAATAAGTAATTAAATGAAAAGTAATAAATGTATTGTCTCTGAAGTTGTAAGTTTTCTGGCTAAAATGTAGAATTAAAAAAAAAAAAGGATTTTGCCGGTGCATGTCAGCAATGTTATATTCATTATCTAATTGTCGAAAAATATATTTTAAAAAAAACCAAAAAAAAAAACAAAAAAAAAACAACCCTCTCCAATCTAGAAAAAAAACAACCCATATGACTCACCAACATTGAGAAATAAACATATGACTTCGGTTATCGCTCGTTTAGTAGCATAATGTGCACGTAGCCATGAATCATACATCGATAATATGAAAAAAAAAGCACTTTAACCCTTTAACGACGATTCTGGATTTTTTTTTTAAAATCTCCCAACTATAATATTATATTTCCCTCTCGTTATATAGACAAATAACTATAACCGCAGATCTGACCGTTCAGACTCAGACTCAACACTGCAGGAATAGCGATAAGACTCGAGACTTCAAATAATTCCTTGTCACATCGTAGTCACTACTCGGAAAAAAATAACCCAAAACGTGCATCAATTTTTTTTTTTTCTTTGGACTAGAAAACTCGACTTTGAAATAGGCGATCGATTAAAATATCCTTCATCTTGACAAAAACTCTCAAACCTGGGACTTCATTGAAGACTTCGCGAAGTCCCAGGCTTGAGAGTTTTTGCCAAGATGAGGGTCATTTTAATCGATCGATATTTGAATGACGAGTTTTCTGGCCCAAGTCTTAAATATGTGGGGGTTTTTTTTCTTCCAGCTATATTATATATTGGCGAATACGAATAGGTTTGTAGCAAGGTGTACATATTTGCAGGACTGATAACCAAACGCAATTATGGGATTGATTTAACATTGTTGTAGAGGACAATATTTTGCGTTGGTATTTCCATTACAACAATGAGGCCACAACAATTTGGGTTATCAGACCTGCCAATAAGTAACCGTCAGATTAAATGGGGTAAATTGTTTGAGTTTGAGTTGGTTGGAGTAAACAAAAACCCGGTCTGTCAAGTCGTGTTAACGTTTATACAGCTTGCCTTTCAATCTGGGTTCTTTTCTTTTTTTTTTTTTTTTTTTTTTTTTCGCTTTGTTTTGTTTCTTTCATGGTTGTTTTTATTTTTTAGCTCGGAAAAAAAATGACCTCCTTACCGAGTGTACATATTATTTGAAGGAAAGCCATCACACAATGCAGAATAAGGAATAATTATTGAGAAAAAAAAATAATTTAAAAAGTTTGAGATAAATGTATAGGCTCTACTGTGGAGAATATAAAAACAATCAAAACAAAATAATAATAATAATGATGATGATAATAATCATAATAATATATAATATAATAATAATAATAATAATAATAATAATAATAATAATAATAATAATAATAATAATAATAATAATAATAATATAATAATAACAATAACAACAATAATAATAATAATAATAATAATAATAATAATAATAATAATAATAATAATAATAATAATAATAATAATAATAACTACAACAAAAATAAAATAAAATAAACAGATAAATATAAAAAAGGCCCGAGTCCTAAAAATTCATTTTACGTTTTAACGTTGAATCTGCAATTCCAAACTTGGGCACGTAGACACTATACCAGATGAGCCAAAAACGTCAAAGAAATGTCTGCTAACATTGTTGATTTACACAAGGAAAACAGATAGGCTTGAAAAACAGGAACCTCCTCCCCCCTGCCCTTCTTCCCAATACAAAATCCCTATCTGTTTCTCAAGATTCAATGATACGGTACAGAAAACAACACAGCAGACGTGATCTAGAGCGTATTATTTTTTCTTTTACTGTGTCGTAACCAAAATAATATGATAAAACATTGGATCATAGTATAGATAGGCTGTAAAACGAATCGAGGTGTCTGAAAATTGTGCACCTTCAGCGAAAAGGCTTTTATATACCATATCGGTTGTTCCTTTCTTTGTTTTAAAAAAAATTGTTTATGTTATTCACGAAGTTAAACAAGAATCACAATAGTTGTTAAAACTGACTAATTGAGAGAAGGTAAGTAGGCTAAAACCGAGACACATGGAATGACGAAGATTTCTACAAAGTGTGTGTCTCGACTTCTCTCAGCAAAGCAAAAGCAGAAACGGACAAACGTTTGCAAAAAACGTAAGGAATAATGACAGCTTGTTTCTAGAGACACAACTACGACCGGGAGGCAAAAATGCAGTCATCAAGACGGAGGGCACTCGAAGTCCAAAAAAAAAAAGGCTCCTCAAATAAAGAACACAATGAAATTTATTGTTTAATTGTTTTCTTTGACTGCAGAAGAACTGTTCATCGAGAATTTGAACCTAAAGGCCTATTTGTGAAGCAAAACCTTTAAACCGGAGTTTTGCCGCGTTTGAGATCATATTTTAGAATTAGAAGCCACAGTTTTGGGCATCGGGAAGATGGTTTTTACACAAATACACTGTACACGGACATGTTTGGCCTCAAAGGATATGAAAAACATTGGTCATCCTCCATCCTCTACGAGCCTAGCACATGTGACTTTTTTCTATTCCCGAAAGTTGAAACGACACTGTAAGGACATCGTTTTAAAAGCGTTGTAGATGTTCGATCAATGATCGAAAAGGGGATACGTCCACCTTGTTTGTCATCGTTTTTAAAAAAATTGAATCTTCCATTCAATTCATATTGTCAAAATTTTAAAGGAATAATTCCACTTTAAGCATTTTAATTTTACTTTTCTTTTACTGCGGCATTTGAAAATACGCTTGGTAAATTTTGAAACTGTTTCTCAAAATCACAGCCAATTTTTATTTGTATTATTATTAGTTTGTTCACTTTTTTTTTCATAAAATAAATGGCCACATGTACAGACTTGTATTTTACACCCTACCAATGACGTTATTTCCATAAAATGAAAAATGCGACACACGGACCAGTTCCCTAGAGAGCCTCAAATATATTGATAAAACTCACGTGAATGAGTTTTAAAAATGTTGATAATTATCGGTTAGTTGTCTCTTCATACTGCTCTCTCTCTCTCTCTCTCTCTCTCTCTCTCTCTCTCTCTCTCTCTGAGTGTGTGTGTTTGTGTGTGTGTGTGTGTGTGTTGATGTATGTAGGACGCCGCGACATTAAAGGGCATAATTTCGAGTATTCCAACATGCAGTAATCTCATTTATCTTCCCCAAACTTCACCTCACATACGCACTATCACATAAAACACACACACACACACACACACAAACACACACACACGGCGATTATAATGTGTTATAGGAATGAAAGACATTTGTTTAGTACAACTCCAGATTGAAAAATGAATAGAATCACTGACTCAGCAGATCATTTAAATGACAATTCAGGACTTGTGACTTCTGCAGTGCGAGACAGAAAGCTTTTGAAATCACCATTCCTTCTCAAATTAGTAATCTTATCTCTCTTAACTCCAGATTTGACCGATTTTCTCCATGAATCACTAATCCTACTCTGGAAAAAAAAACACGTATTAACAATTTTGGCAAGAAAACTCGACCCTCAAATATCGATAATATTAGTTGACCGATATTTGAAGGACGAATTTTCTGGTCAAAATTTAAAATGAGTGTTTATTCACAGTACGACAGAGCAATAACAACAGCAATGCGAATCGGACTATATTATTTTGAAGTATGTTTCACATTGCAGGGTGATAGCTGCACGATTGGTCGAAAATGGCACGATGTGTCAGATTTTAATAAATAATCGAAGCTTGCATGCAAAGACTTGGATAAGCCCACCCCTCCCCCCTTTCCCACCCAGACACAAATAAGCAATTTCCGTACTTATTTGATAAAGCCATATAAAGATACCAACTGATCAATCATCAAATGCTTGGAAACTGTGGCTGGAAAAGCAATGGCATATAAAATGTGCTGAAATTATCACATACACCTTTGGCAACGACACTGGCTATATAACCTAAAGGATCGAATGTGGCGAGAATTGTAATCTCGATGGCGGCAAAAAAAAAAAAAAAAAAAAAAAGAATAATAAATAATTACCAGGTGTATGGCGTACTTAAAAAAATATCAAACCCTCAATCAATCCCTATAATTTAAAAAACAAATAGCATTAAAAATTTATTTGTCACAATAATAATCAGACGAATTAAACAAACATACACAATTAAATGTGCATTTCCATGAATTCCTATTACTCAGCATGCTTTATTTACAGTGTTTAATCCCCCCCCCCCCTTCCAAACAAGCAATAGAGAACCAAATTTACATTCCATGCAGTAAAACTTGTTAAGTGTCCATAATAAAAACAACAACAATAATAATAATAATAATAATAATAATAATAATAATAATAATAATAATAATAATAATAATAATAGTAGTAGTAGTGGTAGTAGTAGTAGTAGTAGTAGTAGTAGTAGTAGTAGTAGTACTAGTAGTAGTAGTAGTAGTAGTAGTAGTAGTATAATATAATTAAATTACTAAATAATATAATAGAAATAATAATAATAATAATAATAAATATAATAATATAATAATAATAATAATAATAATAATAATAATAATATATAATAATAATAATAATAATAAATAGTAGTAGTAGTAGTAGTAGTAGTAGTAGTAGTAGTGGTAGTAGTATTATAAGTATATAATAATAGTAGTATTAGTAGTATAGTATAGTAGCACAAAAAATTTACAGCATATAGAATAATAAATAATAGTATATATAAAGTATAGTAATAGTAGTATAATATATATAATAGTAGTAGTTAGTAGTATAGTAAATTAGTAGGTAGTAGTAGTAGTAGTAGTAGGGTTGTTCTTGTAGTGTAGTGGTATCTAAGTAGTAGTATATGTAGTAGCGGTAGCAGAAGTAGCTTCTTTTTTTCTTCTACTTTAATTGTCAGTCACGTAGTTATTGTATGCATATTCAACCACTGATCTTCGACGGTGTTGAAAACAAAACAAACAACAACAATAACCCCAAATAAAACTAAAACTATATAAAAAAAGCGATGCTTAAAGCAATATTCTATAATTCTATACAAATGAAAAGGTCCAAGTCCTCAAGTCCTATTTTTTTGCTTTGTTATAAGAAAAAACAAAACAAAAACCACAACAACCAAAAAACAAAAAGCAAAAAAACAAAAAAAAAAAACAAAAAAAAAACAAAAAAAAAAAACAAAACAAACAAACAAAAAAAAAAGACAAAAAAAAAATAAATAAAAAAAATAAAAAAAACCCCTTTATAAAAAAATAAAAAATAAATCAAGGCACTCCTCACCTGTGTTCAATCGCCGTGCAGTCAAGAATTTAGTAAGAAAAATTGAGATATAAGAACCAATAGTCAGACACGCATATTTCATATATCCCCTTTGTACTCAACTAAATGAAAGCAACACAAGAAAAGCAATCCATTTCATTAATCCAACGAATACCAACTTTTCAAAAAGTTCCAGGACACGAAGACAATCAAAACTTTGTCCAATCTCCTGGCAGCAAAGGTGATAAATTTGTTTACGAAAAGATATGTCACATGGGTTGAAAACATTTTGATCACGTGCAAATCTATTTTAATCCGTAGTCTTTAAAAAGTTGAAACTGGAACTTTGCACAAACGGATCTAAGTAAAAAAAAAAAAATACAGATCGTGAATAAGTATCACAATAAATAGTTCTCCAAACTTTCTTCCAATTAAAATGTTTTTTCCCCCTAAATTTACACACAGACCGTTGGAGACTAAAATAGAAAATGAATGCCCATTTGATGTTTATCATGCCAAATCTCAAACCTTGCCATTGCATTTTGGCTTTTTTATGTTATCGTTATTGTTTTTGTGTTGCTCAGTTTTGTTGTGCTCAATTGTTTTGTTTCTTCCATTAATTACCTTATAGATCAATTAACAACAATTACATTCATTTTTATCAACTTTCACCAACACACTGTCAGGACAAGTGAAATCAACGGTCATTCCTTGCTTAGCAATTTTAAAAAATCTAATCTGGCATACACTCCGCCGCTCCATCTTTTTAGCTTTCAAAATGGCGGCGCCCTCGATGAAAAAACACGGGTCTAAAACTAAACCTAGAAAATCAAAAGTTATCTTGGAATTTGATGAGCATGCCAGGGCGTAAGAATTTTGTTTCATAACTGTTATCATAAAGAGTCATTGGTACAGCTCATGGACTCTGCTAAAACCAAGATGGCACTCTGTTTTAGAGCGATATGTGTTACCTGCTAGAGAGTAGAGTCAGAGTCGAGAGGTATCGCTCAGAATTAGGGACTTATAAAATATTCAAAATCTATCTCATAAGATCAAGCTCAGAATCACAATTCCAATGGTACCAGTTTCATGAAAATCGGATAAATAGTTAAAAAGTTATGTAAAATAACTGGGTGAAAAATGCGCCTTACTGCCTACTTATATTCCTTTGTAATTGTAATTTATTCTCGAACTTTGTGACCAAGAAACCGTTGATTTCGCACTCAAATTAGGTACTTTGGTAAAAAAATCAAATTGGATTGAGCTCAATGAAACCTATATCATTTTAAAGTGCTTTTCAACACGATTCTAATGATACCAAAATTGTGAAAATCAGATAAGCAGAAGAAAAGTTATGTTAGTTTAAAGGCTGAAAAATGGTCTTCTATTTGCCTTTGTTATTTACTGACGGACTTTGTGACCTGAAAAGTGTTGTATTTCCGGTAGTAACCACCATTTGGATTTCAAAACTGGTCTAAAATGGCCGCTAATATTTGGGTAAGGATTTTGCTGGTACGAATTTCATGGATGCGGTATACAACTTTGCCCTGAATTTAATTTTATATAAAAAATAAGATGTTAAATAAACGAGCCAGCATGAAATTTTGATTTACCAAGTTCTAATCTTAGGCAGTTTAGTGAGCAGCAGCAGTGGCAGTCAAATTTTGACCCAACTCGCCCATAGGAAAGTTGTGACTGGAAATTGCCGTTTGCGTTTTGGGGGGTTCAATTAAAGATGAATAACTCCGTTATACAGAGGAATATCGCAGATATTCTGGTATCATTATTTTCGTCTTTCAATTTCCTTTTAAATGGTGCCAATTAAGGAAAAATCCATAAATAATTCCAGAAGTTATATGAAGTTAAAATTTGGCAATTTTCAATTTCAAATGCATTTATTTTTTTATTTACCGCGTGTGTTTTTAAAATTTAAACGCTTGTTTTTAGAATAACATCTAAACTTTATTCATGCCAAATTTCAGGGCTCTATATCGATGCGCAGACACCTTTTAACTCTGCGCCGAAATGCCTTGTTTACATTATCTTCTCATCATGGCTGCCGGGCGATATCGATATTCATATCGATACTTTAAATTTAGTTATGTATTATGTTAAATTTAATCCATAATATTTTCAGTACTATTATTTACTATGTTTTTATTTTGAATACATACTTTCCAACTTTATTTATAGGCATTTTATAGTTTTTGTTTTAAAAGTTCGTATATTTCTTCTCTTTGTGAATTTCGATATTAATAATATCGATATTTAAAAAATACCAATTGCTTTAATTTAATTTAATTTTACTTTGCCATCAAGTCATCAAGTTTCTTTCCCATATGTTTAGGTATGTTTATCATTTGTATCCATATTTTAAAGGCCTTAGCCTTAATAATTATTATGGTAAGAAGTTCTATTAGTTTTGACACCCCCATACATTGAGAGAGAATGGGGGGGGGGGGGGGGGGGATAAAATTATATTAATTGTCAGTTCAAATGATGTAATAGCAATAAACCCAAAGTGGTTCAGCAGAATTTTTTAAAGTATTAAAAGCCAGAACTTTCCTTCTAATTATAATAGGGAATCTGTTTCAATTTATTTGAACTTTTTCAATCTACCATTTTATTTATATGCAATTAAATTGCCATAGGTAAAAATAAACTCATTGTGTCATTACACAACATGTTTATATCTTGTCATTTAAATACTCTCAAACCCTTTTTTATTCTCTATGTATTAATTAAAAGAGGGTAATTATTTGCAATTGTTTCAGTGAGATATTGGGGATAAATCCAAAAGTGATAGAGCAAATTCTTACGTCTAGCCGAGTTTTTGATTATGTAACATTTGCGTCATATTATGTAATAATGTGTTAATTTGAAATGTTTATCTTTCTCTTTATTAATGTAAATTCATTGTCCTCGATAAGACGAACATTTTGGTATACAATATATGATAAGAACTCCATATTGACTGTTTTAACCATTTTTTATTAACATCACGCGTTTTCGGTCACAACTTTGCAATGGTAATTTTGGGGTAAAAATCGGTCTGAAATTTCAGACTTTGAACTGCCGTAACTACATTTCTAATCAAGATAGAAACAAAATTCAAACTGTTTTGTAATCTGTGTTGCCAGCTCTTTCATATGACATTGGTTTCAAGTGTGTGAGGTACATTTAAAATTTCTATTAAACTCCCTACTAATCTTTTAATTATCCAAAGCTAAATTATACCCTATTTTATCCATAATCAAAAGTTATACTAAATTGTCATTGATTTTAAAATAAACTACACCAAACGATAGAGTAATTTCTCCTGAAGAAAATAAGACATCAATCATTAAAATCCATCCATAAACAAAAAATCTATGGAACTTTTTCTGAGACCCATCACTCAAAAGTCCAAAAAATCGGGTCACAGCCACTAGCCCATTTATCGGCTCCCTGCTGGAGGGCCAAATGGACGTTTACCAAAGTACCTACTCAAATGTCATTAACTTTTATAAGGTTAAAGTAAGCTCATTTATTTTTTTGCAGATGCCTTCAGAAAAGTAGTGAGCTTAAAAACAATGGACATTAATTATTTGTGGCGTTTTTATGCACCTCCGTTGGCGGTGATGGTAAATTAATGAAAATGTTGCTGCATACGTCCATAGTCCATGAGGTTTAAATAGTTTTAGATTGTAGTTTAGCACGCTGCTTAGTGATTACCTATGTACGTTTATACAATGATAATAAATTAAAGAATAATAACAATAATTTAAAAAATCAAAAGTAAAAAGAAACATGGCACACAAATACTGATCTCAAGTAAATAAATAATTTTAGAAAATTAAAATCGAAGTTTTTTAAAAACATGATAAAAAATTTTTGATAAAAAAAAAAAAAAAAAAAAAAATGATGTCTTTCTCTGTAAAGTGTAAAGTAAACTTTTTTTTTTTCAATGTCTACAATGGGAATCGAACCCAGTACTTTCAAGGTTTGAGTCTGACAGCTTGTCCACTGGGCTACGGAGCTATCTAACTGTTCATCAGATTTAATAAGGCCTTTCTAAAACATTATTTTTTCCTTCAATGCAACTTCTATTTTCTGGTTTTATATTTCGATTTTTTAAAATTATTATTATTTTTATATAAATTTATTAACTAAAACATCCTAAAGATGTCACAAATATAACTTTCGCTGTGTCCAAATACAGAAACACAATATCGCTGGTGAAATTGGGTGGGATGAGCGTGTGTGACGGAGGTGTATAAAAACAGTCCGTTAAGATACACCGTCAACGGAGGTGCATAAAAACACTACGTAAATTACTTTTGGACACCTCTTCGTAACAAAAGAGCAGATTACATAACATTAGTCTACATAACGCACTCCAACATCAAAGAAATTGGATTCACGATAACTTTGTCCCTATTTATGCTACAGTGATAAAATTGGTATCAAATTAAATGTCTAAAAGAGAAGCAGAATCTACAGAGGATAAATTTTAAGTTTCATTGAAAGAACAGGAGCTCAGTAGGAAAAAATGGCTATACTATATATAACGCAAAACAATGCCATTCGAAATGCTGAAAATATAATTTTGTAATCTTAAGCACACTACCCAAGCAGGTATAATATAAGAATATCAAGATAAATTCTATGGCAGCAAATAGAAGATAGTTTATAGGTTCTGCTTTTACTTTCTGTGATATAGTGTATTATACTGGCTTTGATTGATCGTTAGACAATGTCTGGAGTTCGAATCCATCTGATAAACACCTTCACCCTGGCAACTGGCTTTTTACACAAATCTAGAGAATAATTCAGAAGCCCCCTTAGTGCCACACGTGGTTGTCTATATCCAAATATATTGGTACTGTACAGCACCGTTGATTAAGAAAGTCAAGCAATGGTGAGGGTGATCATAGACTAAATGGGTGACATCATTTACAAAACGTGCGTGTCCTTGGATGAGGTCCATACACTTCTGTAAATAAGAGCCTGGCCATAGGCAGCATGCAATAGACTTTATAAAAGTGTTTGAGCAAAACGTACGCCTAACAGATGACTTATTTATGAGATATGAATAAGGGTTGATATGGCCTGTTGAGGGGAAAAAGCAGAACGTATAGCACATCAAGCAAAGTGAATTCATGAAAATGTGCTATATAATTGTGTAAAATACAAAAAATTTATTTCAATCTCCGTTGTTATTTTTTAAAATTTCTAATTGTATTTTTTTCATATTTATATTTATATATATTTTATGTGTATTGTATTATTCATCAGAAGAAAAAGTCATTGTTAACTATGGCAAATTAAATTGTGAGCCATAATATGTACATAGCATTATCAAAATCTTTATTATCATCATCATAATTTGTTAATTTATTATTATTATTAGTACTGTTAATTTCATCATAATCACTTTGACAAATCTTGCTTTTACTTTAATGTATAATCATGGAAATTAGTCCTCAATATTAAGGTCAAAGTTTTGTTCTGCTAAAAAAAGACATCAATTATGGATCCACTAAACAGTTTGTCAAACTCTTCCTCTGTTTGTAATAATTTTCAAGTTAAGCCAGGAGAGAGAGAGAGAGAAGGAAGGAGGTGAAGTTGGAGGGAGAACAAGAGAAAAAGACTGACTGAAGGAGGAAGAACAGTGGAGAAAGACGAAGGTGGTGAATTAGATTGGGGGGAGGGGGGGGAGGGGGGTAGGTAAGAGAGGGGAACGGAGACGGAGAAGAAAGAGGAGATGAGTGGGAAGGGGGAGGAATGAAGGAATGGAGAAGAGAGAATAAAAGTGAAAGGGAGATGAGATAGCCAGAAGAAAGGAAAAGAGGAGGACTGGAAGAGAGAGAGCAGAAGGAAGGAAAAGAGAGGAAATGGATGAGAGAGAGAGAGAGGACTGAGGGCTATTTATAGAAATAAATTACAAAGAGAAAGAGAGATTTTACCCATTTCCGGGTAAAAGCTCCCGTAAATTCAAAATGGCTGCTGCTGAAATAAGGGTACCCGTTTTAACGCATCTCAAAAGCAACTTTACGCATCGAGTTAAGACCTGAATTGGGTCTTATTTAAAGATTAATGCAAACCTTGTACTAATAAAAATCTCATGTGTACTTTTTTTTAGCTCTTAGCAAAAAGCCGCTATTTTTTACATAACAAAAAGAGAGAGAAAACTTGTTTGGAATTCAACTAAAATGATACCACTCAATAAATAAATTATTCCTGCGCAAAATGAGGCCTAAAATATCAAAATTGATGCACAAATGAAAGAGCAATCTAATTTTTACTGGAGGTCACAAAAAAGCAGCCTCAAAATCTGGTTGCAAGATTGACGCGATAACTGAGGCTATCGGGTAAGCGCTGAATTGGGAGATATCGAAGTGCCTATCAGAATCAGAACTGAGACTCAGAATCAGAAAATTTCCCATTATTTGTTGACCGATCGCATTGACTTTGTTCACCATGTGACAACATCTAATCAGAATCAATCATAATGATAAAACATGGTAAAAGCGTAGCCCCCTACTGATGAAAATATTACTGACAAATTAATGAAAGTAAAGGAATTGGAAGTGTCTATCCTGGGAGAGACCAAAATCTTTGTCTCCCTAGCAGCCAAAACTAAAACGAGTCATTTTGGCTAGGACCAGGGTGGCCAAGATTTTGGCTTCCCGGGATAAAACCGTATTATCGCGTATGAAATTGATTCTTTCTGTTGAAGGGGCGATTTTTTTTTCTTCTTCATTTATTGCTCGATTGTAACATGATTGTTTGTTTTTGTAGCTGGTCTTTTATTTTTCTTCTTTTAAGCCTTGTAACTTGTAATAATATTGTAAACATGCGCCCTCCCCCTCCCCCCTCCAAATAAGTCAGAAGAGAGATCATTTGTTATCAGCTGTCCAACACAATAATTTAGTTTTCTTTTTCTTTCTTTTTCATTTTCACTTTTAAAAAAATAATATTCTTCAATTTATGCTAGGGAGATCATGTTTTTGTCTTCCAACGTTAATAACTGTATTTTCATTTATGTTTCTTTATGTTGTGGAGTTTTTTTGGGTTTTTGTTTGTTTTTTTTGTTCTTTATTGTTTCGTTTTGGTTCCATAACCAAAATGGCTCATTTTAGTTCCTCCAAAATGGCTTGTTTTGGCTTAGGAGACCAAGAGTTTGGCTTCCTGGCCAACCAACCGTATTTTCATTTATGGGGCTATTTCTTTATGTTGAAGAGGTGATTATTTATTCTTGTTTTAAACTGTCAAAAACATAAATTATGATCGGACTTGAATAAAATATTCATGTGGTTTTCGTGAATTCTATTCTTTTTGTCAACAATTTAGATTTTTTAAAAACAAGCAATACTTTGGTCATCACACAACCCTCATTAAATCAAATTGGTACAAATAGGGATAAGATGTTTGTCTTTTAGATAGACTTGGTTCAAATTTTATATCAATAATATGTCAGGTTTTTCGCTTTTGTAAAGTTTTAAGACAGGATTTTTCTACCTTTAACGCCCATTTTAAAATTTTGAAGTGCTATAGGAATGAAGCT
Organism: Berghia stephanieae; assembly: GCF_034508935.2. Lineage (NCBI taxonomy): Eukaryota > Metazoa > Mollusca > Gastropoda > Nudibranchia > Aeolidiidae > Berghia > Berghia stephanieae. Next base: position 10,025,169 of record NC_088364.1, read on the forward strand.
GAAACCTTCCTCTGTAAGTTGATACCAAGTTTAGCTGTATATTTTTTAATGGCAGAGATATTAATGGTTGAATGACTCGGTTTAAAAATAGTCCTTTTCTCGAGACGTGATGCAAAATATATAGGTTTTATTTTTTCTGCTACAAAAATGACGTCTATTGTGTGGTACCTAATGTCATGGCTATTCAACTTTTGACTTTGTGAAAATCGGAAGATATGATGTCAGACTTGAGTAAAATTGAAAGTCACTGGCTGAATATTATATAAAGGTAATTTGAGATCTGATCTTTTTTTTTACAGGGAATATTTGAAAGGATTTCACAAGAGAAAGTTACAAAGAAAACAAGTAGCAAGAGACAAGAAAGAAAAATTTCTTCAGGGTGAAAAGAAAGCAATTCGCCAAAAAGTGAGTCCATCCTATTCATTCATATTAAAAACAATGATTTCAGGAATCAGCTCTGAGTGCAAAATGTATTGATTTTAAAAAGAGGAAAATATAATTATTTTAAAGGCAACAGTTAATGGGGAGCTAGATGGATATTTATCCTTTTTTTATTATTTAAGGGTATTACCGATTGATGAAGATAAGCCTTGCACAAAATACTTTCATATGGTCTTGACAAGAAAAATGTTCAAACTTTGTTGTTTTTAGCAAAGGGCATCCCTGGTATTATTTCCTTCTCAATCCTCCTCCCAATATGTCAGTTATTGATACATGTTGCTTTTTCTTGATTGGGAGCTTTTGTTTTTTTCTAGCCCTCTCCTTGAGTATTATATTTATATAATGAGCAGGAGACTGTCAAATTGTTTTTCTAATCATGAGAAAGCATTTGTTTCCCTTGTAAATCATCTCTCTATTGTATTGTACATTATCTTTTTTTTAATTATAAGATAAAATATTTAAACTCTTTGAGTTTAACCATTTTGGACGGCATCTTATTCCTGTTTCTAGGTTAGACATAACATAGAATTGGCCTTTAATTTTTTTTTTTTGGCCAATTGGATACAGAACGTGACATCTCTATGTAGGTAGAACCTTTTGAATTAAAAAAAAACAAAACAACAAAGATTATTCTATTACCCATACATCGTGTGTAATTTTGTAATAAGTATACATCCATGTCTTTGTGTTTCCAATTTGCTTGCATTAATACATTGAATCCTTTTGGGTTAGGGGTGTCATTATTTCCACCATAGTTTTGTGCGCAGTGGACAGGAATTGGGCACAGTACGCCTTGGATTTATTGAACTAGCTTGGTCCAAGTGTGGGTCTGAGATTAGTTTGTTCAATTAAAGATAAATTTGCTTTTCATACGATATTATCCAGTTTTCCTCTGTTTTTCTCAGAAATTTCCAATCATGTTTCATATGCTTGATCATAGTGCTAAATAATTTGATATGATTTATTATAATTTAACTTTTCAGATTAAGGAGCTAAAGTCTTCAACAACTTTTATGAGCAAGTCTTACACGCCCATTCCTGAAATAGAGCAGTTGGCTAAGCCAGAAGTGTTTGACATGCCTGATCATACAGTCACCATCACCAACATAGGGGAAGTGGATTTTGTTGGAAAAACTGGCCTCAGACTTGGGCAGAATACAGGAAATGTGAGGGTTTTGAAGTTGTGTGGATTTTATAATTTTATACAGTGGCGATCATGAAATGTCACTGTCTAAGTGCCCACTTTTAAAGCTGATTTTTAAACGAAATTTCTGTTGTAAGCAATAATAATGTAAAAGCAATTTTATCGACATGCAACATGATTACAGATACTCAGAAGCTCCTACCTCTCTGTTTTTCACAGAATCATTCTCCATAATTGATCGACGTTCCGCTATTCCATCTTCAAGGTGAAACTTCTACGTTTCAATTGAAGGAATTAAAAAAACAAACATATCTAGTAAAAACATCTGGGTGAATACGCCTGAGCACTACCTGGACGAGAATGCAGATTATTCCAAGTTTATGTTTTCCAATGCCATGATGACTCATGGCATGTGTATAGTGAGAGTGTCTGTGCTTGTGCAGTGTAAGTGGAGCATAGATTAAGGAAGAGAGGTTGAAGCCAGTCTCGCATTTTTATTGACACACAATCAGTCAGAGAGAAAAATAGGGTACACTTTCTCTGGCAATTCCAAAGCTCTTGCGCAATCTTAAATGAGTGTGTGTTTATCTGCCAGTCAGCCTACATACTGGCTAGTTTCTCCCCCACCACTACTGATTTGATTGTGAATACACCATTGTGCAATGAATGGCACTATGAGACCCGCTTGAGCATACAAATACACATACATACCCAAACACACACAGACTCACACATACAAAAAATATTGTGCGGCTATGTGGTCTAGTTGTATGACACTCGCTTTCGGATCGGAGGGTCCTGGGTTCGAGCCTCGTTCTCTGTGCATAGTTGAGTCCTTGGAAAAGGCTCTTTACTCACATTCTCTCACCGTACTCAGGTGTAAAATGAGTACCTGGCCGTTTACAGCGTTGTCTTTGTCCGAACAATTGTAATATCGCCTAACAGGCATTATGTCCCCTCTTACATGTTAAATGTTGCTGTTGACCAGGGACCCCTTGTAAAGCGCTTTGAGCACGTTTTATGGATATTGCTCTATATAAAAGCTCAAGTTTTTTTTTTTTTTTTTTTTACAAAAACACATACACCCATGCATTCATCCGACCATCATCGCGGTTTTATCTCTATTCTTTCACTATCATTTCTTGGCATAATTTCCAAGTAGACACACTGTTTTTACTCTCTGACAAGTTGATATTTTATCATTTTTCATTTCATTGTTACATATTGTAAAATGATAATGGATAAACTCAACTTTGCTTTAGTCAACAATTTTTCTCAGTCCTACGGTGTTGACTTTATCCGGTTTGCACTGTAGTAAAAAGCTATATTATTTCTCAAGTGTAGGATTGGAGTGCTTATAGTACATCTGTATATATGTTATTAAAGTGATCCACACTACACTTTTTCATTTCTTTTAAAGCGATTAGAGCGAAGATAGTGGTGGGAGTCACACAATTATTTTCTTTAATTAAGATTCTTAAAAGAAAATACACAAGACTTTTGTTTGCTGTTTGTGGCAGGCCTCTGAATGTCATTGCCCAGGCTTGCAAACCAGTATGAAATTTTTAAAATATTTTTAAAGTTTGGACAAAATGTGCAAATAAATGAATTTTTAAAGGATTATTTTAAAAAACATGAAACTTTGCAAACAGTTGCATCAGCTATTGGAGTTGTTTGGTTTTCACATATTGCACACCTAAGGGATGAGGGATGAAGCATTTTGAATAATAGGTCAGGCCTTGAGCTGTGAACTAACATTCATGCTCTCCTGCCCTTTGCTCACTTGATCCATCTCATAAGATATGACTTTTGTTGTTAAACTACCATCTTGCTCTTTGAAGTCGTACAACGGCTATTGATTGGCTGATCTGTATCATCGTTATTATCACGTCATCATCATCAATTAGCACCTGCTTTTACTCATAAACTTTCTCCTTAGATACCATCAAGCACAGAAAATGAGGAGACGGATGAGAAAGAATCTTCTCAAGCCCAACCCCAGGCAGACACCAAAACTAAAAACAAATCACTTCTTCGACAGTAAGTTTTCAATATAAAATTATAGATAATGCAAAATAAAAAGGATCTCCCCATGGGATCAAATTTTTGACTGCAAACGCTTTAGAAATAATGACAGTCTGAGTCGTTATAGCTGAATACACTTTGGAATATAGGCTACAGCTTTTGTTTTTAAAGCTGAATCAAAGTCGTAAAAATGGAAAACCGTGTCTCTCATGATTATGAGTGCATCATTGGCTCAGCGGAATGGTGACAATGATTGCAAAACTCGTGCTCTTTGTACACACAATATCTCATTCAACTCAGTTGTGAATTAGTCAGAACTTAGCAGCAGCTTCGATTGGTCTCATACTACTATATTATGTTGAAAGGTTACACCATTAATCAAAACATGAATTTCATTGATGTCATATTTAACACACCAAAACTCTCATGCAGACATAAATAGACAATGGAAGAAGTTTGAGAGACAATGTCTTCTATTTTCAACAAGTGAGAATGTTTTAGGCTACCGTCCGTCTGTTTCTTGACTTAAACTCATGCTTTGAAACATATTTACTTCTTTTGAATAATTGATGATAGTTTCGTCTGGATTAATATATAAAAATGCTATAATTTATTAACAATAGTCTATATGTTTTAGGAATACCAATAAAGAGAATTGGGGCATTGCTTTTATCATTGAATGTGCTCTTACTAATTCAAATAAGTTAAGATGGAATTCATGCATATAGGCTTATACAAATGTTTCAGTGGAAATTCCAATTTAATGGAAAAATATACAAGTAAGCATTTTGCTTATTGTTTACAGTAGGTATGCTCGGGGATATCAACTTGTCAATTGTGAGATTTCACTCTCTTTTGAGGGTTTGTAGATATAAGGTTGCCAATTTTCCGTATATTTACAGAATTCAGTATGTTATAAGCCCTCTCATTGTGTTTTCCAATCCCCTGCTAAACAAACAAAAGTAATTAAATATAATGTCTTTTTACTGGAGGTTAATACTCAGGAAAGTGGTCTGACTATGAGTTTGCGTGAAAGTTCAGTAAATTTTTGACTCCTGAACTGGCAACCCTTTAGAAAGTCACCAACCTTGTGAATGAAAGGTTGTGGATTCACTTTTCAATGGAGACACTGAGATTTTTTCAGAGTTTAAGATGCTTTGAAGTATTTTTTAAGTCGGCGGCAAGGTTGTTTTCATTCATGTTGACTGCAATAGAGTTAAAATGGTAATAGCGCATATTCAGTTATATTATTTTTGTTTTTTAAAAGAGCTTCAAAGATCAATTTTTATTTTTAATTCTCTCCAATAGGTTAGCCAACTGCAGCAACCAATTATCTTTGGAGAAGTCACGGAAGGCTAACAGAAAAAGAGATGCAGAAAGGAAACACAAAGATAAAAAAGTCTTAAAGAAGAAAAACAAACTGAAGAAGGGAAAGAAAAAATGATTTTCTTTTTTTTTTTTCTTATTTTAATTTGCATTTTGTTCTTATTTATTATTTTTTTTTTTCTTGTAAAATATTGTTTCTTTTAGTTATGATTAGTGATAGGGCTTTAAAAAAAAAATCAGATTGGAGTGTGTAGGCTGTATGCTGATATTATGAATGTTAAATAAAGTAAGATAATTGTATGGTTACAAGGGCTGTCCCAGAATTAAGGTAATGCCGTAGCTCTGAATGTGTTGAGGAAATTTAATGAAACTTTCTTCACAGCTTATGTACATACCGTTTGTCTACTTGTCTATGTGATTGTTATGCTGATCAATGCATTTCATTTACCGCAACAAATAACAATGTGAAATTGAATGTAAACTTCAATTTAATATACGAAAACAGATAAAATGGATGTTTTGGGTTTCCTCTTTATCAACAAAACAGGATGAATGAGACACTACTGACGTCGTGATAATGTGGTAGTGGCATTGTTAAGATGAATAAACAAAAACATTGATTTGCAGGAAGTGGTATGTCCATATTATCTGTTTTCGTATATTAAATTGAAGCTTACATTCAATTTCACATTGTTATTTATTTCTTCGAGCTTCAAGCAGCACCATTTACATTACTTTACCGCAACAGAAGGACAAATTTACCCTTCCTCTAAAAATTGATGTCAAGACTTTTGAGCCAATTTCAACATCTGATATCAGTTCATCGTCGTCCTCGATCTACTTTTCAGTCAAGTGGTGCTATTGAGTTCGAAACAGATCAAAGTCGGTTGATACTTGTTCAGGGCTCACAGCAGTCAGAAAGCTGTACTTTAATCTGTATACTTACTGCATGTCTATGGTCATTTAGCAGTGCCAGATGTGGTACTCATGATGGGCTATGGAGGGGAAACGAAACTCCTAAGTCAGTGAACATTCTTGTTATTATAAGACTATGCATTTGATAATTACTCAGTTATTTTTAACCAATGCATGTATCTGACTGCATGCTGCTAGTGCGATGTCAGAAAAGTTAAATGATTATCTTAAGAGTTAAAGAAGAGAAGATATACCTAGAGCGATAGAGTCGGATCATATTTTGATCTAAATAAAGCTAAATTCATATGATTATTCATTTAATTATTGTTAATGAAGCAGTAGGGTTATTTCTCCCCCCCCCCCCCCCCCCCCCCCCCCCCCAGCAAATTCAGCTAAAACTATTACTGAAATTGCTTTCTTTGAATTTTTTTCTGGGATGCAGTATTTAATCCAAAAATGCAGGATGAGTTGTTATAATTTAATATCGTCACATCAATTCTCCGACCAAATATGTATGTCCAATATTAAATCCTGTTTTCATTGGCAATATATATATTATCCTTCTTTTCTAAAAAGATGTATATGAGTTGAATTGCTAAAGAATCCATGATTTTTATGATTTTGTTACACAAGGGGGGCAGCGTGGCTCAATGGTATGATCGTTGCTTCGTACCTGAAATGTACAGAGTTCGATCACCGGCTACTGCGTTGTGTGGTTTGAGCAAGTCACCTCGCCCTAGCTCAATTTATGGCACTGCACTGTGGCTTTAATTTCCAGTTTACAAAGTTTAGAAACAACAAGTGGTTCATGAGCTATGGCGTTACTTACCTTAATTCTGGGACAGCCTTCGTATATAGGGCAACCATACACTTGTCACTTATATAAACATTTTTTAGATCGATATTAAAGGTTAATTTTTGTCATTTAAAAAAAATGGTAGTCTTGTACATCAATGTATTCTTTTAGCTTGTTTGGTTACTATCAAAGTACAATTTTAAATAAAAATATTAAATTTACTTTAATGGAAAAATGACACATTCTATAATCTCCGAGCCTTGTTTGCTGAATTTCAATGTAATAAATATAAATTTGTTCTAATGATCTTCAACACCACATAGATGTTTGTTTTGGGTTTTTTTTCCATCCTATCATTAAGCTTGTTTTTGTTGGGTTTTTTTTTGGGGGGGGGGGTACATACTGTGTCTTCTATCCCCTTATATCTGTTTTCCAACATGCTTTCTGTCTTTGTCTTGGAATGAGATTACTTGGTTTTGTCCTGGTCCTGGCCAGATGCCCTGGCTGAGAGGGAAACAGTCGAATGTATAGTTAGTTTTGGGAGATGATATTTTTTTCATTGTAAATCATCTCTCTGTTATGCACTGTATTATGCTTTCTTTATATTATATATTATGAATTGTAAAACATTTGAGTGTGTTCCTCTTAGTGGGGACCTGTGCTTGTGTCTGGATGATAATTTTAGTGATCTCAAACTAAGTACTTTGATAGAGTGCCTTTGGAATCTACACCTGTTTCTGATTTGAACCAATTCCCCCTTGTCTTCCCTTTTCTTGGATGCTTTATTGCAATTCTAGAACTTTTTACTATCCCATTTTCTTCCTTTTTACTGGCGCTGATATGACGTTAATGTGTTGCAAGCGCCGTAAAACCCTTAAAAACAAACAAAAAAACAACTTATGAGTACGGTACTCTCAATCTGAATGATTTAATTACAATCTATATCAGCCATGTTGAGCTATTTAACTTCACTAAAAAGAACGGATTCGGTCTCTATGTCAACATAACGACACAACAAAAACGACAAACAACATCAAAATCCACAATAAAATGGTTCAGAACTGTTGCGTATATTTATGCCACAATAAAGCTGTTAAAAATAAAGTTAGAGAATGTGTGTAATCATGTATTACAATAACCTATGCGTTTTCCAACCACCACATCATCACTGTCACTACTACTACAACCACCATCACCACTTCATTACTACCACAACTACTACAACCACCACCACTACATCATTATCACTACCACTACACCACCACCACATAATCATCACTTCTATAACCACCACCACTCCATCATCATCACTACCACTACTACTACAACCATCACTAGCACCACTATTACAACAACCAATACCACATCATCATCACGACCACTACAACTACAACAACCACCACCACATCATCATCACTACCTCTACTACTACAACCACCACCAAAATATCATCACTACCACTACTACTACAACCACCTGCACCATATCATTATCACTACCACTACTACTACACCACCAGCAGCACATCATCACTACCAGTACTACTACAACCACCGCAACCACAACGTCATCATTACCACTGCTACTGCGACCACCAAGACCACATCATCATCACGACGACTACTACTACAATCTCCACCACCACATCATCATCACAACCACCACCACCATATCGTCATCACTACCACTACAACTGCAACCACCACCACCACCATAGCATCATCATTACCGCTACTACTACAACCACCACCATCACATCATCATTACAACCACCATATCATTACCACTACTACTACAACCACCACAACCACATCGTCATCACTACCACTACTACTGCAACCACCACCACAATATCATCATCATTACCACTATCTGTCCCCGCGGAAAATTGCAAATGAAAACCCAAAAAATTGCACCCAAAATTCCAAAAATTGCATGCAAAAAATGCAAGGAAAAATTGCAAATTGAAGACATTGTTTTCAATAAACAGCGCACAATAATTTATTCTTGCTTTAATTCTATGACAAGCACAGTCCACCAATTTTAGTTGGTTTGTATTATACAGTATTGTGTCCATAAATTGCATTGATATTGACATTGCATGCTCAGAAAAGAAATATTATGCCAGGTATATACAGGGGATGCCACCAGGAGATTTTGAAAAAAAAAAAACAAAACAAAAAAACACTTGGATGCATGGATTCCTAACAATTATGTGGTAGAAAAGCTCATAAATTAAAAATATTATTATTATTATTATTATTACTATTATTATTATTATTATTATTATTATTATTATTATTATTATTATATTATTATTATTATTATTATTATTATATTTCCAAGTACATCTATACATCATAATAATACAGTGGAACTCGGGAATAACGAGGTCGAGGGGACCTACCATTTAAACTTTCTATTTCCGAGTTACATGAATCTATGTTTATGGTAGTATGAGGGCTCTTTCATAATTAACCGAAAAATGCCTGTAAAATCCGCGTTTTTTATACTATCAACAAAATTCTTGCACGTGTTCATACCTTGACTCGTCCTTCATTTCTCTACGTAACAGCTAAGTCTGTCGACACACTTCTGCCAACGCCGCACCATGGAATAGATACCCTTTCGGAAGAAATTTCCGTCAGGGTTTTGTCGCCATTTCCGCACATGGTCAACAAGCTCTTCATCGACATCAAAGAGCTTTCCTGCCAGCTCACGTTTCAGTGGCCCAAAGAGGTGATAATCAGATGGTGCGAGGTCTGGACTGTGTGGTGGGTGTGGCAAAATCTCCCATCCATATTTCTCTAGCCAACCGTGCGTCACTCGTGCTGTGTGGGGTGTAGCGTTGTCGTGTTGCAGAATGGCCTCCCTAAGCTTGTCAAGAGTTTGGCAGTACCTTGCAGCATTGATTGTTTCTCCAGGTTGTAAGGTTTCGAACAGAATAACACCACGACACTGGGTGGGGATCCTGACCTCCCATAGTGGGCAGGGAGGTACATGCTGTGTCTTCTATCCCCCCATACCCGTTTTCCAATTGTTTCCTGTCATTGTCTTGGAATGAGAGTTTTGTCCTGATCCTTGCCGGAGTTCCTTAGCTGGGAGGGAAACAGTCGAATGTATAGTTATAGTTTTGGGAGGTGATATTTTTTTCCTTGTAAATCATCTCTCTCTTATGCATTGTATTATGTTTAGTTTACATATTATATTATATGATTGGTAAACATTTGAGTGTATTCCTCTTAGTTGGGGACCTGTGCTTGTGTCTGGATGAAACTTTTAGGTGATCTCAAACTAAGTACTTTGACGGTGTGCTCTTGGAATCTACATCTGTTCCCTATTTAAACCAATTCCCCTTGGTCTTACCTTTTCTTTTGTGCTTTAATTGTAGTTCTAGAACTTTTTACTATCCCATTTTCTTCCTTTTTACTGGCGCTGATATGACCTTAATGTGTTGCAAGTGCCGTAAAACCCTTAAAAACATAAAAACATAAAAAACAAAACACCACGACTGTCCCAGAAAACAGTTCCCATTATTTTCTTTGCTGACCGCATGACTTTGAATTTCTTCGCGACAGGTGAGGATGGATGTTTCCATGTCATCGAATCTTGCTTTGTTTCTGGGGTGCAATGGTGCAACCAAGTCTCATCACGGTGACTATGCTGTCAAGAAAAGTCACATCGTACCCTAGAAAGTCTCCGCCGGCATTGGCAGTATGCCCGTGAACCCTGCGTGAGCTCTTGCTTCTTCTCATAAGTTCCCTGCAGATGTCCAATCTTTGTTCTTTATGATTGTCTGTCAATTGCTTAGGAACCCATCTTGCGCTGACTTTTCTGTAGCCAAGTTCATCAAATACAATTCTATGGGCAGAAGTTTCCGAAATTTCAAGACTGCTTGCGATTTCATGAAGTTTCAACCTCCTGTCTTGACGAATAAGCTCATCAACTCGCTTCACATTGTCTTCTGACGTCGCAGTTATCGAACGCCCTCTCCCTTCCCTGTCTGTCAAATCGGAATGGCCGGCTTCAAACAAATTACACCAGTGATAGACTTGTGTACGGCTTATAACATGCTCATCATATACACTCTGAAGTTCTTTATGAATTTCGGTAGGATTCAGACTTTTGTCGTTCAAAAAACGTATGACAGCTCTGATTTCCTCCTTTGACCAAGTTTCAAGGTGGGCCGCCATCTTTAAAATCGTCTAGAAATTCATTGTGTAAAATGATGCACTTCATAATTTCTGGGAATATCCGTAAGGAAATAAGGAATATCATGTCGTTTACAGAATTTAAAAAATCTCCACTGGTTGCTGAGCAATGGGCATTTTTCGGTTATTTCTGAAAGAGCCCTCGTATATTAAACACCCATAAAAAAAAAATAAATAAAAAAGATGTTTAAAAAAAAAAAAAAAAAAAAAAAAAAAATATATATATATATATATATATATATATATATATATATATATATATATATATATATATATATATATATATAATATATATATATATAATATATATATATATATATATATATATAATATATATATATATATTATATATATATATATATATATATATATATATATATATTATATATATATATATATATATATATATATATATATATATATATATATATATATATATATATATATATATATATTATATATATATATATATATATATTATAAAATATATATATATATATATATATATATATATATATATATATATATATATATTATAATATTATATAGTATCAGGGCCTTCTAAAATAGTATAGTATTTGGTCGCCTCGATAAATATATATATTGATTGATGTTGTTAGCAATAAAACTATTATTAAATAGCATCTTTAATAGTTTTGTGTGACGGTGGCAGTAGTATTTTCCTATGTTTAGCATTATATGATTATATGTGGATCCAGAACATGGAAAATTGCAAAAAATTGCGGCAATTGCGAAAAATCGCGGCCGCAAGCGCCGCGATTTCCTGGAGGGACAGCACTATTACTACTACTACAACCACCACCACATCATCATCACTACCACTACTACTACACCTACAATCATCACCACCACCACTCATCACTACCACTACTCTACTACACCTACAATCATCACCACCACCTCATCATCATCAATACCACTGCTACTACAATCACACATCATCCTCTACAATCACTACCATTAGGTTTTGGAGCTTTACTTCATTTGATATAAGGAAACTTCGGAATTGTATTTGGCATTGTGTTTATATATCATAATATAATTCTAATCAGTTATCTATTTAGAACTAGATACTATACAATATGTATGCCAAATACCATCCCAATTCTCTTTTCTTGTGGCGGGTGGTTGGATGGGAGCATCACCCTTGAATCATATACCTATGATGTTCGCATGGGTGTACGATCCGATAGTGATGTCGTTTCTTCTTCTCTTTACTACTAGCCTATCCTGCTTCTTTGGTTTGTGATTGTATTTTTGACAGGGATATTTTTTTTTCTTTAAATCTTCTGCCTGTTTGTTCTTGGTTATTTATAATTTAGCTTATGATATCTTTAGGTTATGATTTTGATTTACATTTGTACTATTTTTGTTAGATTGTTAGATTGCTTGTTTTTTTGTTTCAGCGGTCTCTCATATAACCTCAATTGTGTTGGAAGAGACCTAAAGCAACAAACAAACAAAATCTTTTCTTGTGCGCAGGAATTCCTCTTTCGGCATTGAAATTCCTACTAGTGGTGTCTGAAATTCCGGTGAGCCAAATTTAAAGTTGGCGTCTCTGTGCTAGTGCTATGATGATGCAGTGAGTATGAGTCATCACCACACAAATAAACAACAGAAACAATTTAAAAACATGACTATGACACGCAACCACTCACACACGAGGCTATACTATTTATCATTTTCTATATATAGAACAGGACAAGACAAACAATAGTTTGACTCTCTCTACACCTCGCATTGATGTTTGTCGTCTGACGAGTTCAACTCTCTGTCGACCTGTCAATATTCCTTTTTATCTAGGACGTAATCATTAATAGAATCTTGTGTGGTTTTGACCATGAAGAAAACCTTAAGAAGTCACATTTATATTATTTTAAAGACATCGTTTTGAATAATTTTGAGTTAAACGAGCGAACAGGACGTTATTTTCTTAGATTTCATGAACAGCCGATCAGCACTTGTTAATAGTAACGCAATTCCCAGCCCAAGTCAAAATGGCGGATGGATTTCTCATCGAGGCCGCTGGTTGGCAAGCCAATTCAATAAGAGCACCGTACGGTTTCCATTGGGTAAATTCCTTGATATATATATATAATATATATATATATATATATATATATATATATATATATATATATATATATATATATATATATATATATATATAATATATCACAGTAATGAAAATATCGCCTGAGCGGTAACTTAGTTCAAGTTCAAGTGATGACCCGAGGTTGACCTGGGGTCACGTCTGCCAAATTACGGGGAATCCCCTAGTGTGCTCAGTTACGGTGATATCGGGTAATACCAGTCGATTTATGTTCACTTTCATCTCTTTGTTATCGCTTCACAATGAGCTTAAACACAAATTTCTTTACTCTGTAATATTTAGCAAGATTTCCTCTTTCCATTCATATGTAATTTTATGCCAGTGCTGTTTAATGATCGTGATATTCCAATCCTAAATAGACCATTTTCTGTAATTTAAAACGCATTAATTTTTCCAATAAAAAATTGAATTCTTCAAACAGAAACATAGAATAACTTTTATTCTTCCACAAATAGAATCTATTATAATTGAACTATAAGTTGCTAAAATTATATCTGTGCGTTAAAGAAATTGAATTTATTATGATTTTTTAAATTTCATTTAGTCATGGAGCACACTCAAGAAATTCATGATAAACATTTGAATGAACTGTGTAGGCTTTGTAGAAATGTCAAGAAACACAGAAGAAAAGAAAACGAATATCAAAACATAATTGTTTCAGGATTTAAAACCAGATATTTATCTAATCTTCAATGTGGACATTGATAATGACAATGCTAAAATGCCCTCAAAACTAAACGCTACAAGTGTCATTACAAACTAGGTAATGTTGAGGTTTTTTATTTAGCGCATTTTTCACTAGATTGTCCCCGTCGTTTTTCGCGGCCGCGATTTTAGCTGTTACCCGCAACTTTACGCGATTTTTGCGATTTTCCTGAATTTAAAAATTTTTTTTGGTGGACTTTCCCCTTAATTAACTGGATACTGAGCTTTTTTTGACCGCACAACTCTTGGAGACTGGGCTTCGCGTTAGTATTTTTTAACAACTTCATCGCATATGGCACTCTATTATAACTGTCATCTGCATTTTTTGCGGCCGCAAATGGCAATTTGCGGCCGCAAAAATCAGGGCGATCCGCAAATTTTGGCAAATTTCCCAAAATTGGCAAATCGTGGCAAATTTTGGGAAAATGGGCAAATCGCGTGGAAAATTTTGGGAAAAAAAAAAGAAGCGAAAACAAAATAACGAAAAAAAAAGTGCGAAACTTGAGAAATGTTGCAGCTTTGCCTGGGACCAAACCAAGGGAAGCTACTCTCTACGGATAATGATCCTTTAAAATCTTTGTAACAACGCAAATCACAGTCATTTCATTTCTCAAGTCCTTAAATGTAATATATTGTCTTTTATATAATTTTTTTCTGTATCGCAGTTAATTTTTACTGGAACGCTTAGTTTTCCTCCGCAAATTTTTTGGCAAATTTCGGGGGTTTTTTTGGGCAAATTTTAGGTCCCAATTTGGCAAAAAATGCAGATGATAGTTATAAGTGGCATACTCCTTGCTTACATGTAGCTAGGTTGCACCACACGGTTGGCCCAAACTGATTTTATTGATCTTGGCTGGACTTCACTCCTCATAGTGATGTTCATGAGTTTCAATTAGTACAGTGTCCTTTTATTTTATGTTTATGATTTTATTTTGTTATGATATTATAATTATGTACGTATTTAGTTTAAGTTTTTTGATGGATAATATATTTTTTTTCTGTAAATCATCTGTCAGTTATGATGATTATGATGTTTTGTGGTTTGATTTGTGCTTTTTGTTTCAGCGACCCGGTATATGATCTAATGCGGTCGATTGGATCTAAAACTAACAAAAGAAACTATTATAAATGTATTCTTTTTAATTTCAGGCTTTGTTCTTTTACATTTGTTAGCTTTTTGATTAGGTTTGGTCACACTTTTGTTTTATAACATGTAGATTTTTTATAACTTTATTTTATACTTTTATGCACTACAATACTTTAAGCCTTTATCGGATTCCGGCACGATTGGATACAAGCACACTTTTTGGTGATTACTGACCTGGCCAGTATAACGCGAGTACTGTATTATTATCATTATCATTATTATTATTACTGCTGCTGAGGTAATAAACAGATGTGGTTTAAATTGAAACCTTGGCCTTTGTTTGTGTGTTTGCGAATCGCAATTTTTTCTCCCCCCTTGTCAGATAATGTTCCGCAAAATTTGGCAACTTTTATGGCAACTTTTGCCCTTTTTTTATGGCAACTTTTTGCAACTTTTGGGGTTTTAAATGGCAACTTTCCGCAGGGACAGACTAGAGGTGCTCAAAACGCTTTAAATAAGGTCACTGACCAACATCAACGCGTAACGTGTTGTACTGGACATGATGCCTGCTAGGCGATATTACATTTTTTTTTTCTGACAGAGACAACGCGATTCAAAACAAAGATGAGGGAAAGCATCGACAACAGCAACTAGTCATTCATAGTCATCACGACATCTGGTCGAAATAAAATCAAAATAAATCAGTGATTGCAATGTTTGCTCAACCTTCTTGAAAAACGCAAAAAGAATAAAGAACAGCAACAGGTCGACATTAGAATAGCAGCCCCGTTATGTAAAAGTATGGAAACAGCACAAAATCTGTCATTTGTAAATCACGAGGCTATGGAGGCAACAGAGTGACTTTTACAGTTATAGACCAATGTCTTTGTCCTTCATTAATGAAATGAAAATCTCTCTCTCTCTCTCTCTCTCTCTCTCTCTCTCTCTCTCTCTCTCTCTCTCTCTCTCTCTCTTTCTCTATCTATCTATCTATCTATCTATCTATCTATCTATCTATCTATCTATCTCTATCTATCTATCTATCTATCTATCTATCTCTCATCTATCTATCCATTCATTCATCCACCATTGCAACATTTAGTTATCCATCCATCCATTTGTTCATCCATACGCTCATCTGTCCTCTTCATCAGTCCATCCACCGGGTCGGACAATCTCTCTCTCTCTCTCTCTCTCTCTCTCTCTCTCTCTCTCTCTCTCTCTCTCTCTTCTCCTCTCTCTCTCTCTCTGTCTCCCCCCCCCCACACAAACATTTATATTTATTTATATATATATATATATATATATATATATATATATATATATATAATATATATATATATCGAATCGTGTTGGATACAAATATGGTACGAAAGTGTAGCATGTAGCAATGGAGCGACGATGGCTGAAAAGGCCTGAAACATCGATGTAGACTGACTCCAACATTGTGGTAAATATTAAAATAATAATTCGCTCCATTGCTACATGTCGAGCACTTTCACAGTCCTGACGATGGCTGAAAAGGCCTGAAACATCGATGTAGACTACTCCAACATTGTAGTAAATTATATATATATATATATATATATATATATATATATATATATATATATATATATATATATATACAGTTCTTTATGACATGGTTACTATTTATCCTTTGTCCCTTCGTTAAGTCGTGTTTATATCACGAATAGTTAAAATGATCACCCTTAATTAATCATATATTAATCACTGTATCATAATAATTACAAACCATACAAGGTTTCTCTTTTTACCCACAAAGTACTGAAACAATATTTTAACCTGGGAAGTAAATTTCAAATATATACAACTGAAATATGAAACGACTCGGACTTTATTCTAGTGCTCTTTATGACCACGTTTGTAGCCAGTGGAACTAAAAGTCGGTATAAATGTGTTCATATAATATTAAGCTAAACTCATGTGAGCACCTGTTGAATATAACTTGTGTGGTGAAGACATCTTGACCGGTATCCATATGCCTCTGAATCAGCAATGATCAAAGCGTAACAAGTCGGACAGCTGCATCAAAGAACTAAGAGTGACGCACAAATTGTGAGGGAATTAATGAATGAAAGGTTACTTTATTCCTCCATCGGTTAGAGCAAGTTTTGAGAGTTTCTATCATTTTGTTGGCTTAAAATAACGCAATCAATAAATTAAATTTAACAAACTATAATTGAAATTGTGCTGATATCTAAATGCAAAATATCTCAAAGACAATAATTCTAATGATAGAGTGTTTGGTACCAAAATACAGATCAAAGTTTTCTCAATGTGTTGCCTATTTGTTTAAATTGGTAAAATCGACTGTGGTTGTGCAAAAGCGATTGTAATTTAACCAGATATCAGTAACAAATCTGTTAAGTATCATGGGAGATAACCCGTTGCACTAGTCGGGAATTTGATGGAGTGAATGACCTCTTGTGAAATTACAACTATTCTTTCTTACCTTTTCCTCTGCCTTCATCTCTACCTTAATACATACCTACCTACACACTAACTCCTTCTACCAGTCTTAGACCGACCACTCACGGAAACTTATATCCTCCCTCCCTTTCTCTCTATCTATCTATCTATCTATCTATCTATCTATCTATCTATCTATCTATCTATCTATCTATCTATCTATCTATCTATCTACCTATCTCTCTCTCTCTCTCTCTCTCTCTCTCTCTCTCTCTCTCTCTCTCTCTCTCTCTATCTATCTATCTACCTATCTCTCTTCCTCTCATTTTGTTCATTTATATATATTTGGTATGATATACTAACCACCCAATCAATCGCTTTCTCACCCCCATCCCCATTTTAAGACCTTTTTGCAGTTACTTTTACTATATATACACATACACAGACATACGCACACGGACACACATACACAAACCTATACACATCCTCTCCATTCTCTCTCTCTCTCTCTCTCTCTCTCTCTCTCTCTCTCTCTCTCTCTCTCTCTCTCTCTCTCTCTCTCCTTATCTCGCGCCACTTCTTGCATCCACACTCGACGCCTTTCCTCACACATTAACTTTATTTCCACATTTGACAAAATGTGATATTTTGTAAATTTACATATTTGTTTGTGTTTTTGTTTACTGTCTCCTGACGAAGGCCAAGGGCCGAAACGTTGTTTGTTTTGTGTTGTTCCCTTATATATGAGTCACATCTACTCACTTTGTTTTTTATCTCCATTTTATTGGCTCATTTAGGCACCTCTAGCTTTAGAGAACTAAAAGCTCGCCTATTCAACACTGTGACATACATACATACATACATACATACATTACATATTATACATACTACATACATACATAACATAACATACATGCACACATTACATACATACATGACATACATAACATAACATACATGCACACATTACATACATACATACATACATACATACATACATACATACATACATACATACATACATACATACATACATACATACATGCGTGTGTGCGTATACATGTATATAAAAACCACGATGGATAAATGACGCTTTTCTACGACTATACCTTTGTGATCAAACGAAGTTGACAGAAAGATCTAGACACGAAGGCGAAGGTTATGATTGTGGTTCTCTTATTACCTCCCTTTGATTTTTCCTTTTTTTTAGTTCCCTGTGTTTTCCTCCAGAATAACATCCAAAAGTATCACAATAATTTTATTTTTATAATTAAAAATAGATGTCCCATAAAATAAAGTTATAAAATCAAACGTTATTTTCAGCTTTTTTATTTTAACATAATTATATTATTATTTTAACATTTTTTCCGACTTTGTTGTATTATCTTATACTAAAAATATAATTTTGCTCGTAGTGCTCGTAGTGTCTGACAAATCGTTATGTGTTAAACAAATAAAAGCATAATTTTTGGATGGAAACTTTAAGATACAACGAGAAGGAAGAGAATTCTTTTGAAATCCCTTCATTACTTCTCAACTTATGTTGTTCTTTGTTTCCTTAATAGTAGGGGGAATTAGGCTAAAACCGTGCAAATTCTGGTTGAAAGCATGAAAATTTGCATACAGGTTGCTAAGACCCATAGAAAAAACATCTGATATAGAACCACTCTGGCAATCAATCATAACGGGTCGGTTTAAGTCCTAAGATTTTACCTATTACAGCTATATTAAACAAGGGAAATAACTGCGTAAAAATATATATTTTCTCCATATTCATTGTATTAGGGAAAATTAGGCTAAAACCGTGCACATTGGGGTTGAAATCCTGAAAATTGGCATATAGGTAGCTATGACCCGTATAAATAACACCTGATATAGAACCACTCTGGCAATTAATCATAACAGTGCTTTTTTAGCACTTTTATTTTTTCCTATATCGCATTACTTATTCGAGGAAATAACCACGACAATACAATGTGCGTTCTAAAACTTTAAATACACGGGCAAGGAATTTACCCAATGGAAACCGTACGGTGCTCTTATTGGCTAACCAACCAGCGGCCTCGATGAGAAAAATATCCGCCATTTTGCTGTTGGCTGGGAATCGCGTTACTATAGTAAACAAGCGCTGATCGGCCGTTCATGAAAACCAGTTGCTGCTCGCTCGTTTAACTCAAAATTATTCAAAACGATCTCTCTAAAATGATATAAATGTGACTTCTTAAGGTTTTCTTCACGGTCAAAACCACACAACATTCTATTAATGATTACGTCCGGCAAAAAGGAATATTGACAGGTCGACCGAGAGGTGAACTCATCAGACGACAAACATCAATGCGAAGGGTAGAGAGAGAGTCAAACTATTGTTTGTCTTGCCCTGTTCTATACAGAGAAAAGGATAAATAGTATAGCCTCACGTGTGAGTGGTTGTGTGTCATAGTCATGTTTTTTAATTGTTTCTGTTGTCTATGTGTGTAGTGATGACGATCACATTCACTCCATCAGCGCGACGAAACTGCCCCCCCCCCCCCCTTTTTTTTCAGATACACGTAATTCACATGAGTAGAGTTGGACTCGATAGTTCAGTGGTTTAGCATTACAGTTAGAATTATCGTTTACCGGCATTAAAAGCTATTTTAGAGGGGAAATTCCACATTTTACTGCTGCTGCTGCTGCTGCTGCTACTACTACTACTACTACTACTACTACTACTACTACTACTACTACTACTACTACTACTACTACTACTACTACCACTACTACTACTACTACTACTACTACTACTACTACTACTACTACTACTACTACTACTACTACTACTAAAGTTATTGAGAGAAAAATCTTTATTTAGAATCCTTGAGCACAGGCGAGCCGCTGTGTGTGTGTGTGTGTGTGTGTGTGGTGTGGTGTGTGACGTGGCTGTAGTCTAATTTTATCAGAATTAGGAGGTCAAGGAGTTATCTCTTTGGATATTAAGTAGGATTATATTTTTTTCCGTATTAATATTAGTGGAAATTACAATGAGATCGTATTAAAAACAAAAGACTAAGAATAACATCAGATCGAGATGATTCTGATAGCAAAAAAGTAGGCTATATATGTGACATATTTAAATTCAGTCACCAAGCATGATAAAAACAAACAAAAAATCAACACAAATAATTTTAACCCTCTCCAGGCAAAAATTTGACGGTAGCATTTAAATATTTTTTAGTCGACTAAAACATAGTTTACTTTACTAAGAACATGCACATTTTTATGTTGATAGGGTTGACTGGTTGAAGATATTGTAATCCTGGATTAGGTCAAAAGAACAAAAGCAGAAGTAAAATAATCAATTTAAAAAACAAAAACAAAAAAAAAACTGTCAACTTGGAACAAAACAGCACCAATGTCTAACTCTGGGACTAACCTTTAGATAACAAGTTGTTGGTGATGTTTTCTGGTCAAGTCTTTACAGGTGTTTAAAGAGTATTGTCTTAGTATGCTTTTGACTAACTGAGCATGTGTTGTTGAATATGTGTCTGTCTGTAAATAGTTTGCCGTGGTGATACAACATTGTTCTACAAAATATGGAACAAGCTTCTTTAATAATCTGTGTTACATGATTGTCCTCACTTTCAAAATGACTTTCCATGGCATGCTTATCTCAATCTGTAAAAATTGATGGCCCTAATCTTTCTGTTACTTTTATTATCACTTTACTTATTGTTGTGCTATTGACTGCTCTTAAAGGTCCCTCCTTGTGTGTAGTTAGAATTTCTCTCAAACAAAGGTCAGCTGCTGTAATAACTTTATAAAAATCTTCAGATGGATATAATAATCCCCCCTGTCTTTTCTTTCGGTAAAACTAGATGATGATGGTTTGCTTGAATCAGGATTGTCTAATGAGGCTAAAAAATCTGAACAAACAGAACATTTGATTTTGTCTCGTAATTTCCTTGCGATAAATCCAGACATATAATACAAAACATCTGAATGGTACTCTGAGGGCTGGCAAAGGGTTTTCGTAAAGATCATAGTTTTTCTGTCCAATTCAGGTTGAAAAGAGTTTGTCGAATTGTCAACAGTAAAAGATGAATTTTCTTGGAAAAGCTTATTTTCGGGGGCAGGTAAGCAATTAGCATTTTTGGAACTCAGCACACCATTCTTCATCAAAAGAGACCTGAGGGCATATTTAAATTGAAGGACATTCGGGTTATTATTCCAGCCACCTCTTCTTCGTATCCTTGAAAACACTGTCTCCAAATGATCTTGAGAGAGTCTGTAAGTAAGTATGTATTTGTAGTTATTGGCCAAAAGTCGCCGAGATATCAATTCTATGGATGTCAGTGTTGCCAAAAATCCAATAAATCCAGTTTTCCTCTTTGATTGTAGTATTGGCTTGTTAGTATTGTCACATAAAGATGATATATAATTTCTGGCAAAATGAATAAACTCTTATTTTTCCTCAAGATTTTCCTTTGTAATAGGGCTTTTAAATCCTTTTGTACAGAAACTACTGCTGTTGCATAAATCAAACAATTTATCAAATATACGAATAAATTTACAAGTCGCTTCACTTCCAGCAAATTCAGGCAACTTCAAGTCATCCCGAAGAAACGTAATGGCAGAAGCAACAGAAGAGCTTAAAGTTTGGGCAGCAAGAGAAACTTTCATTTTATTTTTCACATAATCAATATGTCTTCCTTTTAGCTTGTTGGCAAGGTTTAAATTACTTTCAAGCTGCAGCTTGTGAAGTGCAACAATATAAGACCTATCAATTCTCTCCTCTCCACGGCGCAAACATTTCAGGTCACCCAATGCATTTCTAACATTTTTTAACAAATGACAGGCATCAAAAATAAAGGGAATGGTTTTAGATGAATCCAAGGGGTGAGGAAACTCAGGATCAATGACATCTGAACTTATAGTGCATCCAATAGCAGTTGCAGTCGCTTGGTTAACATAAGCTCCATCACACACAACCCCTTGAACAGAGAAGCCTGCCTCAGACAGCCAAACTATCCCATCATTAATAATCCGTGCTTGCTGGGCTTCACTAATCTTATCAACAAGAAAATAGCTAATAGGGTGCTTAAAATATCGCTTTTGTCCAACGATGAGAAGAGTAAGACTTTCTGAAGCTAATGTGTCTGGTGATGCAACTTGAAGATGACCATGGTTCACATAGCCAGCATAGGTCTGGGATGCAGGGTCAAACACAACTTGCTTCCGAATGGACATCGAATCAAACATAAGGCAAACATCCTTCATCACATCATCATTTTTAAGTTGAGCTTGCAAGGTATTAAAAACATCTGTAATAAATCCTGGGGAGACATTGTGGGATGCTAGACCACCTACGAATGGTATCCGCATGAGGCAAATGCAAATACTTTCTCACATAATTATAAGCCTGAGCACTATAGAAGTGCAAGGAAACAGCAAAGGATTTTAATTCATCAGAAAAACGCATATTATTTTTGGACATATGGGCAGCTTTTAATTCATTTTCAATTAAAGTGAGGGTTTCCGCAGCAAAATTTTCTTTTAGGATGTCAACATTTTCTTCTTTCAACAACTTTTTCTTCTTCAAATCTTCCAAAAGGGATGAAATTTTTACATCTCGACGGGCCAACTTCTTCCTCATGCTACTGAGTTGTTGTTTTTGATGAAGCATCTTTTCTTGGCAAACAAGCAACTTATTTTGGGTCTCTTCTAAGTGGCTTTCAACTGAAGAATAGGCATAATTATGTTCATCAACTTTAGGGGTCTTACTGGGTGTAGCATCTTCAAATGGAGAATTGGGAGCAGCTCGTTTTCGAGGGGATGATCTTGTCTTTTTAATGGCAGGAGACTGTTTATGTTGGGGATAATTTGGAAATACAGATGGGACAGCATTCTCTCTCAATTTTTTTTGGTCTAAGCCGAGATAATAATCTTCTAATAAAAAATGGACACTACAGACCCTATCATTTTTTGTAGGTCTCCACTCTGACCCATCTACATTCTTCCTGCTGATTTTAGTAATCCACTTGGACAACAACTCAGGCTTCTTCCATGGAAAGCTGAAAATAAGTGAGGCATTCTAACTAGGACTATCTTGACAATTGGTGTACTATAGTGAAAAACAATCTATCCAGTTGAATTATTTTCTACTGGCAAGGGAAAGACTCCATGGAAAAAAAAAGCAATTAGACGTCTAGTACTATACTTATATATTTGTCTTTATCTAGGTCTTCCTGTCAATATACTTATATACTTGTTGATATTCATCTCGGTTCATTTATCTCAAGTTTTGACAAATAACCACACTACTCTTACTCGCCTAGAGTGGAGTGTTTATACTTTGGCCTTTGCAGTTAATTGCAATCGCAAGCTCTCCTCCTCAATTCGAAAACGCATTATAGTTATAGGTTATTATAATACATGATTACACACATTCTCTAACTTCATTTTTACCTCAGGGGAATAGTTCAGATCAGTATGTAGATTTATTAATAAAAATACTTGGGAGACCTTCCATTCTTGCTCTAGTACTAGGGGTTTGGGAGGGGGGAAACTTTTTTTTAAAAAAAAGTTTTCCCCCCCAAACCCCCTACTAGAACAAGAATACTTGGGATGTAGTAGCTGATGGAAGGTCTCCCAAATACTTATGAGATATAGACTCTATATCTAAATCTATCTAGATCCTAGAACATTATCAGTCTCCGTCGCAGTCGTCAGTAGCCCAAAATACAATGATATTTTTTAGTTCATTGATTTATTTCTCTTACCTGTGAAACGACAATGATGTGCCTTTGACAGCTTTATTGTGGCATAAATATACGCAGCAGTTCTGAACCATTTTATTGTGAATTTTAATATTGTTGTGGTTTTTGTTGTGTCGTTATGATGACATTAGATACCGAATGAATGGTAATGTTTACATTCTCAGCCAACAACAAAAATGGCGCGGAATGCTTTCATTGGTGGACACTTTTTAGACTCCGTACGTATTCTCATTCGTTTAATTCTATGTACACGGGTAACCATTTACGGTAGCTAACTGATGGTTATTTCGTGTTGTAACTAGTTAGATAAAAGCGGGAGAGGGGGGAGAGGGAGAGAGCGGGAGAGACGGAGAGATAGATAGATAGAGAGAGAGAGAGAGAGAGAGAGAGAGAGAGAGAGAGAGAGAGAGAGAGAATTTTACTCATTACTGTACTAACCTAACTAGTAGATAAAATAGGGAGAGGGGGGAGAGGGGGGGGGGAAGAGGGAGTGAGCGGGAGAGACGGAGAGAGGAAGAGAGAGAGAGAGAGAGAGAGAGAGAGAGAGAGAGAGAGAGAGAGAGAGAGAGAGAGAGAGAATTTTACTCATTACTGTACTGACCTAACACACCCCCCCCCCCCCCCCCAAACACACACCCCGCATCTACACAAGTCCGTGCAAGGCAAACCGGAACTTAAACAATTGCATCGGGTGCCGATACATTCTCTCTTACATGAACATTTGATGAATTTTTGGGACACTTTTGACAATTCTGGAAATAAGCTCCACAGTGGTTCATGTCGATCGTCACATTTGTTGCAGGGTTCTCTTCTATAAAATATATAATGTAAGCAAAAGCTCGACTTCTTTCAAGATCTGTGACATCATGATTATCATCAGCAGTGACATCTTTTAAAGCTGGTTTTTTTAAAGTATCGTGCATGACAAATTTTATGGTATAGGGCGGTAGTGTGCCTCCTGAGCGACTAAATCTCCTCCGGCAATAAATGACAACATATCAGAATCTTTTATAGATAACGCTATTTCACGAATATTTTCTTCCATATCTGTTGTCATTACAGAATGGAGTACTCCCGATTCCATGTTTTAATCTTATCAACAAGAAAATAGCTAATAGGGTGCTTAAAATATCGCTTTTGTCCAACGATGAGAAGAGTAAGACTTTCTGAAGCTAATGTGTCTGGTGATGCAACTTGAAGATGACCATGGTTCACATAGCCAGCATAGGTCTGGATGCAGGGTCAAACACAACTTGCTTCCGAATGGACATCGAATCAAACATAAGGCAAACATCCTTCATCACATCATCATTTTTAAGTTGAGCTTGCAAGGTATTAAAAACATCTGTAATAAATCCTGGGGAGACATTGTGGGATGCAGACCACCTACGAATGGTATCCGCATGAGGCAAATGCAAATACTTTCTCACATAATTATAAGCCTGAGCACTATAGAAGTGCAAGGAAACAGCAAAGGATTTTAATTCATCAGAAAAACGCATATTATTTTTGGACATATGGGCAGCTTTTAATTCATTTTCAATTAAAGTGAGGGTTTCCGCAGCAAAATTTTCTTTTAGGATGTCAACATTTTCTTCTTTCAACAACTTTTTCTTCTTCAAATCTTCCAAAAGGGATGAAATTTTTACATCTCGACGGGCCAACTTCTTCCTCATGCTACTGAGTTGTTGTTTTTGATGAAGCATCTTTTCTTGGCAAACAAGCAACTTATTTTGGGTCTCTTCTAAGTGGCTTTCAACTGAAGAATAGGCATAATTATGTTCATCAACTTTAGGGGTCTTACTGGGTGTAGCATCTTCAAATGGAGAATTGGGAGCAGCTCGTTTTCGAGGGGATGATCTTGTCTTTTTAATGGCAGGAGACTGTTTATGTTGGGGATAATTTGGAAATACAGATGGGACAGCATTCTCTCTCAATTTTTTTTTGGTCTAAGCCGAGATAATAATCTTCTAATAAAAAATGGACACTACAGACCCTATCATTTTTTGTAGGTCTCCACTCTGACCCATCTACATTCTTCCTGCTGATTTTAGTAATCCACTTGGACAACAACTCAGGCTTCTTCCATGGAAAGCTGAAAATAAGTGAGGCATTCTAACTAGGACTATCTTGACAATTG
This sequence comes from Berghia stephanieae, assembly GCF_034508935.2. Classification (NCBI taxonomy): domain Eukaryota; kingdom Metazoa; phylum Mollusca; class Gastropoda; order Nudibranchia; family Aeolidiidae; genus Berghia; species Berghia stephanieae. The sequence continues at coordinate 10,051,281 of NC_088364.1, forward strand.
GTGTACTATAGTGAAAACAATCTATCCAGTTGAATTATTTTCTACTGGCAAGGGAAAGACTCCATGGAAAAAAAAAGCAATTAGACGTCTAGTACTATACTTATATATTTGTCTTTATCTAGGTCTTCCTGTCAATATACTTATATACTTGTTGATATTCATCTCGGTTCATTTATCTCAAGTTTTGACAAATAACCACACTACTCTTACTCGCCTAGAGTGGAGTGTTTATACTTTGGCCTTTGCAGTTAATTGCAATCGCAAGCTCTCCTCCTCAATTCGAAAACGCATTATAGTTATAGGTTATTATAATACATGATTACACACATTCTCTAACTTCATTTTTACCTCAGGGGAATAGTTCAGATCAGTATGTAGATTTATTAATAAAAATACTTGGGAGACCTTCCATTCTTGCTCTAGTACTAGGGGGTTTGGGAGGGGGGAAACTTTTTTTAAAAAAAAGTTTTCCCCCTCCCAAACCCCCTACTAGAACAAGAATACTTGGGATGTAGTAGCTGATGGAAGGTCTCCCAAATACTTATGAGATATAGACTCTATATCTAAATCTATCTAGATCCTAGAACATTATCAGTCTCCGTCGCAGTCGTCAGTAGCCCAAAATACAATGATATTTTTTAGTTCATTGATTTATTTCTCTTACCTGTGAAACGACAATGATGTGCCTTTGACAGCTTTATTGTGGCATAAATATACGCAGCAGTTCTGAACCATTTTATTGTGAATTTTAATATTGTTGTGGTTTTTGTTGTGTCGTTATGATGACATTAGATACCGAATGAATGGTAATGTTTACATTCTCAGCCAACAACAAAATGGCGCGGAATGCTTTCATTGGTGGACACTTTTTAGACTCCGTACGTATTCTCATTCGTTTAATTCTATGTACACGGGTAACCATTTACGGTAGCTAACTGATGGTTATTTCGTGTTGTAACTAGTTAGATAAAAGCGGGAGAGGGGGGAGAGGGAGAGAGCGGGAGAGACGGAGAGATAGATAGAGAGAGAGAGAGAGAGAGAGAGAGAGAGAGAGAGAGAGAGAGAGAGAGAGAGAGAGAGAGAGAGAGAGAGAATTTTACTCATTACTGTACTAACCTAACTAGTAGATAAAATAGGGAGAGGGGGGAGGGGGGGGGGGGGGAAGAGGGAGTGAGCGGGAGAGACGGAGAGAGGAAGAGAGAGAGAGAGAGAGAGAGAGAGAGAGAGAGAGAGAGAGAGAGAGAGAGAGAGAGAGAGAATTTTACTCATTACTGTACTGACCTAACACACCCCCCCCCCCCCCCCACCCAAACACACACCCCGCATCTACACAAGTCCGTGCAAGGCAAACCGGAACTTAAACAATTGCATCGGGTGCCGATACATTCTCTCTTACATGAACATTTGATGAATTTTTGGGACACTTTTGACAATTCTGGAAATAAGCTCCACAGTGGTTCATGTCGATCGTCACATTTGTTGCAGGGTTCTCTTCTATAAAATATATAATGTAAGCAAAAGCTCGACTTCTTTCAAGATCTGTGACATCATGATTATCATCAGCAGTGACATCTTTTAAAGCTGGTTTTTTAAAGTATCGTGCATGACAAATTTTATGGTATAGGGCGGTAGTGTGCCTCCTGAGCGACTAAATCTCCTCCGGCAATAAATGACAACATATCAGAATCTTTTATAGATAACGCTATTTCACGAATATTTTCTTCCATATCTGTTGTCATTACAGAATGGAGTACTCCCGATTCCATGTTTTTACAAAAAGCACGTTTGTTTATTAGAGCCAATCTCTAATTTTGAACGTTGTCTCATTATTCTCGTGGGTTGCGAAATATATTCATTCGGTGACTCCTCCAAGTCAAATGACGAAGTTTAGAATTCTTGTAGGGCAATTCTTTTAGATTTCTTTAATTCTAATCGCCTAATTTTGTTGGCATTAAATTTTACACGACAATACTTAGTACTTAGCATCATTTTGTTTTAAACTTTTAATAATCTCATTTCTTTATGATGAATTTAAAAAATAGATACATCCAACTTGTTTTCATCACAAACCAAAAAATTGAATTGTGTTAAATCTTCAAAAAGAGTTTCATAGCCTTGCCCTTTATCATACCTCCTCGACTTAGAGGGACATTATAGATGGTCTGTGTTATCGTTGGCATATCAAACACATGTCCCAGTCTCTGGGAGCAGTTCTTTTTGCTATTGTATGTGTATCTGAAATCATGCAAACGCATTCTTTTATTAGACATATGCAATATTCTTTCAAAACACTCTCTTTCTCTCTCTCTCTCTCTCTCTCTCTCTCTCTCTCTCTCTCTCTCTCTCTTTCGTTCTTTCTGTTAAAGACCTATCATCAGCAGGCAAAATGTGTGCAGTGCCTTACATAAGGACACAACAGTACAAATAGAACATTCTCCCATTGTCCCTTTGAGGTAAATAACGTAAAGTAAATAACTTGCCACAATACAGCATCATAGTGGTTGAAATGATGATAATGACGATAATTATAGCAATGAAAGTGGTATGCTGACTCTTTACTGTCATCAAGGATATAGGTTTTAACTCACGTAAAATGATTATAGCATTTTTTTTTTTTTTTTGGAAAGAAAAGAAAACGGGAGGAGAGGAGAAGGAGCACTGTCCTTTGTCTACCCCTCTGCTCGTCTGCCCGTCCGTTTTAGAGCAATTGATTATACTTATTAAATCAGATGCAGAAAAAATCTCATATTATAGAATATTGCTCGCTAGACGTCCTTTAAAATAAGTGAAATTGAATAATATTTAAGATTAAATAATTTGTATGGTTTGTGAATCGAAAGTAAAGGGAAAGGAAAACATCCGCTTCGACGCTAAAAATAGTCACCAATGGGAATCCAAAGGATGACGTAAAACAACCTTTGGTCGGCTTGCCTAGAATGTTTACACAATAAAAATGAAAGAAATTTTTGTCGTCCATTTCAAAATTTTCTAATCTTAAAAACCTTGTGTCTCAACTAATACTGATCTCTCAGAGTGGTTCTATATCATAAATTATAGGGTTTTTCATATTCTACAGCATATGTAATTTTCATGCTTTCAACCCTGTTTGCACAATTCAACGGGTTTTTGGACCTAATTCCCCCTACTATAATAAAACTGTTAAGTAGGGCTGTTCTTACCCGGGAAATAACCGGTGTGGGGGGGGGGGGGGGGGGGGGGGGGGCTGATATGGCGGGTTTTTTTATTTGTCTGTTTGGTTTTTTGTTTTTTTGTTGTTGTTTTTTTTTCTTGTTTT
>NC_088364.1:10059575-10069575 GCF_034508935.2 Berghia stephanieae
ATGTTAAAGCGTTCAAACTACCACGCAACTCAAGATCGGGAATTTAGAATGAATCGTCTCGAACCGAGAAGAAAAGAATATGGTTGCCGCTCTTTCATCTTCTTAGATTCTTAGTCTAGTTAGTTATAGGCTAATCCACGCAAACAGTATGATCTCGTGATCAAGCTTGTCAAGACCAAGTGAAACAAATGGGTATGGATAATTTTTATCTATCACACCCAACTGTTACATCTTTTACAAAAGGTAGAGGCTAGGGAGGCCAAAGATTTTGGCCTCCCGGCGTAAAACTGTATTTTCGTTTACAATTACAATGGACCTGTTTCTTTATGTTGAAGAGGCGAGTTTTTTCTTCTATTTATTTATTGCTTGCCTGTTTGTTTTTGTTGCTGTTCTTTCTCTTTTTTTTTGGGGGGGGGGGGGGGGGTTGGTTAGTTTTTAGGTTATAGTAATAGTAATAATCACGCCTTCTCCCCACCCCCCCCCCCGCCCCCCCCCCCCCCCCCCACACACGAAATAAATGTCAGAGAAGAGATTGCAAGTTATTGGCCGGTCGCCCACACAAAATTTAATTTAGTTTTATTTTTAACTTTTATTTCTAACAATATTTTTAGATTTTTGCTTGGAAGACCACGAGTAAGTAAGTAATTATTATGTTGAGGAGGCCAGTTGTTTTTATTTCTTTTCTGCTTCTTTTTTTTTTTTAAGAGAGAGGGAGAGATTGCAAGTTATCCGCCGCCCAATTCAAAAATTATTTGAATTTTCATTTTCTTTTTTGTTCTTCAATTTTCTCTTATGTAGTTCCAAAAATCTGGTTACTTTTCCTGGTGGGGGGTACTTACTGTTGAGTACAATGCATAACAAAGACGAATACTAAGCCTTTGTTTGTAAAAGGTTTTACGGTGCTTGCAACACACATAGGTCTAGGTCACATCAGTGTCGGTAAAAAAGGAAGAAAATAGGATAGTTTTAACCCCCGATCCTCGACCGCTGTAACACACCATTCCCAACTCACTTACGCCGCAGTCGTTTAAGTGTAACACACCTTTTCCAAGTGACACGGGCATCAGTTGTAACAGACCCGACCTTGATTCAGTAAAAATTCCATTGTGTTCTTTATGAAATAAAAGCCGAAGTTTGATTGGTTGATATTATTAGTTTCAGCCAATCAGCAAACAGTTTATTTAAGCTGTTTGGGTTGAGTATGAAGCTAGTTTTTGACGTAAGAAATGACGCGATCCAACCCGAGTGACGCTATATGTTAGCTACGTCATTCAAACTTGCTAGGCAAGTACTGGGAACCGGTCGTTATTTCCAGTTGACCCTAATGCGGTACTAGAGTTAAAAACACCATCCAAGTGCGGCGGCTTTTTCTCTTTGATCTCGTATCATGGTCTCCCTTGCGCCCAACAGCTTGGTCGTCTGTGCCCCCCCCCCCACACTTTCCCCCATCATCAGTTTATAATTTTCTCTCCGTATCTAGAACAAAGCTCCGAATGCACTATTATCTAATACTAAATGACACTGACCCTGCCCCACCCACCCATAACACATGGTTAGGATGAGGCCTGATGTAGTTCTCCGGTTCTCCGTTTCTTGTGAGCTGACGCCGACAGCAGATCTTCATGTTTTTTTAAGTTCAACTGAATGTCTCAATAGAAAATAGGAATATTTTTAAAAAGTGAGTTTGCCTTATACTACTGGTTCGTTGGATCTGAGATTGAGTTTGAGATAAGTTTGTTTGAGAAGAGGTTTTTCACTAAAGTCAATGAAGAGAAGAAAAGAAAAAAAAGAGGTGGGGGGGATTTTTCTCTGTTCGCAGAATTTAGTTGTACGTTGAGTCCGAATTGTTTATTGTATATTATTGAAGCCTGCATATTTTTGAATATTTTCTTCTTTTTTGAATGCCTATTCACCTAACCGTGATGAATATTTTTCATTTTTAAAATGCATAAAACTGCGGGGCCAGACATAGTAGGAGAATTTTTTAAAAACGGGAAAAAATCATGAAGCTATTTTAATCAGAGATAAATACATACCTGCAACAAGAACAAAACCTTGAGATAATTACTGTCAAGTTTTATTTTTTAAAATGCTCTATTAAAGAAACTACGCCGGTTATACCAAAGTTATATGAAAATCACGATATTACGAAGATCAGTCTTGTGTTATTTAATATTAGATAACAATGTATGCGGAGCCCTCTTTAGATACGGAAAGAAATAATGTTAACGACAAGGTCTAAAAACAAACTAACCAATAAATAAAAAAGAAATAAATAAAATTAAAAAACAAAAACAAAAAATCATTCCATAACATGAAGAACCAGTTCTATAAATGAATACACGGTTAACCAAGCAAAAATCTAAAAATATTGGTTGAAAAAAAAAAAAATTAATTAAATTTTGTATGGGCGACTGGCCGATAACTTGCAATCTCTTTTCTGACATTTTTTGGTGTGGGGTTGGGGGGAGAGTCGTGATTATTACCTTAAAAAGAACCATTCCCCCCCCCACTAAAAAAAAAAAAAAAAAGCAAGAACAGCAACAAAAACAAACAGGCAAGCAATAAATAAATAGAAGAAGAAACTCACCTCTTCAACATTAAAGAAACAGTTCCATAAACGAAAATACAGTTTTACGCTGAGAGGCCAACATCTTGGTCTCCCTAGACACTTCCTTTACAAAAAAACCAATGAGAATCTAATTAATTTCTAATTAACTTTCTATCATATTTAATATTAATCATCAGCATAGTCATAGGACTGACTCTAGACAAATTGAAATCGGTCCCAAATCAACATTGAAATAGATTTGTGTAAAATGCTTTGGGGTTTTATTGTCTGGACTCTTTTGTTATTTCTTGGCTTACCAATTTTTTAAAAATCAGTGAATACAAGACACTGATCTGCAGGTGACAGATGATAAACCATTGAGAACACATCATCTCTGTCTCTGGCTTACAGAACATAATGGGAAGAGGTCGTGAAAGTAAACATGGTCTGCTGAAACAAAAAATAAACAAGGATGTAGTTAATGGATTACATTTATCCTTACTACCTTAATTCTAATTCCTTTCATTAAAAAAAACTTCCTTTATTTGGGTTTTACATTTTTTTAATATGTTTGTTTCCTTAGCACTGAAGATTTACATTTACACATTGACCTTGCCTTACTTAAATACAGTTGTCTCCACTTAATCGCACACCCTCGGGAGTTCAGGTTAGTGTGTCGATTAAGTGGGAGTGTGCAATTAAATGTAGAACCTCAAAATAGCATCTAAGCACCAGCTTTAATGTGCCATTCTTTTAGGGCTTGGGACTGTCACTAGTCATAACTTCATTAGAAAGTTTTTTGTTTGTTTTTTTAATTTATTTTTTTTCTTTTAAACTTTTCTTTTTCATGTTTTATGGACAACAAAATGTGACATTTTTGTATGTTAGAACAGTAATCGCAGTGATTGCTTTCTATTCTGTGCAAGCTGTTTATAAAACTTTGTCTCCAATCTCGCAGATGAAGATCATCTTTCAAGCGTTGTTCTTAGATGAAATGGCGTAGTTTGTCTACCACGTCAAGTTTTTCAGTGTTTGTCAGGGGTGGTGTGTCACATTCGATGACTCATCCTCATCTTCATTATCTAGGCATTGTCTGTTGTGTGGCTGAACGGAGTCCAGTGGTTCCTGAGATGTCAGTTTACCGCTGATGAGTATATTGTTGTCCATTGTTACGAATTGATTTAATGCTTTGGTCAAAAAAATTTGTGGAATGGGAACAGCATTGTTGATTTCATAAGTACTCTTACTTGTCCTGTCTTAACTTGCCATTCTTTCTCCTACTGATCGCAACAATATTGTAAGATAATTATTTTGTTTGCTTTCTATTTGTATTTTCACCTAGCACATGTCTTTGGATGTGTTAATGATTAATTTTAAAATCGTGATCATTCCAATCGAGGTGTAGCTATTAAGCGGAGATGGTGTGTGATAAGGCGTGTGATTATATTTTTAAAATAACGTTTTTCGGGAATGTGTAGCATATAAGCGGAGTGTGCGATTAAGTGGAGTGACCTGTATTTAAAATGATAGAAGGGACACAACCTAAGTATCTAAAGAGGGATTGTTTTGATGGGGTGAATGAAAGCGTTTAGGCTTCGTTTGAGGGAATTGAAAGAAATTGTATAAAAATATAGAAGGAAATATTTATCCCTCTTTTTATCCTTCTCTTCTCCCACCATCTCTCCTCCTTTTCGTCTCTCATCGTCTTACATCATGCCATGCTTGACCCCACTGGGTGGGGTTCTTGACCTTCCATAGTGGGCAGGGGGGTACATACTGTGTCTTCTATCCCCTTATATCTGTTTTCCAACATGCTTTCTGTCTTTGTCTTGGAATGTGATTACTTGGTTTTGTCCTGGCCCTGGCCGTAGTCCTATCTGGGAGGGAAACAGTCAAATGCATAGATATTGTTTTGGGAGATGATATTTTTTTCCTTGTAAATCATCTCTCTGTTATGTATTATTATATTTGTTATTTTGAATGTATAATGTAAGCATTTGAGTGTGTTCCTCTTTGTTGGATCTTGTGCTTGTGTCCGGATGAGACTTATTGGTGATCTCAACCTAAATACATTGATGGTATGCTCTTGGAACCTACATCTTATCCCTATTTGTTCCCAGTTCCCCTTTGTCTTACTTTCTCTTGGGTGCTTTAATTGTAATTCTAGAACTTTTTATTATCCCATTTTCTTCCTTTTTCCTGGCGCTGATATAACCAACATGTGTTGCCAGCACCGTAAATCCCTTAAAAACAAAAACAAACATGCATGACCTTCATATGTATATCTATATTAGAATGTAAAAATCTTAGAATTTTATAAAAGTTTTTTTTGTTTTGTTTTTTTTAAAAGTGGTATGAATTTTTTTTTCTCCCTTTTTTTGGTACAAATATTAAAAACAAAAAAATAATGATTTTTGCCACTAACCATCGGTAGCTGCTCCACTTTCATAGTATCAATCAATATTTACAGTAGTCAGAGGGAAGGGCTAAATGTATAGCTCAAATAATGCCAGTTCACTTTCCAAACATTATTCAGGCTATACGTAGCTGGAATAAGCACTCCCAGATAAATTTTTATTGATAATTCCCAACCGAGACACCATATTTAAATAAAGACATTGAGAGTCAGCAACAGTCTAGCTTGAGGGCTCAAGTATGGGACCGTCTTCAAAGAAGTGAGTTATTTTATCCATTTGATATTAATTTGCAGATAAGCTGGTTGTTGCTGGAGTTATTGGTAGTATCCTCAACACAGCCAATTCAAGGAGGAGCTTTTCCAATGCTTAGGTCGGACAAATGCTATTTTATGGCAGTGTTTTTTGGTTTTCTAATATATGACCAAAAGAATGTTGTTTATGGAATAGACCTTGTGCAGAGCTGCCAACCTACTGCAAAAAATGCGGAATTGTACGCATTTTCAGTGATTGTACGCTTGTACACATTTCCCCCAAGATTGTACCCATTTTTAGTGTGCAGAGTCACTTCAGTTTTCTTTAGTTGTTATTCATATTATATTACTACCTATTGAAAAACCTTGGTGACTAAGTGGATATTCATATATTTTTTGACCAATTATGATCTTCATGCTGGGAGGTAGAATCCTGAAAGGATTGGATTATAGTCTTGGGAACATCATTGTTTCTGCAATTGAGCTTGTGTGGTTTGACTTTATGTAATTATACCTTCCTCTTACTTTCACAATGGTTAGTTTCCATCGATTTCAGAATTGTACCCATTTTTATGAAATCTCCCCCATTTTGAGGTCCTATTGTACACATTCTCACCAGATAGGGTTGGCAGCTCTGCTTGTGCTGTCAATTTGTATATCAAAAAAAAAAAAAAGTCATACACATCTTCATACATTATATGTTTTATTATGTAAAAATGTTTTGATGTTTTATCGGAAAAAAACATAAAGGGGTGTTAGGAAGATGTGGTTATTATTATCACAATCCCCAACTGACTCAAAATGATTGTTAATAAAGCCTGCAAAGAGCATAATGATGTGGTTACCCATAATGATTGGTCATTTCACGCTGGGATTCCCCATCTGGCTTTGTTACTGGATCGATTTTGATTGTGGATGGCTCAAAAGATTCATCTCGATCTATGTTAATTTCCACAATTAAAATAGATGAGTGCCTGTTTGTAATAGCTTTTATATTTCTACAAACATTGCAGCTTCTCCACTAGTGATAATACTAGTACGTAGTAAAAATAATAATTATAATAACGATGATGATGATAATGATATTAATAGTAATAATAATAATGATGATGAATAACATTTAAATGGTAAGTAAGTAAGTAATAATGATAATAATAATAATAATAATAATAATAATAATAATATAATAATAATAATAATAATAATAATAATAATAATAATAAATAATGATAATCAAAATAATAATAGCGATGATAATAATAATAATAATAATATATAATATAATAATAATAATAATAATAATAATAAAATAATAAGAATAATAAGATAATAAAAATCAAAATCATAGTAATAATAATAATAATAATAATAATAATAATAATAATAATAATAATAATAATAATAAATAATAATAATAATATATAATAATAATAATAATAATAATAATAATAATAATAATATAATAATAATAATAATAATAATAATAATAATGACAATAATAATACTACCACACCCCAGCATAGTTTCCTTGAACACGAATTCCTCGAGCATACAGTTTCCTCAAACTCATTTGAATGTCCCACATGTTTTCCATATTATTCTTTGTTGTAATTCCATTCCTTTTTGCCTTGAACACGGTTTCCTCAAACTAATTTCACCCAGCCAACGTAATAAAATTAGTTGATTAATGGTTTTTTTGTTGTTTTTTTTTTAATGTGCCAGGTTATTTCGACCACTGATGATTTACTTTGGCATTGACAGTTGTGTATGTGTTTATCGTGTGTATCTATCTGCACTGCATGTGTGTTTATACAATATGATAGACATGCAGACACCCACGGCCAATTACACACCCCATCACCGTTTCGCATAACCGTAACCTCCCTACTTATTCTTAGCACTTCACCATTCATTCTATTTTCAATGCCACGCACATTGATTGGCTACGACGGTAAATGAATGTTGTAACATATGGCAACGTCCTCTCTCTCTTCCCCCCCTCCCCCCCTGTCACGTTACTGTAGAACGAGCTGAAGTCTCAATGGGATATTAGCTTTAAGCGACCATGAGTTGTTATTTTTCAAACCTGTTGCTATGCTATTTAGTGATGACAACGCCTCTCAGTCGTCATGTGAATACTACTCACCATGGTTATATAAACCCATGGCAGGCTGCAAAACAACACTTGCTATTCTTCACATAATGCAGGGTTGATTGTGTGAAATACGTTCGGGGCCGGAAAATAGCAAGGCATAGTGCAGGCTACTGTACTGTGTAAGTCAGTGAACAGGTGACCAAATCATTGTACAGAGAAGGCATATCTGTTACTATATGTCCCAATAAAGTATAACACAGAAGACCGAAACTGTGTTATACAGGCCGGTACAGAATAAAACAAATATAACACAGGAGACTAAACACTATGTTATAAAATATCAATAGCTTGTCGGTCAATGACGAATGAAAAAGCGACATATGTCGTAATATCACATCTCAATAAAAGATTGTGATTATAAAAAGGTGCCCGTCTCTATCCAGATCCAAAAGGATAGTGCTAAGTCCTGTATGTAAAACAAATTTGAGAAGCACTGTTGTTCTCAATATTTGTTGGGTCGTGATCAGTATAGCTTGAAGTAGTGTCCACACTACACATCTTCACGAAAATCAGAGCAACGCTGTGTCAAGATTATAGAAGAGCCAACCCGAGACGACAACAAGACAAGATTTGTTTGTGTGTATTGTATTGTCTTCATATGTTACTGAATATTTACGTTTTGGTTGTCAAAACTTTCATTTTTATTTTGACATTTTCTTTATCTTTTAAAATAAAACTATAATTTAATTTAATCAGCAGACTTGTTTAATAATTTAAAGCTATACTTTTGTGGGGACCTTTTGTAAAATCATTAGTCCGATTGTAGTTAAAAATATCTTCATCTTTTAATGTCATAAAATCAGTGACACCCCCTACACACACACACACACACACACACACACACACACACACACATACACACACATACAGTTCATTTTTTCATCTTCAAGTGGAAATTTGACTTAGGGTCTATTCCAAGGGAAGACTGGAATAACCCAAGTGTCAATCGTAGAGCAGCGCCACAAATTCAACCAAGGAAAAGTGGCTTGATGAAGGCCACATAACACTATGGATATCAAACTAGGTATCTTTTGGGTGGGTAGCAAAGTCTATACTATACTGCCAAGCCTCATTGCCACTTCCCCTCTTTCCGTCAAGTCGTTATGGCAAGGTATGTTATCCTCGAACCTTTTTGCTTGTCCCGATGAGTTTGAAGAAACCGTGGAGTGTAATAATAATGATAATGATATTTATAATGATTGTAATAATATTAATAATGGTAATACAGAGGTGCCTATCATCCCGCGATCCACGGAATCATCCCGCAAAATTGCCTTTCATTCCGCGATCCTGCTTCAAATTCCGCTTTTTTTTTGACCGGACCGATAGTTAACGAAAATTTATGTGAACTGTGAAGGGTGACTTTAGACACATTGTCTTGATGTCCGATTCTCTTGGCCTACGAGTACGATTACCTAGAGACATGAATCCGACGCAAACAAAGTAAAAGCCTTTTAAGGTATCGATTCTAAAATTTCAGTCAACTCGTTAAAGTATCAAGTCGCCCAACCTAGCTTTCGACACCCGCGTTGGTCAATCGGTCATTTAGCGCAAGTTACCTATTAGCGTTGGTCAATCATTCATGCATTCTTTCTTGTTGCAATAGAAGACATCCTCGCGCCTCTCCTATTCTGTTTAATTTGGATTCTCATGCTGTGGATTATTCAGTGACTGATTTATACTTGAATTAAGAGTTATAAAGTGCTTTTCAGATTTCATTCTTAAGGAACGTGTCACATTTGGACTTGTGCTGTAAGTGATTGATTTTGTTAGACAGTCAGTCTATCTATCTACTATCTCTAAATCCGATTGTTTTAGATCTCTACTTCAAATAACTATTGTTATAGTATAGATACTAAGCTAAACTGAATAGTGGTAAATTCAGCTAGATCTGGATCTAGATAACATTACGTTTGAAGAATGGCACCGCCAGTGAAAAAACCTAAAGTTGAGCAAAAGTTTAGGCCAGAATATACATCGACCTGGGCTTCTATCGTGAAATCTAAACTTGGGGATTATCATGCTCGTTGTGTTATTTTTGAGACAGATTTCACTATCAAATCGGGTGGATCAAGTGATATCGATAGGCATGTGAAAACAAAGAAACATCCGGATAATGACAGATTAAAATCCAAAATGAACTCTGTGTCTTCATATTTTACTCTTACCCCAAACCCACTCGATGACAAAGTGATAAATGCAGAGATGCTATGGAATAAATTTTTAGTTGAGACAACTTACCAATTGCTGCATCTGATCATGCTGGGGCTTTGTTCAAAGCCATGTTCCCAGACTCAGAGATGCCAAAAAATTTTCATGCGGAAGAACAAAGGGAACAGCCATCAATAATTGTATGGCAAATGAAATATCTAATGACATTGTCAGCAAAATGAAGACTCAGCCATTTAGTATTTCAACGGATGGAAGTAATGATGGAGGTTTACGGACAAATTTATTCAATTGTGGTAAGGACTTTTGATGAGGAGGAGGGAAAAGTAATGACAGATATGTTTTCTCTGAAAACTTGTGATGGTGCCTCTACTTGAGAGAATATATTCAAAGTGTTAGACTCTGCATTGCAAGAAAATGGGATAAAGTGGAGAAATTGTTTGGCATTTGCATGTGA
>NC_088364.1:10074575-10139575 GCF_034508935.2 Berghia stephanieae
TATCAGTATCTTACTTGTTGAAAAACATTTGCTTTCAATTCAGACTGTCATAAACGCTCAAGAATCGTTTCTGGATAAAAGCTATATTAATGTGTTACTTGTGGAAATCATTTTCTCAAAGTTCAAATTTAGGGGAACACTGAAGAATCCATTCTGGAGAAAAGCCATATTAATGTCTTACTTGTGGAAAAACATTTACTTACAATTCAGCTTTGCATTAATACTCAAGAATCCATTCTTGAGAAAAGCCATTTTAAATGTCTTACTTGTGGAAAAGCATTTGCTTACAGTTCAGTCTTGCATAAACACTCAAGAACCCATTCTGGAGAAAAGCCATATCAATGTCTTACTTGCATAGTGGTAGCTTCGTTGAATAGACCATGTGATAAAGGTAATTTGTGCCAAGTTTCAGTATCCTGTGTCACGTTGTCTCTGAGTTATAGTGGAGGGAAACTTATTGATGGAATGGGCCTCGTCTCTAAATGCAAGCATATATTAAATGTCTTACTTGTTGAAAAGCATTTGCTTACAGTTCAGTCTTGCGTAGTCACTCAAGAATCCATTCTGGGGAAAAGTAATAGCAATGTCTTACTTCTGGAAAAATATTTTCTCAAAATTCAACCTTGTACAGACACTCACAAGCAAAGATATGCAATTTTTTTATGAAGAAAGATGTATTATGTGAGTGATTAATACACGAAGGGAAAGTTTGATGAAAAAGGCTGTATGTCAACTGTACTCTGAATAATCGTTTTGTGCACACTTCATTTTAAAGATTCAAAATTTGCCACAGCCTATCTAAAAGTAGGGAAAGTCATCTTTACTACATTTGATGAATTACAAAAACCAGGCCAAATTTTGTAATTGTGGAGGTAGAAGCTCTTTTTGAAGCCACTCTCTTAACTGACTTCAGTGATTGTCTGAGAAAGCCAAACATTAGAGAACAATTGTATCATAAGCTGTATTGTGCCAATCTAAAAAGTGCAATTATTAAATATTTTATTTTGCTGTTAATTTGTTCATTACAATGAAGGGAAGGGAGAGAGAGAGAGAGAGAGAGAGAGAGAGAGAGAGAGAGAGAGAGAGAGAGAGAGAGAGAGAGAGAGAGAGAGAGAGAGAGAGAGAGAGAGAGAAGAAGGAGAGAGAGAGAGAGAGAGAGAGAGAGAGAGAGAGAGAGAGAGAGAGAGAGAGAGAGAGAGAGAGAGAGAGAGAGAGAGAGAGAGAGAGAGAGAGAGAGAGAGAGAGGAGAGGAGAGAGAGAGAGAGAGAGAGAGAGAGAGGAGAGAGAGAGAGAGAGAGAGAGGAGAGAGAGAGAGGAGAGAGAGAGAGAGAGAGAGAGAGAGAGAGAGAGAGAGAGAGAGAGAGAGAGAGAGAGAGAGAGAGAGAGAGAGAGAGGAGAGGAGAGAGAGAGAGAGGAGGAGAGAGAGGAGAGAGAGAGAGAGGAGAGAGAGAGAGAGAGAGAGAGAGAGAGAGAGAGAGAGAGAGAGAGAGAGAGAGAGAGGAGAGAGAGAGAGAGAGAGAGGAGAGAAGAGAGAGAGAGAGAGAGAGAGAGAGAGAGGGAGAGAGAGAGAGAGGAGAGGAGAGAGAGAGAGAGAGAGGAGAGGAGAGAGAGAGAGAGAGAGGAGAGAGAGAGAAGAGAGAGAGGAGAGGAGAGAGAGAGAGAGAGAGAGAGAGAGAGGGAGAGAGAGAGAGAGAGAGGAGAGAGAGAGAGGAGAGAGAGAGAGAGAGGGAAGGAGAGAAGAGAGAGGAGGAGAGAGAGAGAGAGAGAGAGAGAGAGTTTGTTTCTAAATTAGTCCATAACCTAATAACCTTACTACCTCTTCATTCCCTTATTCTTATTCTTATATCAGTTTTGTTTATCATTTGGCTCAGTGCCTTTATTTTGTTATGAGACCAACTGATTTTGCCTGGGTCCTGTCTTGAGTCCTTTGCTAGGAGGGTGACAATCAAATGTATTAATCTTTATGTGAGAGGCGATTTTGTCTTATAAATCATTTCCCTATTGATTTAATTGATATTGATGCACATTGTCAGCCCCTCTTGGCATGGTCCTTTGCTAGTGTCACTGTCAGGGTACAATTTTTAAGCGATGGCCAACTACAAAGAGATGAATTGCTTTGAATTAGCCCTCTTTGACTTACCTTTTTTGGGGGGTTAGATTTTGGTATTTGTTTTGGATACCTAAAAGTGCAGAGCTGTTATCTTTCAACGGTACTGAATTTCAAATACAAAGGTCACTCTGTAAACCCATATCATTCAAGTGCTAAAGCTTGTTTGAACATTTTATGATTGACCTTATATGCCAACAAGGCTAATATCACAAGCATATTCGTTTGAAATTTGGTAAATAACATTTTGTGTTTGGTAAATACCGAAATCGTTGTATTAAACCCTATTTCGGTCCTTGGGGTGTATCACACCCCAAAGCCCTCTATTTTTGCTCTAAAATCGTCAATTTTTCACCTAGAAACCTGAAATTTCGTGACTTTTCCTAATTCGGCCCTTACTATCAACTGCCCAAAAATTGTTTGTCTCACGTGCATAGTTTGCTCACCACGATAGGGCACATCTGGATTTTGAGATTTGTGACTTTAGGGGTGTGTCACACCCCCTGACAATGAAAGAGAAAATTAACAGAAACCCCTATTTTATACGTTGGGGTGTGTTACACCCCATGTTATTTCATGGTACAGTAGAATTACTTTAAACCGAAATTTTGGGGACCTTCTAAACCATTTCGGTTTAAAGACATTTTGGTTTAAAGCAAGTTCCCGTTTTTCAATGTTTTTCAAGGGTAGTAACTTTTTAAGATATTTGCTCATTTAATCGTATCATGGGTTTCCCCTTAAATGTAGTTGTTGAATAAATGCTGTCTTTGTAACCCTTAAAAAATTATTTTTTTTTAATTAAATTTTTTTTTGGTGTGTTTTAAAAATATTTTTGGCGGTTTTCGTTTTCAATTCAAAATTGTTGAAAGAGTTGAGTTCGGGATGCCGTGTATTTTACATATCTCCGTCTTGATCAACCTTTTTTTCATCGACTTCACATAGTATTTTGATTTTAAACTCCAACGTTTAAGCACAGTGCTTTCTTTTAGACAACTTTTAGTAAAATGCAACGCTAAAATAAGATCGAAAGTTCTTGTGTGATAATTGATAATAAATGATGCGCAGCTACTCAGAGGTGAAGTGAAATGGAAATGAAAAGGCGTGTCAATGCTAAGCTGTCTACTACACACCCTCTTTTGTTGAAAAGCCATTAGGTTCAAATGCCTAATTACATAGAACCCCCCCCCCCCCCCCTCCCCTCTCACACACACATTCAATCAAAGTGGAAATGAAATGGCATGTCAATGGTAAGTTGTCTACCACCCCCCTCCTTATGGTCAGTTCCAAAGCATCAACACACGAGCGAGAACATCTCGCTTGCATGATTCTACCCCCAACTCCCCCTCTTTCCTCATTTTTTGCCTGCCAGTCACCCGTTGTCTTCCTTTTCCAGTCTTCAATAGTGGTGCTGGCCAAACCCAAGTGCAGTGATCGAAGTGTTTGCCTACCCCACCCTCACCTCATCTTATACTTACGCTCTTTATTTTAATATCGCCGGGCATTATTATGTGGTGCCACCTTCCCGAATTTTTGAAGAAAAATAGATAGAGAAAAAGGGAAGGTGCTCTCAAGTTGTTTCGGTTTAAGACAGTCCTTCTTAGAAGTATTTCGGTTCATCGTAAGAATTAGTACAAAGATAATGAAGAAACTAGTACAATTTATTAAATTCTTTGCGGTTTAAGGTATTTTTCGGTTTAGCTTCTTTCGGTTTAAAGTAATTTTACTGTATTTAGAATGAGATTATCAATGTTATTGTTTATCAGTTGATGAAAATGGTAATAACTTTGTCCTTTTTAGTGGCAAAATGTACTTGGTCTACACTTATAAATGTTTCAGAATGACACATTCGATTGACAGTACAGCACATAGGACACGTTGCTGTCTGTTAGGCGCATTGCATTGTATAAAGCACATATCCCCAACAAATCCTCTTTACAAGTGCCACTTTCGGGATCAAACTCATAACCATCTGGTTATCCATCAAAGCTTCTACCACCTGACAATATCTATTCTGGTCTTTACGTACGGTATAAATTTCATTGAGCAAATTCTAACGCTCTTACCAACTTGAGTGGGATGTATTATAATATGATAGTGATAGTGTGTTCCTCTTTTTTTTTTAGACACTTGTATATTCTGAATAAAATCTGATTTGAATTGTTACTTGGTAATTATATAATTACTACCTTTATTTACTGTTCGAATCTCGTACAAAGTTGACACCTTGGATAAGGGAAGGGTCTTGGTCAAGATTTCATACCCCACTCGTGTGTAAAACGAGCACCAGATCGCTAACAGATGTGTTTGTCACCTGCAATTAGCGCTGTACTGAAATGGCTGCTTGTCTCATCCTATAACTAACAGAACATGACCCAAAACAGTTGTGAAGGCGTATGATGAATTTAGTGATCAACTGAAAATAGTACTGAAACAAAAACAAAACCTAAAGCAATAGGTTAACAATGTTGTATCATTAACGTCACGTTACAATCTTTATTTTCATTTCATGCACAAAAATTGCACACCAAAGTGCTATGTTCATTGCAAACAATGAGGTTGCAATTTGAGCAGCTTTGCTTTGCTTTTCTGTCCTTTTTCCGAGGACATCTTTGGCACCTCCCTTGTACAGCTTTCCTTTTTCTTTGTTGTCCTGCGGGTGCTCGTTCTTCCTCACTATTTACATTCCACCCCTTTTTCAAAATCTCAAATGAGAGTTTTATGCGACGTGTCGTTGCAGCCAATTCCATTCTTCTCATTAGATGATCAAAAACGAGTTCTTTGGCAATTTGCTCATTGAAATTACCTCTCTCCTTGTGAGACTTTGTGTCATTGGGGTACAATTTATTATAAATGACGTGCTTCGCGACTGTTGCAGTATCCAAAATGTTGTAAAACATAATCATTGGCCACCTCCTGGTTTTTCGTTTTGTGGAAAAGCTGTGGCTTATGTAGTCGAATGTATCAACTCCCCCCTTTGTTTTATTATCATACTCAAGCATGATAGGCTTTTTCTTCCCTTCTGTGTCCACATTAGCCGAATGATGCATTGTGCTAAGGACAACCACATGCTTTTTGTCGTTGGATTTGTATGCCACCATGCTTTCTTCTTCTTTGAACACAATTTTGCTCTCGTACTTTTTTACGTCCTTTCCTGTTTGGAAAGATGGAGGCAGAAATGCTTTGTTCCTCCTAACAGTTCCTACCACTGGCAATCCCTTTTTTGAGAGGTGTTGTGCTAATTCTGTGTCTGTAAAAAAACTATCGCATGTGATGTTTCGACCAAACTTGTGATAGGGTTCAGCAAGCTCTTTTACAGTTTCTCATCCCAGGTTGATTCTCCTTTCTCCATGCTTTCCCAAGTATGGACTCAACTGTAGTGGGTAAGCCGTTTCATTATCACACATCAGAAAGAATTTGAGGCCATATTTGTCCGGCTTGCTAGGCAAGTACTGAAGAAATTTGCAGCAGCCTCTCCATGGCATCAATTGCTCATCAACAGTAAGATTTTGTGAGGGAATATAGTTCTGTTGTAGGTTTATGTTGACTTCGTCAAATATGTCCCTGATTGGAGCAAATATGTCCAGGTTCCTGCGATGACTTCTAGTCTCCTTATCATCAAATCGCAGAGTTGTTGACAGTTGTATAAAACGCTTCATGCTCATAGTACATTGGGCCATATTGTCAGCACTAGCGCCATACCATATCTTCGAGACAGCCAACAGATTTAGCTTTCTCGCTGCTAAGTGGATAAAGAGGCCGAGGAGAGCCTTCATTTCCATTGAATCCACGGGCTTTCATCTCGCTCCTTTCGTTCACACTCGTTCTTTATTTGTCATCTTGACGATGTCATTAATTATTTTGTCAGAGATTATCAGGTGGAAAGCAGAGACAATAGAGTTGACCTTTTGGGGATACCTCACATTTGACTTTGGTGGTCTGAAGACGTTTCTATTTGGAGTTCGTCCTACATGAGGAATAGGCTCTGTGCTCCATACCACAGATCCATTTTTGCTCATGACCACATTATTTGATGGTGGCAAGGAAATAGACTCCTGTGTGGTAGCCTCATCAATGTCACTTTCTCCCTCCGACTCTTGATCAGACTCATTCATTATGTCAGGATAATCATCTTCATCACTACTTTCATCTCCTGACAGTGCATCGCCTTCGTTATATTCTGCCATGTCGTCATCTGGAATCCAGTTGGGTTGTTCTACGTAGGAATATTCTGTAGACAGAAAAAAATATATTTGGGTGTTACGATTGTAGATAATATAGAAACTTACACGAAAAAAAGTCACAGTTTTTCCATACATCTTACATGCCATGTTACCAACACAAAACAGCCAAATTAATCACCGTCCTTGCATCGCCTACTTCTAGTCAAGAACTAGCTAGTCTGAGATGAGAAAGCATTCATGAAATCTGATCTGTTGCAAATTTCCTCTTTGGAAATCTTTTGCGTTGAAAGTATGAAGATGGGTATCTTACATGTCATGTTACCAACACAAAACAGCCAAATTAATCACTGTCCTTGCATTGCCCACTTCTAGTCAAGAACTAGCTAGTCTGAGATGAGAAAGCGTTCATGGAATCTGATTTTTTATTAGTCACTTGGTCCGCTGAGGCTTAAGACTAGCAAGACATTTACTATTAGTAGACTATAAATAACTCAATCTAGTCCTTGCTCATGAAAACGGACCCTGCGCTTAGTCTATATATCTGACTTTAGTCAAGTATTGAAAAAAGGAACTGTGTTTTCCATCCACCAGTGGACACAGTTGTGTATTCAGTAAGTACACCGGAAGAGATTATAAGGTCTAAATTTTAAAACATGTGTTTACTGGGGTGTTTTTTAAAAAAAAACTTTTTCTTTCTTTCTTTTTTTTTTGTAGACGAAGTGGCTATTTGTCGTATGACTACAAACTGGAAAACCTGTCACTATTTGTACCCTTAACACTTCTGTGTTGAAGTTAAAGTTTGTGAGATTACAACTCTGGTTTCTCTTATTTCTTGAAAAAAATGGCGCTTTCGGTAAAACACTGTAAAACTCTTAAAAACAAAGGCTCCTATCCTTCCGCTTTTCACAGAATCATGCTTAATTGATCTACAATCCACAATTCTACATTCATGGCAAAAATTCCGCTTTTCAATCGAAAATTTTAAAAAATAAGTTTAGTTTTAAAAAAGGTTTTAAAAAATTGACAGCTATGGCTTATGTTGTCATCATCCTCAACACACATTTTGTGTGTCTGATAAGTCCCTTCATACTGTGTGCAGTTGATATCAGATAATATTACATTGGGGGGGGGGGGGGGGTCAGTATTATTATGTTGGCTCCAATATGCGAGCTCATTGACCTAGATAATATTTATATGTCGGCTCCAATCAGTAGTTTTATTGAGTACAGTTGGTGATATTATTGAGTATTACTTTGTCATTTTGGCCACGTGTATTTGTGTTAATGTGTGTGCGTTTGCTGGCATGCACATTTGTTTGTTTAGGTGTGTGTTGAAGTGGAGGGGTCTGTCAGGTAAATCCATCCATTCAATGCTATCCTCTGAGTGGGCCTATGTCCTCTATTATTATTTGACCCCCTTTTCAGTCTTTATACAATCTGCACATTTTAACACATTGTAATATTTGAGTACTTTTGGATTGTCTATTACATTATCTGCACCAAAGCATGTCATAGTCAGTAACAGTAAGTTAATTCCACTTTTTGGTCTCAAATTTCGCTTTTTATGTATTCCAATTCCTCTTTGGGGGCGATTGGGGATAGGAGCCTCTGTAAAAACAAACAAGACCCCCTGAAAAGAAAGCAAACAATATTGGTCCCCCTTGCCAAAATCTGACTTATTTGACTAGGGAGACCACAATCATAGTCTACTTAGCCAAACAGACTGTTTAGTAGTTTTCTTGGGAGACCACGATTTTGATCGTCATAATTCAAATGGGTTATGTGGGATAGGTTGACCATGATTTTTCCTCCCAATTCAATCCCCCAAAACGTTTTCCCAATCACAAATACTAAAATATTTTCATTTCTTGCAATAAAATTTATTGAGGTCCTTGCAATTGTGTATAAAGTCGAAATGCTTCAACTTTCATATGGTGAGCATGGTCATCTGGTACTGGTACCTACTCTTATCATACTCATTGTGAGTGGAATAGAGATTGGTCTGAATGGTGAAGCAATAGAATGTAATTTCCTGTCAATAACTATTTGTGGAGTGCGTCAGTAGAAAAATATTAATCTCACGTTGAAATATTGGGACCCCCCCCCCCCCCCCCCCCCAATCATTAAAGATGGATTGTGAAATACAAATTCAATACGGAGGAGTAGGAGTGTAATGCTTTAACTTAATGCTTTTCTTCGTTTTTCATAGAATTTTATTGTTTTTTTTTTTCTGAAAAACATTTATCAAATGATGAAATAAATAAATGTTTAAAACGATTCCTATTTTGCAGAGCCCAAGGATGTAGATGTTGAAGACTGTGACAATCCTTTGGATGAGAGACTCCATGAGGACTTTCATATTGAAATTGATATTGATCAATCGACTGTCAATTGTGTTGAATTTCCTGAAATTTCTGAGAATGACACCAAAGATAATTGTGATACACGTTTTGAAAAGCCCTCCACATCCCAGAATACACCTGATAATGGAAGTGGTGCAGATGGAATGGAGAAAATGCTTAAAAAAGAGAAGGAATTGCATAATTCTGGTAACAAAAATATTACTTCGTCAAACGCCAATGTTCAGAAAGGAGATAATCACCATTTGATTTTTGCTGGTGAAAGTTCATATTTTTATAATCCAATTCAAGTTCATAAAGAAGGAAAAACGCCTGAAGAGTTACGTTTTCAGTCAGTCTTAGAAAATGACCAAAAAAATATTTTTGGGGAAAATGAATGTCCCACTTGTGGAAAGATGTTTAAAAAAAAGTATAATTTGAGAGTACATTTATCAACTCATACTGGAGATAAGCCATATAAATGTCTTACTTGTGGAAAAGCATTTTTTTCCAGTTCAGTCTTACGCAGTCACTCAAGAATCCATTCTAGAGAAAAGCCATATCAATGTCTTACATGTGGAAAAGCATTTGCTTACAGTTCAAACTTGCAATCACACTCAAGAATCCATTCTGGAGAAAAAACATATCAATGTCTTACTTGTTGTAAGGCATTTTCTCAAAGTGCATACTTGCAAAAACACTCAAAAACACATTCTGGAGAAAAGCCATATACTTGTCTTACTTGTGGAAAAGCATTTGGTAAGAGTTCAGTCTTGCGTGATCACTCAAAAATCCATTCTGGAGTAAAGCCATATAAATGTCTTACTTGTGGAAAAGCATTTGCTAGGAGTTCAGTCTTACACGATCACTCAAGAATCCATTCTGGAGAAAAGCCATATCAATGTCTTACTTGTGGAAAAACATTTACCCATAGACAAAGCTTGCACAGACACTCAATAACCCATTCTGAGGAAACGCCATATAAATGTCTTAATACCAAAATCTAGATGTGCCTAAATGAGTCAATAAAATGTATAGTAAAATATAGAGAGTAACAATGACTCTTATAAAAGATACACCTCAAAGTGAACGACATTTCTGCCTTTGGCCTTTTTCAGGTAAACAAGAAAAGGAAATGTGTTATTATACTTTTGCATTATGGTTAGTAAATGAGATCATTCAAGAATCCACTCTGGGGAAAAACCAGATCAATACCTTACATGTGGAAAAGCATTTCCTCAAATTTCGAACTTGCAATCACACTCTCGAGTCTATTCTGGAGAATAGCCATATAAATGTCTTACTTGTGGAAAAGCATTTGCTCACAGTTCACTCTTGTAGTCCAGCCTGTAGAAAATCCATTACAATGTCTTACTTGTGGAAAAGCATTTACTTATAGTTGATGCTTGCATAGCCACTCAGGACCCATTCTGGGGGGAAAGCCATATTAATATTATGTATATGTCTTACGTGTGGAAAAGCATTTAGACTTAAACTCTTAGACTTCTAACTTGCAGTTACTCTTGAGCCTCTACCAGAGAAAATCCATAATACAGTCACGTACCTATAATCTGAACAGCTTCATTCCCAGCATTTTGTCCAAACTACAGAGACATCTGGATAATGGAATCAGTACGGTACCTAAAGTGGCAGACCTGTCAACTACTATGAAAAACTCGTTAAAATACGAATTTTTGACTTCAACAGCAGAAATAAAAAGACATTTTTGATTCAAAACATTGTGTTAAAAAGAAAACTTTGGTACCACAGTTGAACCACAGATTTTCCGGGTTGGATTGGTGTCTATCAGATTGTGTAAACTTACCAGTCTTACATGATTGATGCCTGTTGGTTATAGCACCCATAGTGCATCGTCAGGTTGATTGCTGAGGCGGGGCCAATGACTGGACTGGACTGTATATAAACAAATAAGTTACCTTCCTAACTTTAATTGAATGTGACAAAATGTTGTGAATTGGATTATACAAAAAAAAACTGGTTAAACCAAAATTGTCTAAACCGAAAAGACAGCTAAACCGAAATTAGATAAAAATATTGCCATTTTTTCCTCTTTATATCTGTTATTCGGGTATTGATAAATCAGAATCATTTATGCTTAAACTATCTTTAAATTAAAGGAATTGCTGAATATTTAATAATTTTAGAAAAAATGTGATAACCGAACAAAATTCCCATTACAACTGTTACCCAATGTGCTCTCTTGTATCAAATCAACACCCCTCACAACCTCCGCTGGCTGAAAACCTTTACAATTAGCCACTAACTCTCTCTCCCCTCCCTACTACAATAAATCCACAATGCCTTATTCGTCTCTGTGGCCTCTCTACTCTCCCACTCACTTCCCCTTCCCAACCAATCCCACACTGACCTCACCAGTCCATTCTTGATGGTGAGATCACACTGTGCTGATTGAGAGCAGTAACGTTGTTTATATCCATATGACGTTGAAGTTTATACCACTATTGCTCTCTTTGGCACCTACTACCTCTATGCTCGTTTGTGTGCACATATTGTAGTTCTGGGGGATGATATTTTTTGTCTTGTAAATAACCTATCTTATGCACTGTACTATCTTTTATTTTACATACAGTATATAAGATTTGTAAAAATTTGAATGTGTTTCACTTAGTGGGGACCTGTGTCTGTGTCTGGATGAGACTTTTAGGTTATCTCAAACTAAGTACACCGATAGTGTGCTTTTGGAATCTACAGCTGTTCCCTATTTGGATCCTTCCCCATTGTGTTACTTTTTCTTGTGTGCTTTCAATTGTAAATCTATAAATTTTTTGATTATCCCATTTTCTTCCTTTTTACTGACGCTGAAATGACCTAAATGTGTCTCAAGCGCCGTAACACCCTTAAAACGAAACAAACATCATCATCATTATCATCGATATTATTATTATTATCATCATCATCATCATTATCATCAGCATCATTAATATATTATTATTATTATTATTATTATTATTATTATTATTATTATTATTATTATTATTATTATTATTATTATTATTATTATTATTATTATTATTATTATTATTATTATTATTACTTTCGTGCTGTACAAGAAAATACAGAGCTCATTCTTTTTGCTTGTAAAGATGTACAATATCTGCTAGATTGAAATAAATCCGGAATAAATTATTACAATAATATCTACACGTATTTGATTAGATTCTTTTATAATTTATACCAACTGTACCTTTTGTGTGTGTGATAGAATTGTACATTTTGTGTGTGTGATAAAAATTTTACCTTTGTGTGATAAATGGAGCCATATGATAACCTCACTGCAGTATGGGAGGGGGGGGGGGGGGGGGTGGAATGCCTATGGTGGACACCCCTGGGCCAGTGGTTCTTTCATTGGTCCACAATCTTGCTATCTCCTCTATCCCTCTATATCTGGGTAGGGTTCCTGACCTCCCATAGTTAGCAGGGAGGTACTTGCTGTGTCTTCTATCCTCCGGTATCTGTGGACACCCCTGGGCCAGTGGTTCTTTCATTGGTCCACAATCTTGCTATCTCCTCTATCCCTCTATATCTGGGTAGGGTTCCTGACCTCCCATAGTTAGCAGGGAGGTACTTGCTGTGTCTTCTATCCTCCGGTATCTGTTTTCCAATTGCTTTCTGTCTTTGTCTTGGAATAAGATTACTTAATTTTGCCCTGACCCTGGCTGGAGTCATTGACTGGGAGGGAAGCAGTCGAATGTATAGTTATAGTTTTGAGAGGTGCTATTTTTCCCCTTGTAAATCATCTCTCTGTTATGTACTGTTATTCTAATTTTAAAAGTATTTTTTTAAGCATATGATTTGTAAACATTTGAGTGTATTCCTCTTAGTGGGTTATTGTGCTTGTGTCTGGATGAGACTTTAAGGTGATCTCAGAGTATAGTGTGCTCTTGGAAGCTTCATCTGTTCCTTATTTGAATTAATTCCCCTTTGTCTTACTTTTTCCTCAAGTTCTTTTAATCGTACCTCTAGAATGTTTTTACTATCGAATTTCCTTCCTTTTTACTGGCGCTGATGTGACCTAAATGTGTTGCAAGGGCCGTAAAACCCTTATAAACAAAAACATAAAAACAATATCCCTCTAAAACCAATTTAGGTATTATTCCAGAACAAGAACTACAAAGTCACATAGAGAGGACACAATATATATATATATATATATATATATATATATATATATATATATATATTATATTATATTATATTATATATATATAATATATTATTATTTGTATACTTTGTCATCTCTATGTGACTTTTTAGTTCTTGTTCTGGAATAATACCTAAATTGGTTTTGTACAAATTCTTCTTTGATTCACTTGTTGAGACAGACACAGCCAGATCCCCCCTCCTCCTCCTCCTCCTTCTTCTTCTTCTTCTTCCTCTTCTTCTTCTTCTTCTTCTTCTTCTTCTTCTTCTTCTTCTTCTTCTCTATTCTATCTTCTATCTTCTTCTTCTTGTAAAAGAGATGATGTTCGTCTCCCTATGACTGTAATGGACAAACATCATTATCTATATTTTTAAAATTGATTTTCAGTGTGAATAATATGAATGAAATGACGATAAAAGTGATATAAATTTAAAATCTGTTTTTAATTGATTTGGATTTCACAAGTTGTATGATGGCCTTCAGATACAACAGGGGGGGGGGGGGGGGGGGGGGGGGGGGGTGTTGAGACAGAGTCAGTCCTCACAATAGCACTTGAGGTCTTGTATAGGCAAGATGTGATTTCCGATACAGTTAAAAGGCTGTACTGTTTTTATTCATTCTGGTGCACTCTGTAGGGTATTTTTTTGTTTGTTTCTTGTTTTTAAAAAAAAATTATTTGGGCTTTTTTCTCCTTCAATTTAAGACTTGATTGAGTTCTGACTCAATGCAAATCAACTTTGTTCCAACTCCTCAATTACAAATTACAATGAACTTGTGTGCCCTTCCTTCTCTGTTAACCTACGGGTTATTGGATATGTAAGTTTAAATACATATAAGTCTGCCGTAATGATATACTAGCAATTTATCTAAATATCTTGCACTCGTCTTTTGTCATATTTCCATTCCAAAGACATACTGGACACATCAATCATCACATTCTGATGACTAGAATGAGGAAAAGGAGACATTGAAAGACTATGGAAAGATTTCATGGCATCACTCGATCCAATGAAATGTAATTTCCCTCCAGTTTGCGAAGGTTGGAGCATGCCTTTTTCCAGTCTTCCTTGTTATATCATTGCCTCATCGGTGAGAGTAGATTAATTTGGTGTTTCACCTCTCAATCTTTCCCTTTACTTGGGTCTAAATGAGCTTCATTGGATTGCGTTCACATTGATATGGGGGAAGCCCCGCAACCTCGTGTCAAAACTCCTCGATTAGACACTCTGTTTTGAAAACTGTTTCTGCTTTAAAAATTTTTTCGCTAGAATAGAGTTGGGCCTTTGATAAATGATCAGAATAATATGTAGTATTGTCTGATTAGAGATATGAAATCATATCAGTTTTTATAGTTGCCGAAGTTGGAGCCTTGAAGTGATCATGGGCCACTGAATACTGTAGTAGCCTTGTCCAATGCAATGCAGCTGGGTGAAAAGCAGCAAACGGTTCTTTAGCTAGTCTTCAAACACCTCTGCATTGATCCCAGAATTATAGTCACTACATACCTTCCATATGATACATAAAAGAAAAAATGGTAAAGCATTCTTCTAAATATCCAATATCTTCACCACCTGCAAGACTCAATGATCCTCCGTCCAGAACCCATGAGCTTTTTCCTACCTGAATTATCAGACGTCCATTCCTTTGTCAGATGTATGTTTAATGTTTACGTTCACCCAGCTCCATCGTTCATCACTGGTGATCTCTCTGTCGTATTTCGAAAACCGTCTTCTCGGGGTTGATTGTGAAATTCCAATTCCATAGCCGTCCTCCTTAATTGCTTATCTATAGATACAAGTAGATTTCTTTTCGCAGCTTTACGAGAGTGGCACCGATAGAGATGTCATATCGTGTAAAAGCTTATATTGTGGTTTAAAAGCCTTTAAATGCTCTGTGAAACGGTCGTGCATACATGTAATTTTTCAAAGTTATATAAACAACATTCTTTGTAATTTGACAATATTGAGTATATAATCAGTATTTCAAATGATTTAGAGCTAGAGCTTTCATATCGGTAATTACAACATAATGTAGATAATATGCAATAAATCATAAGTTCAAAATTTACTGTAAACTTCATAAGATGTTAGTTTATAGCAGTTAAAGCAAATTGTTATTATTTCTGAAACAAGTATGACTTGAACTCATAATCACTAGCCAAAACTACGTGTCAGCATGAGATTTTTTTGAAAAACGATGAATTCATCTAATACTTCGTGGTGAGTAACTTGTTTTCATTTTTTATAGTGTAAAATCTCGAATTTTATGACAGCGGTTATGTGTTAAAGTAGTTTTTTTTATATGTCTTAAAGAAGAAAACGTTTTTAATATGGCATCCATTTGGTCCAAAATCTAGATTCAGAAGACAAATTGATTCAAATGTTTACACAAATTTTTACAACTTTTGATAGACGGACAGCTGAGAATAAACAGAAAAACATGCGCCATTAATAAAAAATCTGACTAAAGTAGTAGTAGTAGTAGTAGTAGTAGTAGTAGTAGTAGTAGTAGTAGTAGTAGTAGTAGTAGTAGTAGTAGTAGTAGTGGTAGAATTAGTTGTAGTAGCAGAAGTAGTTATAGTAACTGTTGGACCATGTCAATAAATATGAACATTTATTTAACGCATTTCTAGAGATGGCCATGAACAATGCCCTTGACAATGTTTCATATTTATAGTTTTTTTTTTAGCCTCATCTACAGATAGCCATGAACAATGCCCTTCACAATGGTTCATATTTATATTTTTTTTTTTTTTTGCCTCAAAAATGCCTAGGGAAGGGACAACAGATTTATACATCGCTTCACTAGTGGCTTTATATACGTACAATGCATATCCTGGAGTGTGGGGTGCTCCAGGTAGGTTTGAATATTGAAAAAAAAGATATCGTTGTTAACATTAAAATTAAATGAGGAACAGTTAAAATGCGAACTATGCGATATTTTGTTGATACTGAGAAATGATGAAAAAGTGCTCAAACTACCACGTACCTCCAAGTTAGGAATAAACACATTACATAAATAAATAAAGATGTCTTTTCCTAATGGATTTCATCGTAGATCTATATTATATTAGATAATCATCGCAACAAATTTGATTTTTGGATCAAAGTTGATTTATCCCCATGGGTACGTTACACCAATTAAAGGAATTGCGGAGTAATTGCATTAAGTTAATTGACTGGGGAACAGTTTACAATCGTACTCAGAAAAGTGAGTGGAGCAGGCACTTATGTTGGTAACAACAAGATATGAAGTGAGTAGAAAAGTGCCAGAAGACAATAGAGAATAAAAATTTTTCGCGGCGGTGGTGGGGTTTGAACCTGCGACCTTATTGGTACGACAACTCCGCCAGGCGGAGTTGTCGTACCAATAAGGTCGCAGGTTCAAACCCCACCACCGCCGCGAAAAATTTTTATTCTCTATTGTCTTCTGGCACTTTTCTACTCACTTCATATCTTGTTGTTACCAACATAAGTGCCTGCTCCACTCACTTTTCTGAATTAAAAATTCACCCCATACACCGGTGCATACTCAATGTCTCAATCGTTTCTATGTTATATGTTTGTGTTGAGAATATTGGCTATTAAGCTTAACTGCTGGTCAAAATACTTCGCGATGGTGGTGGGCGAACGAATCGGCGGTCCCAGAAGTGGGTGAGAGAGGGATCTAGAAATGACTTGGGTTTGAAACGAATATTTTTGTGTTCGTGGATAGCTCACACGGTAGAGCCACGCTCTCACCTGCCAGGCGGAGTTGTCGTACCAATAAGGTCGCAGGTTCAAACCCCCCCACCGCCGCGAAAAATTTTTATTCTCTATTGTCTTCTGGCACTTTTCTACTCACTTCATATCTTGAGTTTACAATCGTACTGACATTCTGACTCTTATGACTAGACGACTACGACTTTCTAGATAGGACTAGAGTGAAAGGTGGGCCGGTGGAACCGACTTTTAGCTCCTTGTTGTCCACCATACATTCAGACAGAAAAAGAAAAAAAGCTTAACGCCTACCACCAAAAGGAGTTTAGATTTGAAGATGCATTTGCTTTCTATTAACAAAAAAAAAAAAAAAAAAACTGGGTGGGGTTCCTTATCTCCCATACTGGGCAGGGAGGTACATGCTGTGTCATCTATCCCCTTATATCTGTTTTCCAATTTGCTTTCCGTCTTTGTCTTGGAATGAGATTGCTAAGTTTTGCCTTGGCCCTGGCTGTAGTGCTTGGCTGGGAGGGAAACAGTCAGATGCATAGTCATTGTTTTGGGAGATGATATTTTTTTCATTGTAAATCATCTCTCTGTTATTTAGTTATATTTGTTATTTTTAATGTATAATGTAAGCATTTGAGTGTGTTCAGTGTAACTGAAGAGGTTAAAATTTCACGAAGGACGCACCGTGAAGCACCTTTGTCTCTCTCTCTCTCTCTCTCTCTTGTCCCTAGTGTTATCCCTTCCCCTTCCCAGCTCATGGTAAAACGAAAACTTTCTGCTCAGTTTGCAAATACATGTATGATTTTTTTCTCACTAGGCTAGGATTAAAAACCAAGACATCGGTTAATGGGTGTCTAATGCCAAAGTAAAGATTATCTGTTTGGCCAGTTTAGTCTCACGCATGTTTCAACCCAGCTACTTATGTTCTGCCTATAACACACAATAAGTGGGATTGTGCAGGTTTGAACAAAAGAAATCAAGGTCATAAGTTACCATGCACTAGAGCTGGTGGTAGTGATGGTGGTGGTGGTGGCAGCAGCTGCAGCAGTGGAGGTGGTGGTCATGGTGGTGGAGGAGGAGGTGGTGGTGGGAGTGGAGAGGAGGAGGGGGGATGGGGATAAAAGTTGTCTGCTATTACTATTGAACCAGTCCTTCCTTGAAAGGTACAAGAAATAATACTCTTTTTTCCTGTTCAAAAGTAAAAATATCCTCTGTTGACAGGTCTAATTGTTTGTAGCAGACAACAAATTCAACGGGTCAGATAACGAACTAAAGTTCTGAAAAATCTAAATGTTTAGTGGAAAGTTGAAAGATGCTAGTTTTTGAAACAGAGGTAGGTTTTTTTTTGACTTGTGTCTGGCCACGGCTGTCTGCACAGTTCGATATGTCGTGCAAGTGCTGCATGAATCTGTCATCCAGCCTCTTTCCGGTCTCACCAACGTAAGCAATCCCACACAGGGAGCACGTAATCGCATAGTTATCTATCTATCTATCTATCTATCTATATTCCACTTTACTATCACATCGCCATCCGACCGTTCGTATTTCCTTCGCGAAGATTGACCTTCGCTCATCCAACAACCCCCACCCCACCTCCGCCGTGACTTTTTCACCTCGCCCCCTCCACCGCCCCCTACTGTTTCACTACAGCTTTATACTACTAAACTAATACTAATACTACTACTATACTACTACTACTACTATACTACTACTACTATACTACTACTACTACACTACTACTACTACTACTACACTACTACTACTACTACTACTCTACTACTACTACTACTACTACTACTACTACTACTACTACTTACTACTACTATACTACTACTACTACTACTACTACTACTACTACTACTACACTACTATACTACTACTACTACTACTACTACTACTTACTACTACTACTACTACTACTACTACTACTACTACTACTACTACTACTACTACTACTACTACTACTACTACTACCATTACTACTATTACTACTACTATTACTACTACCACTACTACTACCACTACTACTACGACTACTACTACTACTACTACTACTACTATTACTACTATACTATTTACTACTACTACTACTACTACTACTACTACTACTACTACTACTACTACTACTACTACTACTACTACTACTACTACTACTACTACTACTATTACTACTACGACTAATATGTCTTTTATCTCCCACCCACGTCTTATAGTCTGTGTTACGAGTTAAGAAGCCGTACTTTAAAACTACGTTCACAAGTTCAGTTATTTTCAGTATATTCTTATAATAATAATAAATAAATAAAATAAAATTCCCTTTATTCATGGAAAATTTGTATCTAGGGTCTATACCAAGGGTAGGTTGGAATAACCTAGGCATCAGCTGCGTGCAGCGCCACAAGTTGAGCTAGGGCGAGGTGACTTGCTTAAGGTCACACAGGGCAGCAGCAGCGGTTGATCGAACTCGGTACCTTCGGGTATGAAGCAAAGAACGTACCGCTGAGCCACGCTGCCCAAAAATAGAATAATCTATTCGATGTCAAGTTTCTCCTCCTTTCCGTTATTTATTATTATTATTATTATTATTATTATTATTATTATTATTATTATTATTATTATTATTATTATTATTATTATTATTATTATTATTATTATTATTATTATTATTGTTATTATTATTATTATTATTATTATTGTTATTATTATTATTATTATTATTATTATTATTATTATTATTATTATTATTATTATTATTATTATTATTATTATTATTATTATTGTTATTATTATTATTTTGCATGACAAAAAACCCCCCAAAAACAACAAAAACAAAACAAAAAATTAATAAAAACCCTGATCAATAGAATGGACAAAGTATTATAAAAGAATCGTAACAAGAAATATTATATAACACATTTTCCTCTATTTTTCTTTAAATTAAGCTATAATGAAAATATACCGAAATAAAACCATTAAAAAAACAACAAAACAACAACAACAAGAAATAGAATGGACAACATAAAATAAAAAAGAATCTTATGGTGGCTTGAAATAACGAGAGTCATACCGTTGCCCCAACGGCATCTAACGCGTTAGAAATCAAACTTATCTAAGTGACCAAGTGTTACTGAGTGCCATCGGATAAGTTGGCCTGAGAGCCTGGGATTTTAATTTTTTTTTTTTTTTAATGGTATACTTTAGGAAGTGACGAATAAGTATGTTCGTCAGTGCTGATGAATGGCGGGAGGTGGCACAGACCGAAGAGAGGTTGTCTGTGGGCGGTGACACCTGTTGTTCAATACTGACCAATAGACACCAGGTTATTGGTCAGTACTGACCCCCAGGCACTGGCGTCTGTTCGTCAGTACTGACCTGCATGTGCTAGTGCCTGGGGGTCAGTACTGACCAATAGCCCTAGCCAAATGTGATAATGAAATGTGTTGACTACGGTCAAACAGTAGAAATGTGATCATGAAATGTGTTGACTATGGTCAAACAGTAGAAATGTGATAATGAAATGTGCTGACTATGGTCAAACAGTTGAAATGTGATCATGAAATGTGCTGACTATGGTCAAACAGTAGAAATGTGATAATGAAATGTGCTGACTATGGTCAAACAGTAGAAATGTGATCATGAAATGTATTTATGGTCAAACAGTAGAAATGTGATCATGAAATGTGTTGACTATGGTCACAACAAGATATGAAGTGAGTAGAAAAGTGCCAGAAGACAATAGAGAATAAAAATTTTTTTCGCGGCGGTGGTGGGGTTTGAACCTGCGACCTTATTGGTACGACAACTCCGCCTGGCAGGTGAGAGCGTGGCTCTACCGTGTGAGCTATCCACGAACACAAAAATATTCGTTTCAAACCCAAAGTCATTTCTAGATCCCTCTCTCACCCACTTCTTGAGATCGCCGATTCGTTCACCACCATCGCGAAGTAATTTTGACTATGGTCAAACAGTAGAAATGTGACCATGAAATGTATTTATGGTCAAACAGTAGAAATGTGATCATGAAATGTGTTGACTATGGTCAAACAGTAGAAATGTGATTATGAAATGTGTTGACTATGGTCCAACAGTAGAAATGTGATAATGAAATGTATTGACTATGATCAAGCAGTAGAAATGTGATAATAAATGTGTTAACTGTGGTCAAACAGTAGAAATGTGATAATGAAATATGCACAAATATTTATTTATTTATTTATTTATTTATTCATTCATTTGTTTCCTTATTCACTTCCTTATTCACTTACAGGTTGTATGGATTTTTCACTGGCTGTTAAAATTTATTTAAAAAAAAAAAAATTTCTAGCAGAATCACCACATTTCAATAAAGACAATGAGAGCCAGCAACAGTCAAGTTTGAGGACTCGGGTATGGGACTGTCTTCAAAGAAGTAAGTTAGTTTTACACTTAAATTACAGGATGTTAATTAAGTGACTGATAAGAATAAGCAGAGAGGTGTCATGCGAAACAGCTATAGAGTATGTGAGTGGTCGTGAGTGTTTGCATGTATTTAGACACATCTGCAGTGTAGATAGATACACAAGATAAACTCCTACATAACCAACAATGTCACAGTAAATCATCAGTGGTCGAAATCATCAGGCGCATTAAAAAATGAAAATATTTCATTATTTTTTTAAAATTTACGTTGGATGCATGAAATTAGTTTGAGGAAATCATGTCTGAGGTAAAAATTAGGTCGCGGAAGGAATGGAATGACAACAAAAATTAATAATGAAAAAATTTGGGACAGTCAAATGAGTTTGAGGAAACCGTTTTTGAGGAACCGTGCTGGAATGTAATAATAACTTCCTTGATTTCTTAATATTTTTTTTCCAGCTGGCTTTGCAAGTCTGGCTACAGAATCGACTGTGAATCAAATGACAGAGATGTTGGTGAATGACACACTGGAATCGGAGGAACAGCTTGCTGCTCTTCTTGATATCAAACCTGGTAAGAACGTCTGGCAAGGATATTAGTCAACATTATATACCATACAAAATACCATACATGCTACTTCCTGGATTCAGGTTTGAATATCTTATTTGCAAATTGAAAAAAGTTTATGTATATATTGGGGCAAATTACTCTGGTCTCCATACTAGCCAACCCATCTGCTTTTGGCGGAATCATTCCGATTTTTACTCCTTTCCACCATTCTGCCATTGAATTTATATATAAATCATATTTCAAAAATAAAAAAATTATGATAATGAAAAGAATGATGTTGAAAAATTGCCAAAAGAGAGTAGGAACATTGATCACTCTCCCTTCCCCCTTCCCTATTCTACATATGATTATGTTGCCAACTGTGCCAGAATTCGGCCGCTATGTCTTTGGTGGCAAAGTTAGGCATACTGTAATTTTGAGAGGGAATTATCCATTGTTAAATCTTGTTGTGGTTGTACAGCTATGTGGAATTGTTGTATGACACTCGCATTCAGATCGGAAGGTCCTGAGCTCGAACCTCGCTCGGTGCATAGTTGATTCCTTGGAAAAGGCTCTTTACTCACATTCTCTCACCGTACTCAGGTGTAAAATGAGTACCTGGCCATTAACAGCGTTGTCTCTGTCCGAAAAAATTGTAATACCGTCTAACAGGTGTCTTGTCTCATTCTACATGCTACTTGTTGCTGTTGGTCAGGGACCCCTTGTAAAGTGCTTTGAGCATGTTTAGTGGATTTTGCGCGATATAAAAAAAGCTCACGTAAAAATAAAAAGCTCAAGTAATCCATTGTTCAATCTTACTATTATACGATGAGGTCAATTTTACAAATGTCTTTGATGATGTTTACAACCTATACATTCACTCTTTTTTTTTATTTGGAGCCAGAAATACAAACACAATAAATGCACACACACACACACACACACACACACACACGCACACACACACACACACACACACACACACATACAGATTCATTTTATTGTACCTACACAAGTTACTATAAGTGAAGGATTGTAACGGAAATATTAGGAAGGTTGTTGTGACGATGATGATGATGATGATGATGATGATGATGATGATGATGATGATGATGATGTTGTTGATGCCGTCTTTGTTTTTGTTTTTGTTTTTTTTTTTTTCTCGATGACTACGATGTTACTAGTGTGCATCTGTGTGAGAGTGTCTATGTCAATATTGTATTGTTATAAATGTGTAACCAAATGACAAATTGCCACTTTTTTTAGGACAATAAAGATTTCTTTATTTCATTTATTTATTTACGCTTTTGTGTTTTTATTCACTTGTCATGGATTTTTATCGTTTGCATTTTTAAAAAAAAATTTATTTGCAGAGCCCAAAGATGTAGATGTTGAAGACTGTGACAATCCTTTGGATGAGAGACTCCAGGAGAATGGCTTTCATGTTGAAATTGATATTGATCAATCGACTGTCAATTGTGTTGATTTGCCTGAAATATCTCAGAATGACACCAAAGATTATTGTGATACACGTTTTGATAAACCTTCCACATCCCAGAATACACCTGATAATCAAAGTGGTGCAGATGGAAGTGAGAAAATGCTTCAAGAAGAAAGGAAATTAGATAATTCTTGTCATAGAAATATTCCTTCATCTTCTGGCATAAAGTCAAACATAAAATCTCAAACTGGAGAAATTCGTCATAGGAGTCTTACTGTTGAAAGTTCATCCTTTTGTAAATCTGAAATCAAAAATCCCATTCAAGTTCATAAAGAAGGAAACACATCTAAAGAGTTACATTTTAAGTCCGGCTTAGAAAATAACCCAAAACTTTTATTTGGGGAAAATGAATGTCCCACTTGTGGAAAGACTTTTACAAATAAGTTTGGTCTGAGGAGGCATTTAATAACTCATACTGGAGAAAAGCCATATAAATGTCTTACTTGTGGAAAAGCATTTGCTGACAGTTCAACCTTGAAGCTACACTCCAGAATACATTCTGGAAAAAGGCCATTTCAATGTTTTACCTGTGGAAAAGCATTTGCTCGCAATTCAGTTTTGCGTCAACACTCAAGAATCCATTCTGGAGAAAAGCCATATCAATGTCTTACTTGTGAAAAAGCATTTGCTCAAAGTTCACAGTTGCAAAAACACTCAAGAATCCATTCTGGAGAAAAGCCATATAAATGTCTTGATTGTGGGAAAGCATTTGCTAGCAATTCACACTTGCATAGACACTCAGTAATCCATTCAGGAAAAAAGCAACATAATTTTCTTGATTGTGGAAATACACCTGATAATCGAAGTGGTGCAGATGGAAGTGAGAGAATGCTTCAAAAAGAAAGGAAATTAGATAATTCTTGTCATAGAAATATTCCTTCATCTTCTGGCATAAAGTCAAACATAAAATCTCAAACTGGAGAAATTCGTCATAGGAGTCTTACTGGTGAAAGTTCATCCTTTTGTAAATCTGAAATCAAAAATCCCATTCAAGTTCATAAAGAAGGAAACACATCTAAAGAGTTACATTTTAAGTCCGGCTTAGAAAATAACCCAAAACTTTTATTTGGGGAAAATGAATGTCCCACTTGTGGAAAGACTTTTACAAATAAGTTTGGTCTGAGGAGGCATTTAATAACTCATACTGGAGAAAAGCCATATAAATGTCTTACTTGTGGAAAAGCATTTGCTGACAGTTCAACCTTGAAGCTACACTCCAGAATACATTCTGGAAAAAGGCCAACTGTGAACTTTGAGCAAATGCTTTTTCACAAGTAAGACATTGATATGGCTTTTCTCCAGAATGGATTCTTGAGTGCCGATGCAAGTCTGAATAGGATGCAAATGCTTTTCCACAAGTAAGACATTGATGTGGCTTTTCCCCAGAATGGATTCTTGAGTGTAATTGCAAGCCTGAACTTCTCGCAATTCAGTTTTGCGTCAACACTCAAGAATCCAGTCTGGAGAAAAGCCATATCAATGTCTTACTTGTGAAAAAGCATTTGCTCAAAGTTCACAGTTGCAAAAGCACTCAAGAATCCATTCTGGAGAAAAGCCATATAAATGTCTTGATTGTGGGAAAGCATTTGCTAGCAATTTACACTTGCATAGACACTCAGTAATCCATTCAGGAAAAAAGCCACATCATTTTCTTGATTGTGGAAATACACCTGATAATCGAAGTGGTGCAGATGGAAGTGAGAGAATGCTTCAAAAAGAAAGGAAATTAGATAATTCTTGTCATAGAAATATTCCTTCATCTTCTGGCATAAAGTCAAACATAAAATCTCAAACTGGAGAAATTCGTCATAGGAGTCTTACTGGTGAAAGTTCATCCTTTTGTAAATCTGAAATCAAAAATCCCATTCAAGTTCATAAAGAAGGAAACACATCTAAAGAGTTACATTTTAAGTCCGGCTTAGAAAATAACCCAAAACTTTTATTTGGGGAAAATGAATGTCCCACTTGTGGAAAGACTTTTACAAATAAGTTTGGTCTGAAGAGGCATTTAATAACTCATACTGGAGAAAAGCCATATAAATGTCTTACTTGTGGCAAAGCATTTGCTGACAGTTCAACCTTGAAGCTACACTCCAGAATACATTCTGGAAAAAGGCCATTTCAATGTCTTACCTTTGGAAAAGCATTTGCTCGCAATTCAGTTTTGCGTCAACACTCAAGAATCCATTCTGGAGAAAAGCCATATCAATGTTGTTGAACTTGTGGAAAAGCATTTGCTAGAAGTTCAGGCTTGCAATTACACTCAAGAATCCATTCTGGGGAAAAGCCACATCAATGTCTTACTTGTGGAAAAGCATTTGCATCCAATTCAGACTTGCATCGGCACTCAAGAATCCATTCTGGAGAAAAGCCATATCAATGTCTTACTTGTGAAAAAGCATTTGCTCAAAGTTCACAGTTGCAAAAACACTCAAGAATCCATTCTAGAGAAAAGCCATATAAATGTCTTGATTGTGGGAAAGCATTTGCTAGCAATTCACACTTGCATAGACACTCAGTAATCCATTCAGGAAAAAAGCCACATCATTTTCTTGATTGTGGAAATACACCTGATAATCGAAG
The DNA here is from genome assembly GCF_034508935.2 of Berghia stephanieae. NCBI lineage: Eukaryota > Metazoa > Mollusca > Gastropoda > Nudibranchia > Aeolidiidae > Berghia > Berghia stephanieae. Next base: position 10,100,123 of record NC_088364.1, read on the forward strand.
TGGTGCAGATGGAAGTGAGAGAAGCTTCAAAAGAAAGGAAATTAGATAATTCTTGTCATAGAAATATTCCTTCATCTTCTGGCATAAAGTCAAACATAAAATCTCAAACTGGAGAAATTCGTCATAGGAGTCTTACTGGTGAAAGTTCATCCTTTTGTAAATCTGAAATCAAAAATCCCATTCAAGTTCATAAAGAAGGAAACACATCTAAAGAGTTACATTTTAAGTCCGGCTTAGATAATAACCCAAAAAGTTTATTCGGGGAAAATGAATGTCCCACTTGTGGAAAGACGTTTACAAATAAGTTTGGTTTGAGGAGGCATTTAATAACTCATACTGGAGAAAAGCCATATAAATGTCTTACTTGTGGCAAAGCATTTGCTGACAGTTCAACCTTGAAGCTACACTCCAGAATACATTCTGGAAAAAGGCCATTTCAATGTCTTACCTGTGGAAAAGCATTTGCTCGCAATTCAGTTTTGCGTCAACACTCAAGAATCCATTCTGGAGAAAAGCCATATCAATGCCTTACTTGTGAAAAAGCATTTGCTCAAAATTCACAGTTGCAAAAACACTCAAGAATCCATTCAGGAGAAAAGCCATATAAATGTCTTGATTGTGGGAAAGCATTTGCTAGCAATTCACACTTGCATAGACACTCAGTAATCCATTCAGAAAATAAGTCACATCATTGTCTTAATTGTGGAAAAGCTTTTGCGCGAAGTTCAAGCTTGCATAGGCACTCAAGAATCCATTCTGGAGAAAAGCCATCTTAATGTCTTATAAGTGGAAAAACATTTGCTTGTAATCAAAATTTGCATTTTACTTTACTAGAAAATGTCAGGCTTCTAAAATTTTGGCATTTACTTCGACCACTCTGAATTGTCCAGTAATTTGTTTGGCATTTTTTCCTCAATTAATCTGGCACTGGAACATTGAATGTCCAAACATAATAACATGTCAGCTTTATTTTTGTTGTTGTGTGCACTTATCTTGTTTCTGGAATGTGTATTAGCGATGTAAATCGACGAAGGCACAATGAAATTCGAGGGGGGGGGGGGGGGGGGGTTAATGGTTTTGGATGCATAGCTGTAGTAACTTCGATTTGTCATTTTTCTTTGTCTGCTTGAATTTTACTTTGACCTAAAAAAGAAAAACGTTGGATTTATATTCATACGCACCAAAATATTATTTTCGATGGCCAATCAGCTGTCTTTTCAACCTATATTTAAGCCAATAAAATGAGTGAAAATATTCTGCAATTGTTGAATACATTTTTTATTCAGCGGGTTCGAAGCATTATTCAACGATTACATTTTTTACAAAGAAATGATTGTGTTTTCCAATGGGAGGGGTGGAATAATGCTTATTTAATAACCATCTTAGGATATCCCTTTTGTATTCCCAATATCAGTGATGGAGCTTCTAGGTAGTTTCAGACTAGAATTCCCAGTGTCAATGTGGAACTTCTATGTAGTTTCAGACTAGAATTCCCAGTGTCAGTGTGGAATTTCTAGGTAGTTTCAGACTAGAATTCCCAGTGTCAGTGTGGAACTTCTAGGTAGTTTCTGACTAGAATTCCCAGTGTCAGTGTGGAACTTCTAGGTAGTTTCAGACTAGAATTCCCAGTGTCAGTGTGGAACTTCAAGGTAGTTTCAGACTAGAATTTCCAGTGTCAGTGTGGAACTTCAAGGTAGTTTCAGACTAGAATTCCCAGTGTCGGTGTGGAACTTCTAGGTAGTTTCAGACTAGACAAGGTTATATCAAACTGTTATAAGATCTTCTGATTTCTGGTGAGCTAGTCCCCTTTGTCTGACATTTTTCTTTGGTACATGCAATTTTAGCTATATATTTTACGATTCTACCATCTTCCCTTCTAATTCACTCAAATGACTTTAAAGTGTTGCAAGTCTTTAAAAAATAATTCCTTCAAACACCAATATAGAGAAAATCAGGGAGAGTGAAATAGAGATTTACAAATATTGAGGTTTAATTGATGAAAATCACTGTTCAATAATTTACAAGAGCAAATCTTAATTTATATTGTGCACTTCCATGGCTTCACCGTGCTCAATGTGCTTCAAAGGGCTTGATTTTTTTCCCTATCAGAGCATATATGGAACACAGTTCTATTTTAAGCAGTGTAATTGAGCTAATATGCGTGTAATTAGTTAATGCACACTTACACTATCCGACACTGACAATATCAAGGTACTTTTTCATATCTTTGTCGAATGGCTAATGAATGCAAAGTGCCTTATTTATCAGTTTGTGTTAGCAGATCACCGTGTTCAAGAACACACACTGTGTGACACACATCCCTGACCCTCACAATGTTACCATTTTAATCACTTCACAACCTTGAAGTCTCATGCCAGCCATTTATTTATTGATACAGTTCTACCTCACAATTGGAGCTAGTGTAGCACCGACACTTACAAAAAGAGATTTTACTTGTTTTCTTATGACCAAATGAAGTATGTTGTGCCATACCCTGACCTTGCTGGCTGAATAGGATGAGGAATTTTAATCACAATACGTTCACTAGTGATGGGTGCTTTTTCTTCAACTAGGCTCAATGTTGATCTTTTTGTTTTTAGACTTCGAATTAAAAAAAAAAATGTCGAGTAATTTCAATTTCCCAATAATGCAACAGTAAAAGTACAACATGGTACCATTTGAAATCCCAGTCAATTTTCACTTACATGTTGCATTTTAAAACATCATTGATACAATCAAGGTGTCAAAATCACCCTGGCTGTATTTAACATGATGACGAGCTTCTTGAGTTTGAAACCACTTTTTGTTTGTTTTGAGTTGTGGATAGCTCAGACAGTAGAGCCACGCTCTCCCCGGCCAGGCGGAGTTGTTGTGCCTGTAAGGTCGCGGGTACGAGCCCCCATTGCCGGGAAATATAAAATTCGCTTTGTCTTCAGCCACTTTCCTACTCACTTCATTTCTTGTTATCAACAGAAAGGTACTCTTTTTAATCTAAGAGAATGTGAGTAAAGAGCTTGTTCCCTGGGCTCAACTATGCGCCGTTCGGAGCGGGACCCGAACCCAAGACCTTCCGATCCGAAGGCGAGTATGATACCATAAGACCCCATAGCCGCACAAGAATGCGATGAGTGAGAATAGGTCCATGTATTGAAGAGAGTGGACGGGGTGAGTAAAGTTCTTGGATATGTATAGAAGGAACGAAACTGACGTCACTCGGCTCTTGTTATTGTTTTTAGACAGCAATTTTTATGCTTACTTCTCACTATAATATTATTACATCAATCAGACTATAAACGTTCAATGTATCTGTTACACATAGATTGACGTGTTGGTATGCTATATCCGGCTGGCGATGTTCTGTGCATTTTACCAGAACGCAAAACATTAATACGTGTGCAATTATAATTTCAATGCATTAAAAAAAATGTTCCCTGTTATTTTAATCTGCAAAGGTGTCTATGAATATTGTGAAGTAAATTTGTTGTGATTATTATATTATATAAGATTTATAATGCTTATTATGTTTGTTCACCAGGGAAAATTTTCCTTTTTGTGGACAATAAAGATTTATTATTATTATTATTATTATTATTATTATTATTATTATTATTATTATTATTATTATTATTATTATTATTATTATTATTATTATTATTATTATTATTATTTTTTTTTTTTTTTTTTTTTTTTTTTTTTAATTATTATTATTAGAGTGAACATTCAACAAGGAATAGAATATTTTGTTGATACCAAGGAATTCTATGGTTGATACACGACTGAGAAATGACGAAAAAGTGCCCAAACTACCACGTACCTCAACTCTAAGAATGAGAAACATAAAGCAAGAATGCCAATTTGGCTTGGGTGAAGCCAAATTCCAGTTGCTTTTTTTTTTTTCACGGCGACTGGCTTCAAATTTTTCGTTTGGCGTTTCCCCAGTTGGAGCAGGCACGTGTTGTCCATAGAAACTCAGTTAGTAAGCACTGCTTACCCAAGACTTTCAAGTTCACTGTCTATAATATCGCAGAGGAAAGTAAGACGTACGTCTACAAAATGTTCATAAGTTTAATTTTAATGAAAAATTGGGAGTAGTAGTCAAGGAAGAATCTATTAGCAACTACCACTCGTTTCATCCTGGGTGGGGTTCCCGACCTCCCATAGTGGGCAGGGAGGTACTTGCTGTGTCTTCTATCCCCCTGTATATGTTTTCCAATTGCTTTCTGTCTTTGGCTTAGAATGAGATTACTTGGTTTTGTCCTGACCCTGGCCAGAGTCCTTGACTGGGAGGAAAACAATAAAATGTATAGTTATTGTTTTGGGAAATGATATTATTTGTCTTGTAAATCACCTCTCTGTTATACTCGTATTATGGTTTATTTATATATTATATATACACTGTAATGATCTGTAAACTTTTGAGTGTATTCCTATTAGTGGGGACCTGTGCTTGTGTCTGGATGAGACTTTTAGGTGATCTCAAACTAAGTACTTTGCTTTGATATTGTGCTCTTGGAATCTACATCTGTTTCCTGTTTGAACCAATTCCCCTTTGTCTTACCTTTTCTTGTGTGCTATAATTATAATTCTAAAACTTTTTACAATCACATTTTCTTCCTTTGTACTGGCGCTGATATGACGTTGATGTGTTGCAAGCGCCGTAAAACCCTTAAAAACAAACAAACAAAACAAACTTGTTCATCACAACCTAATAAGCTAATAATAGAGACAAGCAGAAAATAAACTGCTTTCCCTCGCCGCTACATGAGACGTATATAAAGCCTCGGCCGTTGTGACATCAGTCATTAGAAGCAAAGAATATAATAGGCCAAGGTCAGCATTTTCAAATTTGTTTGCCCTTGATATTAGCGAGGTAACTCTCGACGTCTTCCAAGAATCCATTAATTAGAGAAGTGAGGGGGTCGAGTTGTCATTAATATATCATTATATGATGAACTTTGTACATTTATGACTCATTCGATCATGAACAATTTTCAATAACTTCAGTATTCTATGATAGTAATTTTCGACTTTACATTGTCGTATTGATATATTTTTCATTACATTCAAAGTTGTGTAAAACTGTCTCTGAATGATACAATACAAGCTATATGAGATGTTGTAATTATAAACTATTGTAAAAGGCATTTAAAGGATGATTCCTATTTTTAGCCTTTAATAAGATAAGACAAAATAGTTGTGTGTGAGTGTGTTTTTGTGTGTGCGTGTGCGTGTGTGTGTGTGTGTGTGTTTGTGCGTGTGTGTGATATTATGTTTGTGAGCGAGTGTATGTTGGGTCGACATTGGAGGGATGGGGGTGTTATTATTTTGTGTTCGAGTGTTTTGTGAAGTTTTAAGTTTATCTCTAATGGTCGATTGTGGACATGGCATACTAAAAGAGTACTATAGTAGGGCTATGATTGTGGACAATAATATGAGAAATAAGATAATGCTTGTCCAGGATAAACAGGCAAAGCACGATTGGGGGTTGGGGCGGGGGGGGGGGGGGGGGGGCTTTAAAAAAAATCTGGTTGATTTTCTTTAAAATGATAATAGTTCGAAAGTTCGAACTGAGTCACTGACGCTGGTAAGTAAAATTTCTGAATTATTTTAGTTCAATAATTTGGCGTCCGAACGTAAACTGTAAAGTCTAATAAAATATTCAGACTTTTGTTTCCTACCCAAAAAACGAAGCCTTGCGGAGGAACTGAGTTTTTTTTTGTAAAGTAAGTATACGAATTCCGTTATCATTTTTATACGGGGGTGGGAGGGGAGGGTTGGTATACATTCCATGGTATAAATGCAATAACAAATGAGAGTGGTGGGGGTGCAAGACAGCAATAGGGGCATTCGGCTTGAATTGTCCAGAGCAAATTTGGCTTTTTATATATTTTTCGATCTGGCAAATTGATTTCCCACGGATCACACTCACTACTTCACTATCTTGTCTATATTCTATATCACCATCGTATAATAACGAGATAATCATCACAACGGTTTTGAGTTTTGGAATCAAAATTACTTTTCCCCATGGGTATGTTACATCAATAATAGGAATCGTCATTATCATCATCGTCGTCGTCATCATCATTATTGCTGTTGTTCTTTTTTATTACTCTTACTATCTAGAATGATGATAATAATGTTAATGATAATTAATATTAAGTTGTGTATGTGTGAGTCAGTGTGTTAACTTAAAATACTGATTCAAGTCAATATAAGGGAGAGTAAAAACGGTTGATATTTATCAGTGTTTCATCAGGTCTTCAACAGACATGCCCCAACCATTGCCATCTTCTCCTAAACTAATGAGACTCTCCAACTCCAGTGACTCCACATGATACTCTCTGTGATCTTCCAACATTCTGATCCATAGAGCAAAACGCACAAGACATTACTTTTAAAACTCATTATAACTATTTATTTTAGTGCTGGAATATAATCTCGTTGTTTTCTATAATAGTTGGGAGGGTTTATTAGTACGGGGTTTGGGAGGGGGGGGGGGGGGGACTTTTTTATTTTATTTTGGGAGCGGGGTTGAAAAAAAACCTTTTTTTCTATAATAGTTGGGAGGGGGGAAGACTTTTTTAAAATGATTTAGTACGGGGTTTGGGAGGGGGGAAACTTTTTTGTTTTATTTTGGGAGCGGGGTTGAAAAAAAACCTTTTTTTTCTATAATAGTTGGGAGGGGGAAAGACTTTTAAAAAAAAATCTAGTACGGGGTTTGGGAGGGGGAAACTTTTTTATTTTATTTTGGGAGCGGGGTTGAAAAAAAAAACTTTTTTTCTATAATAGTTGAGAGGGGGGGGGGGGGGGGGGGAGACTTTTTTTTAGAATTTAGTACGGGGTTTGGGAGGGGGGTGGGGGGGGGGTGACTTTTTTATTTTATTTTGGGAGCGGGGTTGAATAAATAAATAACTAAATAAAAAATGAAGGTTGTAACTAAAAAATGAAGGTTTCGGTCCCAATTTCTATGGGGTTTGGGAGGGGGAAAACTTTTTTTATAATATAAATGTTAGGGGTTTGGGAGGGGGGACTAAAGGGAGATGGATACCATTGAAAGTTGAAGCCGGATATAGTTCGATCGGATACCCACAGTTATCCATCTCCCACAGTCCCAGGTTAACTCCCAATTGGTGTGCGCTTCCTTGAGTCCCAGGTTCACTCCCCACTTGCGCCAATCTCCTATACTGTCAGGTTCATTCTCCTCTGGTACTTAACTCCCATATCCGGCATCAACTTTCAATGGTATCCATCTCCCTTTAGTCCCAGGTTTATTTCCCACTGATATCCTTTTTACATAGTCCCAGGTTCACTTCTAACTGGTGTACACCGCCCTGATTCCCAGGATCACTCCCCACTGGCGCCCACCTCCTGCAGTGTCAGGTTCATTCTCCTCTGGTACCCAACTCCTCTAGTTTGGCTCGGATACCCACAGTTATCCATCTCCCACAGTCCCAGTTTAACTCCCAATTGGTGTGCACTTCCCTGAGTCCCAGGTTCACTCCCCACTGGCGCCCACCTCCAATGTGTCAGGTTCTTTCTCCTCTGGTACCCAACTCCCATATCCGGCTTCAACTTTCAATGGTATCCATCTCCCTTTAGTCCCAGGTTTATTTCCCACTAATTTCCTTTTTACATAGTCCCAGGTTCACTCCCCACTGGTGTACACCGCCCTGATTCCCAGGATCACCCCCCCCCCCCCCCCCCCCCCCCCCCCCCACTGTTGCCTAGTTCCCATAACTTTGCCGGATATTGTCGGGTTTAGGCGGGTTTCAGCGTTTTTCGTAAAAAAGCACTAAATCTTTTTTTACAAAACCCGCCGATAACCTTAGTCTCAGGTTCACTCCCGACTGGTGTACACTTCCCTGAGTCTTGGGTTCACTCCCCACAGTTGTCTTCTGCCCATAACTTTGCTGGATATTGTCGGGTTTCGCCGGGTTTCGGCGGGTTTCGTAAAAAAGCACTAATTCTTTTTTCCGAAACCCGCCAATAACCTTAGTCTCAGGTTCACTCCCGACTGGTGTACACTTCCCTGAGTCTCAGGTTCACTCCCCACAGTTGTCTACTTCCCATAACTTTGCTGGATATTGTCGGGTTTCGGCGGGTTTCGTAAAAAAGACACACCCATCGTGACAACCGAAGAAATATCAAGCTGGTATCGATACAAGGACAAAATTTCCACATCCGGACGCGGGTACCCGCCCAGCACTAATTTCCACATCCGGACGCTTTTCATTCTCAAACATGGCTCCATCCAGGCGTGAGGGTAAGTTTTGCTCCGTATGTCTACATCATTGTATGTTAAAAATTTCGTGACAACCGATAAAATCGTGACGATCGTTAGTATTTTTATCACTGTACTGTACTATTCCAGCGCTCTTTCATTAAGCCTGCATTTTCTCAAGCTGGCAATCAATTCTAATTAGATTATGCAGGCAAACAAAGAGGGTAAGATGACATGATGGCTCGGTGTAAGACGATCATTTTTCTGGGGATATAGATAGAATGCGCTTGGTCAAGGAGTTCACAACATTGCCATCCGGAAGTATAACGGACCAACACACAAACTCTGTGTAACCATGAACTTTTATAGTCTGGTTAATACAGTTTAGTGAGAACAACTCACAAACGCGGATGGCAAAAATAATAACAAAGGCCTGAATGACGTCATCTGCATACTATCTATACGATTTACGTATGTCCATAATGATGACCAACAGTTAAAACATGAAGTGAAAGTTATTTTGTTGATCCGTATAAGGGCACAGCCATTCACATTTTAACCTGTATAATTAATTTTTAAAATCTCACTTTGTTTGACTTAACAGTTGGGGTATCTCTTTGTTTGCTTTGTTTGTAAGTTGGTTATCACAGAAAGTGACTTGGACATACACACGGCATGTCCAATGTGACAACCAACTTGGCTTTACAAATTTCATAGGTACCGTAGGCATGTGTATCTATTCACGACACATGTATATATACATGTAAATACATCTTGCTAACTTATATTTCTGCATTTAAAAGAAAATTCCAGTCATTAAAAACAAAGGTTTTGAATTTGTTTCTAGTGTGGTTGTGATGTTGGTTGTCATATCCATTAGGCAAAGGACATGCATTCTATCTCACGTGATATGTCCTTGTGGACAACCAACACTTTTAACATTTTGTTAATTATTGCTGGTTTGTATGTCATTACTTTTGCCTTGATCACTTTTAATTTTGACAAAACTAAATATCAAACATTTTCTTTAGTTGAGTTGCAATGTTTTGAGTTTTTCTTTGGTATGCAGTGTTGGTTGTCACTTGTTCTGACATTGGACATGTATTCGAGTCGCACAAAGTATGTCTTCACTGACAACCAACATGATATTCACAGTTAAATGATTTTTACATGTAACTATTTATATTTTTAATGGTTTTCAATTTTGACAAAACTGAAATATTAATCATTTTCAGAAGTAGTGTTGTGAGTTTTTCTGGTGTGCAATGTTGGTTGTCACAGGTTTAAACCTTGGACATGCATTTGAGTCGAACATAGTATGTCTTCACTGACAACCAACATGATAGTCACAGTTAAATAATTTTTGCTTGTTTACATGTACTTTTGTTTTTAATGTTTTTTCCATTATGACAAAGCTGAAATATTACACATTTTCTTTAGTTGAGTAGCAATGTTTTGAGTTTTTCTTTGGTGTGCAGTGTTGGTTGTCACTTGTTCAGACCTTGGACATGTATTAGAGCCGCACATAGTATGTCTTCACTGACAACCAACCTGATATTCACAGTTAAATAATTATTGCTTCTTTGTATATAACTATTTTTATTTTTAAATGTTTTCAATTTTGACAAAACTGAAATATTAATCATTCTCTTTTGTTCAGAAGTAATGTTGTGAATTTTTCTTTGGTGTGCAATGTTGGTTGTCACTGGTTTAAACCTTGGACATGCATTTGAGTCGAACATAGTATGTCTTCGCTGACAACCAACATGATAGTCACAGTTAAATAATTTTTGCTTGTTTACATGTACTTGTTTTTGTTTTTAATGTTTTTTCCATTTTGACAAAACTGAAATATTACACATTTTCTTTAGTTGAGTAGCAATGTTTTGAGTTTTTCTTTGGTGTGCAGTGTTGGTTGTCACTTGTTCAGACCTTGGACATGTATGAGAGCCGCATATAGTATGTCTTCACTGACAACCAACATGATATTCACAGTTAAATAATTATTGCTTCTTTGTATGTAACTATTTTTATTTTTAAATGTTTTCAATTTTGACAAAACTGAAATATTAATCATTTTCTTTAGTTCAGAAGTAATGTTGTGAGTTTTTCTTTGGTGTGCAATGTTGGTTGTCACTGGTTTAAACCTTGGACATGCATTTGACTCGAACATAGTATGTCTTCACTGACAACCAACATGATATTCACCGTCAAATAATTATTGCTTGTTTGAATGTAATCATTTTTCTTAAAAATGATTTTCAATTTTGACACTGAAATATTACACATTTTCTTTAGTTGAATTTCAATGTTTTGAGTTTTTCTTTGGTGTGCAGTGTTGGTTGTCACTTGTTCAGACCTTGGACATGCATTTGAGTCGAACATAGTATGTCTTCACTGACAACCAACATGATATTCCCAGTTAAATAATTTTTGCTTGTTTATATGCACTTCTTTTTGTTTTTAATGTTTTTTTTTTCATGTTGGCAAGACTGAATTAGTGCACATTTTCTTCAGATAATAATGTATCTTTGGTGTGCAGTGTTGGTTGTCACAGGTTTAAACCTTGGACATGCATTTGTCTCGTACATAGGAAGACTGACATTCAACTGTGGTTCAAATATGAACTCAAATAAGTGGGGCCGGTTTAGGCTTGATATTCCTGGTTTGTTTATTTTCATCTTATGAATATTGATTGACATTATTAATTTGTTATGTAGCTAAGCTTTTGTATTATTATTGTCTTATTTGATTTCCAGGTCTTCGTATCATATCGAAACCTGTCGAGGTGAAGAAGAAGAAAACAAATGCCCAATCCTGTAAGGAGTACAGAGACAGAAAAAAAAATGACAGTAGTTACATTGAACTAAACAAAATAAAATGCAAGGCCTACAGGAACCGGCCTTTGACAGAAGAAGAGATTGAAGAAAGGCGTTACCGCAATCGGATCAAAAACCGTGAATACAGGTATATAAATAAGCCATATATATATTATAAGTGACAGAGTGGTTAAGGCATTGCACTGTGACCTGAAAGGTTTCGGGTTCGAGCCCAGCTTCAGGCACTTTCATTTTTTTCCTTGAACAAGATTAAGACCTAAATTGATCACTGTGACAACATGGGTGATTCCTATTGACATCAGACATCTTGTTTGATGAATTATCTATATTCCTTTGTGGAATGCCGAGGCAACGATATCTTATGATGTCGTGGCAGAAAGGCATCATTTAAAGACAAATATATGTATATATCACAGGTATCATATGATTAGCCGTAACACGAAGCTCTACATTTTTCTAATTCCTCTCTTAGTGTGTCAGTCAAATCTTTTTAGATTATAAAACCATTGTTCCCAACAATCATAATTTATGTTATAACAGAATTTTACTTCCACTGATTGCTTCACTGATGTTAGTTGTTTCGGTATTCTCTGATCCTCCTCTTCATCTTCGTTTCTTTTCTTTAATTGTTTATCTATGGGATATATTCATTTGTACATGTTTGGATATATGCCCCCTTCCTAACCCATAATCATTTCTAATTAATATCATTTACAGACAGAGAAAAGCCGAAGACAAGCTTAAAGTAGTAAAAGAAAAAGTGCCATCACCCAAGTCGGCTCCTAAGCCCAAGCCTAAAATTAGGAAGGCTATAAATGAGCAGAGGAGTGTTTGGCGGGATCAGAAGAGAGCACAGCGGGGAAATTGGACATCCCAAAAATGGAGGCGGCACAGGGAGAAGTGCAAATCTTATTCACAAAATCAACGGGACATTGCTCGTTCTTTAAGACAAGCAGGTAAGGTTGATCTCTTCTGATTATATTTTACTGTCAAAACACAAGTTACAAACTAGAAGTTACGTGCGACATTCTCCTATCCATTCAAAGTAAACTTTTCTGACACAGTATTTCATTAGAGTTATCTGCAATGAAACGTTTTTGATCTAGACCGTAAGAAAAATATTTGTGTGTAAATTATTTTTCCTTTGAAATTGACAGATGACCAGGCCGTCCAAAAATCCAAACCCATTGTCAGTAATGAGCTGGCAAGTGCTCTGGAACCTAATACTTCCAGCCATGATCAAAGCAATTGTCTGGAACAATCGGGTAAGCCTACTTTATGAGCATAACCAAACTCACTCTCTCTTTATCTGTGCCCCACATAAATATAAACATGTTTAACCCATAGAGGCCCGGTGTTTACTAAAAAAAATTCCCCCGAGGCCCAGTGTAAGGGGCATAACTCTTAACAAAAAAATACCAACACAAAGTTAAAAAATTATTAAACGAGAACCAAATGACATAAAATTATAATTTTAATTCCTTTTTATAGCCAGATAAATTTGCTTTCGAATGATATATAACATGACATGTTTTGATTTCAATAAATTGGGAAAAAAGTATTAAAAAAAAAAACTCGTTCCCCGCACCCCCATTCCCGTCATTTTCGTCAATCTCGGACTCCGATTCAGTGTCCGAATCACCTTGATCAGGTGCTAACGCCTTGTCTTGTCCATCCCCACCATCGTTTACATCTTCTCTTTCTAGTTCGATATCGCTTTCATTTCCAAAATCCTCTTCATCGTCCACACCACTCTCCAAAACATCATTTCTAGCGCCACGCAACGTACGGGAATGCTATTTTTCTGAATTCGATTACTCACTTGTTATCAACGATATAAACGTGCGGTAAAAACGAAACGGAAATAGAACGATCGCATTACGTTTACGATGTTTCCGGTTTAGAATAAAACGAAGTGATTCGTTGCAATAACAAAGTAAACATGATCCGTTTTTTCTCGGGGGCCGCGGGCGATGACGGGCGATGCGGGCCTCAACAGTCGCGGGCGACTCCAGGGGAAGCGGGCCTCTATGGGTTAAGATGGTGGTCATTTGGAATTCTTATACAAACCAAACCATTATCGTATTCATTTTGTCGAATATCTCCGGGTCCATGCGACATTTCTGGGTGGGGATCCTGACCTCCCATAGTGGGCAGGGAGGTACATGCTGTGTCCTCTATCCCCCCATACCCGTTTTCCAATTGTTTCCTGTCGTCTTGGAGTGAGATTACTTAGTTTTGTCCTGGCCCTGGCCGGAGTTCCTTGGCTGGGAGGGAAAGAGTCGAATGTATAGTTATAGTTTTGGAAGATGATATTTATTTCCTTGTAAATCATCTCTCTGTTATGCATTGAATTATGTTTAGTTTACATTTTTATTATATGATTTGTAAACATTTGAGTGTATTCCTCTTAGATGAGGCCTGCGCTTGTGTCTGGTTGAGACCGTTAGGTGATTTCAAACTAAGTACTTTGACGGTATGCTCTTGGAATCTACATCTGTTCCCTATTTGAACCAATTCCCCTTTGTCTTTTGTGCTTTAATTGTAATTCTAGAACTTTTTACTATCCCATTTTCTTCCTTTTTACTGGCGCTGATATGACCTTAATGTGTTGCAAGCACTACTCGATACTACTCTTGCACAAAATACCATGGCAGCTGAGGATGATCAAAACAATGGTCGTATTAGGAAAGTTTAAACTTTGACTAATCTGTCAAGGTTTGTACTATAGACTTTAAAATACTTCTATATGATGACAAATTGAATAAATAAACACCTGACAAAAGATCAACGGTGAAAATACAAATCGGAAGAAGACTTGGTATGTAGTAGCTTATGGAAGGTCTCCCCCGTTGTTTTCCAAATTTGTTTGAGGGAAGCAAATGTCTGGTTTGCCGTACTGATTCTGGTTTTGGGTCTGCTACTGTCTAGTGCAAAAACTGATTCATCAATGAATATTAAACGGAATGATTTAAATAATGATTTAATATGTCTATCAATTTTATTTTATTACAATAAAGTATATTTATTGCAGTAATCAATTTTTCCTCCTCCATACTGACTACAATTAACCTCAATCCGCTTTCCCCAATATGCCAGCAATTTTTTCAAGATGATCGCACCGTGCATGGCACGAGTCTTCTATCGCTGACTGAGTGACGATGGTGCTGAGTTTTGACTCCATTGTTTTTTGACTCAATGGTAGATATTGAGAAAGGATAATAAAATGTTCAAACTACCACAAACTACAAACCTCGATTATTTGATAAAAGAAAATATTCTGCCTCATTCTATTGGTTGCATGTCGCTCTTCTCATCTTCTTAACTGGATAATTATCGTTTTAAATCAAAATTTTCAAGGACAAGTTAAAGTAATGGGTACGTTACACCAGTTGAAGGAATGCTGGGAAAATGTGTATCTATTCTATGCAACAAAAGAAATGCATATGATTCACCAAGATTATTCCCGAACATGACTAGGACTAGGGAGTTTAGCATAAAAATTCTATATGTAATTCTTGTACTTGAAACCAATGATTTGTTAAATGAAAGGGCTAGCAACACTAATAACAAATCAGTTTGAATTTGGTTTCTATCTTGATTAGAAATGTAGTTATGAAAGTTCAAAGTCTGAAATTTCAGACTGATTTTTACTCCCCAAAATTACCATTGGAAAGTTGTGATCGAAATCGCATGATGTTTATTTTAAAAAATGGCTACAACAGTTAATATGATGGAGTTCTTATTGACAGATTGTATACCAAAATGTTTGTCTTATCGAAGACAATGCATTTACATTAATAAAGAGGAAGGTAATGTTTTTTTAAAAATCACATTATTACATAATATGACGAAAGTGTTACATGATTAAAATTTGTATTATATATATAACTTTTGGATTTATCTCCAATATCTCACTGAATCAAGTGCAAATAAATAATTAGAATAAAGAAGGGGTTGAGACAATTTAAATGAAAAGATAGACATGTTGCATAATGGACATAATGAGTTTATTTTTACACCTGGCAATAAATAAAATGGCAAAATGAAAAAGTTCAAATAAATTTTAAAAGATTTACACAAGGCAGTTTGTATGTCAATTTTAATTGTAAAGAAAGTTTATTGCTATTACTATTACATCATTTGGACCGACAATTAATATAATTTTATCTCTTTCCCCCCCCCCCCCTTCCCCCTCCCCCCCCCCCCCTCTCTCTCTCTCTCTCTCTCCTCTCTCTCTCTCTCTCTCTCTCTCTCTCCCTCTCTCTCTCTCTCTCTCTCTCTCTCTCTCTCTCTCTCTCTCTCTCTCTCTCTCTCTCTCTCTCTCTCTCACAATGTGTGGGGTTTCAAGATTTATAGAGCTAATAGAACGTCTTACCATAATTACTGGGTGGGGATCCTGACCTCCCATAGCGGGCAGGGAGGTACATACTGTGTTTTCTATCCCCTTATATCTGTTATCCAACATGCTTTTTGTCTTTGTCTTGGAATGAGATTACTTGTTTTTTTCATGGCCCTCGTCAGAGTCCTGGCTGGGAGGATACAGTCGATTGCATAGTTATTGTTTTGGGAGATGATATTTTTTTCCTTGTAAATGTTACATATGTATTATTATATGTTATTTTTAATGTAGGCATTTGAGTATATTCCTCTTTGTTGGATTTTGTACTTGTGTCCGGATGAGACTTATAGGTGATCTCAAACTAAGTACATTGGTGGTATGCTCTTGGAATCTACGTCTGATCCCTATTTGAACCAATTCTCTTTTGTCTGCCTTATTCTTGGATGCTTTAATTGTAATTCTAGACCTTTTTACTATCCCATTTTCTTCCTTTTTACTGGCGCTGATATGACCTTAATGTGTTGCAAGCACTGTCAAACCCTTAAAAACAAGCAAAAACAAAACATTACCATAATTAAGTTCTAGCATTAGGCTTGAGAATGGTTTGATCATTGAGGCAAAAGTTTATCATCATTCCTGTATGTAGTGGATAAGTAAGGTTGTTGTTATAAATTGTATCTTTGAAATGATATTTACATCTCGTGTTTTTATGATAGGATTAATGTATAACATATAATATCCTTTGCTTAGGAAGAATAAACCCATAACTGAAAAACCCGAGCTGGAAGGTCAAAAATGTGTTCAATATGTGGTGAAACAGTGGGAATATGTTATTTAGATTTATATATGTTTTATTATTAAGTTATTTAATTGTTTCTTTATTTATTCATCCACCTCTAATTGCCTGGATAGCATTGATGATTTTTTTACTGGCTGTCACAATAATTTTTATTTGATAATTTCCAACAGAGGCACCAGATTTGAATAAAGACAGTGAGAGCCAGCAGCAATCTAGTTTGAGGACTCAAGTATGGGACCGTCTTCAAAGAAGTGAGTCTGTATAATATTAACTTGCAGACTGGCGAAATTTATAATAATAATAATAATAATAATAATAATAATAATAATAATAATAATAATAATAATATATTATATATATAATTATTATTATTATTATTATTATTATTATTATTATATTATTATTAACACTGTTATTGTTGTTTTTATTATTATTATCAATATTGACATTTGTAATGATGATGATGATGATAATAATAATAACAATAATAATAATAATAATAATAATAATAATAATAATAATAAAAGACACATGTTGAGCGCTTTCCATGAACCAAACATCTCGAAGGGCTTTACAGACAATGAATTACGTAATGAGCATAGGTAGTCAAAATTAAACATTGAAACAAAACACACATTGCGAAAATAAATCTATAACAAACAATACAGTCTGCATGGTGTAAAATAAGGTTTGAAAAAGTGGGTTTTCAATGCAGATTTCATGTTTGAGATATTCTCGACTCCTCTAATGGGTTGCAGTCGGGTATTCTAGAGTTTAGGTCCATGATATTGAAAAGAGCCATCACCAAAAAATTAAATTGCTTTTTGATATAGATACTTGAGTTTTATGGTTTATGGTTTATTAGGTCAGAAGGATAAAGAGGGACTAAATTATTAAGGCATTTGAAGATAATAAAGCAATTTTATAATTTATTCTATAGCGGACAGGAAGCCACTGCAAATTTTCCAAAAGTGAGGTGATGATAATAATAATAGTAATTATAATAATAGTGATAATAATAACAATAATAATAATAATAATAATAATAATAATAATAATAATAATAATAGTAATGATAATTATAATAATAATAATAATAATAATGATAATTATAATAATAAAATTGATTTCTTAATGTATTTGTTCCAGCTGGCTTTGCAAGTCTGGCTACAGAATCGACTGTGAGTCAAATTATAGAGATGTTGATGAATGACACACTGGAATCGGAGGAACAGCTTGCTGCTCTTTTTGATATCAAACCTGGTAAGAATGTCAAGCAATCATGTTTTCTCAATAGTATATAATTCATTATTTCGTAGATAACATTGTGACTGCAAGTGAGAAAAATACTCTCAGCCTAAGTGAGGAGGAAACGGAAACCCTGGTCATTACCCTAAAGAAAAATATTCCAGCTTGTTGCATAAGAACAAATAATAGAATTCTGAAGCAAGTACACATCACCATATTATGTAAGGGTCATTGGCTCGTATCCTGTTTAGACAAACGTGACACTTAATTTCACCTCATCGATGGAAATGATATTGAAATGGCTCAATTTTTATTCCAATTTATTTAGCCGATCAGGTGGTTGGTGGCAAATTAATTGAATATTTGACTCCAAAGTCGTTTGACTACACTTATAAAGAATATAATATCAAGGCATAAGGTGGTTTCTTTTTCTACAACCTTATCAAATTACCCAGACACTCAAATTGTCAACAAAAAAAAATAATTCCAATCAAAATAATAATAATGATAATAATAATAATAATAATGATAATAATAATAATAATAATAATAATAATAATAATAATAATAATAATAATAATAATAATAATAATAATAATAATAATAATAATAGTAGTAGTAGTAGTAGTAGTAATAGTAGTAGTAGTTGTAGCAGTAAAAGACAAAGAGACATGGATCGCTGGATGACATATTGTGTCACTGTTAAATTCAAATTACCTTGTCGAAAAATGTTATCTCCCTGATTTTTATTTCAAAACTTACTCTCAGCTAATGTGTTTCGCTAGTAGTTGTATATCACATCATAACTTCATTTGTTACATCAGCATCATGATAGTTACCACTCTTACCACCCCTACCATAATATCACCAATTACTACAACCAGCATCCCAGCATTGTCATAACCACCACCACAGCTTCACCGTCTTCACTACCAGAGAATCATCGCTGCCATATCTATAACCACTCCTACCAACACTAGCATCAACACTACCACCATGGTTGGGTCTTTTGGTCATTTCTTTGGGGTGCAATAGCCCGAGATATTTATGAGCGAAAAACTCGCTTAGGTTGAAATCTCAATAAACCAGATAATTCTGAAATCACTAGAGATTGTCACAAGTAAGTTTTTGAATGATGAAGACCAGAGTTTATTTTGATTTGTGTTAGCTGTTATATATTTTTTATGATGGACTCCCTCAATTTTTACAGCTTTTTTTTCCATACATGCAGACAAAATACACTAATTTGCTAAAATAAAGAAACAACTTTTTAGTGTAGTAGAGTAGGCTATTTATTCTGGGAATGTTAATAGGCCTGCTTTATTATTATCGCACTGGAATGTTAGCTTTTTATATTATGAAATACCAATGTATTGGTACTTAGCACTCAAAAGGCAAGCCACGGATCGCAAAGTTTAAAAAAAAAAAGAGTTAAAATAGCATCTCTTACTCTTTCAGGCAAAATGATGTCTCTGAACTTTCACCCACGAGTCAAATACAGTCAAACCCGTCCATAACAACCACTCAAAATCAACGGCTGAAGTGGTCGTTGTGGACAGGTGGTCGTTATTTACAGGTGTAATGATGGGAAGGGATGGGGAGCATGTACACTATCTTAGCCTCGTCTTATTAATAGCATTGGAACCTATCAACAGTCATTTATTATTGTGTATTATTATTATTATTATTATTATTATTATTATTATTATTATTATTATTATTATTATTATTATTATTATTATTACTACTATAAAATCATAACTCCCTTTATTTATCCCAAAGGGTAGATTTGTCTTTAGGTTTTATTCCAAGGGAAGACTGGAATAACCCAGGCATCAGCCAAGGTGCAGCGCAGCAAAGTGAGCTAAGATATTATTATTATTATTATTGTTATTATTATTAATTAGTCGAAAGATACAAATGCATATATGCTTTTATGTTTTTCTTTACTAGTAATTGTAATAGGTTATTATTGTTTGCTTTATGATTATGTGTAAAAGGATATGATATATAATTTTTTAAACGATCTTTATTTTCCAGAGTCCGAGGATGTAGATGTTGAAGACTGACAATCCTTTGGATGCGAGACTCCATGTGGACTTTCATGTTGAAATTGATATTGATCAATTGACTGTCAATTGTGTTGAATTGCCTGAAATATCTGAGAATGACACCACGGGTGATTGTGATACATGTTTTGATAAACCTTCCACATCCCAGAATACACTTGATAATGGAAGTTGTGCAGATGGAAGAGAGAAAATGCTTCAAAAAGAAAAAGCATTTACCGATATGTCAGCCTTGCATAGACACTCAAGACTCCATTCTGGAGAAAAGCCATGTAAATGTCTTACTTGTGGAAAAGCATTTGCTTACAATTCACGCTTGCAATCACACTCAAGAATCCATTCTGGAGAAAAACCACATAAATGTCTTACTTGTGGAAAAGCATTTGCACCAAGTTCAACCTTGCATCGCCACTCACAAATCCATACTGGAGAAAAACCATATCAATGTCTTACTTGTGGAAGATCATTTGCATCCAGTTCATACTTGCATCAACACTCAAGAATCCATACTGGAGAAAAACCATATCAATGTCTTACTTGTGGAAGATCATTTGCATCCAGTTCATACTTGCATCAACACTCAAGAATCCATACTGGAGAAAAACCATATCAATGTCTTACTTGTGGAAAATCATTTGCTTGCAGTTCAAACTTGCATCAACACTCAAGAATCCATTCTGGAAAAAATCCGTGTTAATGTCTTATTTGTGGAAAAGCATTTGCATTTACTAGAAGTTCACACTTGCATATACATTCAATAATCTATTCAGGAGAAAAACTGTATCAATGTCTAACTTGTGGGAATACATTTTCTCATAGTCATAGCTCGCTTGTGCATAAACATTCAAAAATCCATTCTGGAGAAAAGCCACATCAATATCTTACTTATGGTATAGCAATAGCCTGCAGTTCAGCCTTGTTTGAACACTGAAGAATACATTCTGGAGAAAAGCCATCTCAATGTCTTTACTTCCTGACTTAAGGCCTTTTGCTTCCAAATCATCTGATCGGGATGCCTCAGCTGCCTCTCTAATCATCTGTGTCAATTCTTTCTACAGTTCACGGTCTTTTGCTGTGGGTGCTAATTTCATAAGATCTTTCTTAATTTTAATTCTTCCTTATTTTGGAGGCGTTTTAGGTCTGTCTTACACGTGGATAAGCATTTACTCACAGTAAATACTTGCGTAAGCACTCAAATACCCTTTCTTGAAATAAGTCGTGCAATCTGCCAAAATTACATTGAAAGCTGTAAAAGTTTGTTGACTCAAAGTGAGGCTTACTTTATCTAATTCAAAGGGAAATACAGTGAAACCTCCCGATAACGACATGCCACGGGACCGAAATTTTATGTCGTTATCGGGAGGTGTCGTTATTTAGAGGTTTCCAAGATGGCGGACAAAGTGGGCGTGGTAAGGCCCGCGGGACCAGTTTTTATTAACCCATTTTCCCTCTGCAGTTTATCCGGGCTGGGGACCGGCATATGAACAGCTGTTTGAATTCAACGGAACACATGGCCGCATTAAAAATGTTTGTTTTGTTTGTTTGTTGTTGTTTTTTATTTTTGTTTATCTCAATCCTTGTTATGAACATCAAGACTTGTTTGGCTTGAAATAATCCTCTATCACTGTTTGATGTTTGGCGCTGGAAATGATAGCAGACTCAGACACTTTGTCCTCCATTGGGATGAGCATGTCGAATAATTGCGCACTGCTGTCATGTTGCATGGCAAAAGTTCTGAGAGTTGTTAACGCCATAACCGCTTCACTGGCCGTCACAACAGGGAGTGGAGCATCGCCGTCAAGATCATCATCGTCTTGATTTTCTGTTGTTGGTGTCTTTGACTCAAGAATATCTGTGACAATGGAATCAACCGACACTTCAAAAGTGGATGCCAAGTCCTTGTCAATGTTGACGTATTCTTCGGGGGTAACCTCGACGTCATCTATGCGCTCAAACATGGCAGACAACTCATCAGCCACCGGGTCTGGAATTGGAACATCGGTACTGTCCTTGTAGGAACCAGCGTGTTTGAAACAGTTGGCCACAGTTTGATGGGGTAACCATGTGCCAAGCCCACGACATGTGGTACAAGGAATCCAGGACGGAAATCTTGAATGTTGAGACAGGGCTGGCTTCAATATGATCCAGATAACGGCGTACGATTCTGCTCCGATAACGGTGTTTAAACGCATTAATGATGCCCTGGTCACATGGCTGGGTGTGGCTTGTGGTGTTGGGGGGCAGGAACTCTAGCCGGATGGCCTTCAGGTCTTGTATCTTGGGGTGTGCAGGGCAGTTGTCTATCACCAAAACAATGGACCGTCCTTGCAGCAGGTACTTTCTGTCAAGCTTTCGAACCCACTGTTCAAAGATTGATGCTGTCATCCAGGCTTTCTTGTTGGCAGTATACTCCACAGGCAGCGACTTCACGTTCTTAAAACAGCGCGGATTCGCCGACTTCCCAGTGACAAACAGCGGTAGCTTCTCTGTTCCTGTTGCATTGGCTGCGACGAGGATTGTCATGCGGTCTTTTGACTGCTTCCCACCATGACATGCTTCACCTCAGAAGGTATGAGGCTTGTTTGGGAGGCATCTGTAAAACAGCCCCGTCTCATCCGCATTGAATATATCTTCGGGTGCATATTCATCCAAGATCTTCGACAGGGTTGACTGAGTCCAATTGGCCACAACATCTGTGTCGACTGAAGCCGACTCTCCACTGGCTACTCTAAACACAATGCCGTGTCGTTGTTTAAACTTCTGTAACCACCCATTGCTTGCTTGGAAATTTGGGACGTCAAGCTTGGTGGCAAACAGCTTTGCCTGTTCGCATATTATTGGTCCTGATGTCGGCGCATTGGTGGCTCGTGTCATCTTAAACCAGGTCAGAACAGCTTCGTCAATTGATGCATTTGTTGCCGTGCGTGGTTTCTTCATCTGTGGTTCTGTGGTAGTGGTATTCATTATCTTTTCTCTGTTTTTTATTATCGTAGAGAGACTGTTGTGAGGTATTCCATACTTGGCCGCGATGTCTTTCTTTTTCGTTGTATTATTGTCGACAGCTTCCAAGATCTTGATCTTTTCATCAATGGTGAGTATTTTCCTTTTCTTGGCTGGAGTGGTAGTCGTAGAAGACATCTTAGCAGTCAGTGGTCGAAGATCAGCGATAGCAATAATGCCATGCAGTCGTTAACGCCCGCACTTAAGTATCCGGCAACGGCCATAATCATTGGTCGGTTAACTTGCTCTCTCATTGGTTGGCGAAACTCGTATTCTCACTGGACCTAATGGTGGTAAAAGCTTCGTTCTCATTGGTTTCAAATGCTGCGTTCTCATTGGTTCAAGCAGGAATCGTTTTTATAAACATTGAGTACCCATACTCGGTATTTTTTAGTATCAGATATCTACGAAAACTGCCGAAAATGATGTCGTTATTTGGAGGTTTTATCAAAAAGTGCGTCGTTATTTGGAGGTTTTTTTTACTGATCTTAAATAGAAAAAAAATCGGGACCTGGGGTCAATGTCGTTATCAGGAGGTTGTCGTTAACGGGAGGTTTCACTGTAATCTACATGTACTGAGTATCCTAGGATAAAGACTCACTTCATTTTCATTATGGGTTCATTTTCGTGTTACTTATCACTGGTTTCTTTGTAATTGTTCCATTCACGGAGGACTTGCTTTCAATAACTTTATTTTGCTACAAAGCCATTCAAAAACATTTTTGTTTTGTTTGTTTTTGTTTTTAAGGGTTTTACGGCGCTTGCAACACATTTAGGTTATATCAGCGCCAGTAATACTAAACACACATCGCAGTCTGAATTTGAATGTTGTTGTTCTGGGTGGGGTTCCTGACCTCCCATAGTGGGCAGGGGGGTACATATTGCATCTTCTATCCCCTTATATCTGTTTTCCAACATGCTTTCTGTCTTTGTCTTGGAATGAGATTACTTGGTTTTATCCTGGCCCTCGCCGGAGTCCTAGCTGGGAGGGAAACAGTCAAATGCATAGTTGTTTTGGGAGATGATATTTGTAAATCATCTCTCTGTTATGTATTATTATATTTTTTATTTCGAATGTATAATGTAGGCATTTGAGTGTGTTCCTCTTTGTTGGATTTTGTGCTTGTGTCCGGATGAGACTTATAGGTGATCTCAAACTAAGTACATTGGTGGTATGCTCTTGGAATCTACATTTGATCCCTATTTGTTCCCAGTTCCCCTATGTCTTACTTTTTCTTGGGTGCTTTAATTGTAATTCTAGAACTTCTTACTTTCCCATTTTCTTCCTTTTTACTGGCGCTGATATAACCTAAACGTGTTGCAAGCGCTGTAAAACCTTAAAAACAAAAACATAACAAAACGCATCAAACCAATGATTAATAGTCGTGTAGAGAGAGAGAGAGAGAGAGAGAGAGAGAGAGAGAGAGAGAAAGAGGGTCATCATTATGATGGGACCCTACCAAAACCACTCACATTTACCTCATTTCACATTCTTCCTGATTCCAATTATTTTAGTAAAATACCCAACATGGAAATCTAAACAAATAGATCCAGTCCTGAATTGTTCGAGATTTCCATTCTGTACTAATTTGATTTTCTATTGATAAGAGGAATTTCCTGTTAATCAATTAGAAAAATTCCCTGTCTAACTCCCAACATAATCAAACAATTGAGACAAAAAGAGACACATGTTTTAAACAACAAAAATTTGTCTATTTTACCATGGTCACTATTTCAACAATACTTAAATAACACTTATAACTGTTGAAATTACCTGAAATTTATCAAAATAAAAATTTATATTTGTAGAAAACTTATGTAAAAATTACAGCAATGTGGCTTAATTAGAAAAGACACTATACTGCCAAACAGGGGACAGTTTTTCTAAACCACCCGATATTATTATATATAGTCTTCAGGCTTCCCTTTTTTCATCTTCCTGCTAATTGTCCATCTAATGCTTTATTTCCGACATATTCCCTCTTTAGTCTTTTAACGTGCCCAAACCATCTCAATATATCTTCACTCATCTTTATCGACACATTCTTCACTTCAGTCAACCTTAGAGTCAGTTCATTTCTCTTTATCTTTTCTTGTCGAGCCAAGTGACATCTTAACTTCTTCATTTCTGCCACATCAATTTTTTTCTTGCATCTTTGTCATAACTGCTGTCTCTAATCCATACAACATAGTGGTCTTACAACAGATGTTTCTTCATTCTTCATACAGTATTGCTGTATTTCTTCATGACATTGTGATGTGAAAATTGGAATTTTAAAACGTGAATGTCTTATGATGTTACTTTTGTGATAAATTAAACTAAATAAACAAACAAAATTCCTTCACTTCATTGCAAGTGGAAATTGTCTTTAGGATGTATCTCAAAAGAAAATATTCCAAGATGACCTTGGCTTTAGCCGCATGCAATGTCGCAAAGTGAGCAAAAGGGGATAAATCTTGCTCAAGGAAAAAATAGCTTCCAGCCTTGTGGAAGTGTAATAGTCTATCCATCCAGCCAGTTTGGAAAATTCTTGAATAACTAAGATTTATAATGACGTGAAGAGACAGCTGATAAAGTTACACCGTTTTATTTATTGGAAGACAACAGTGTTAATCAACAAGTCAATTCTTTAAAGTCAGATTAATAGTAATAAGATAAAATATGTATATAAACAAGAAAATAAAAGATGAAAAAGAACAGTAACGAGCTATAATAATAATTATGATAATAATAATAATAATAATAATAATATTAATAATAATAATAATAATAATAATAATAATAATAACAATATTAATAATAATTATGACAATATTAATAATAATAATTATGACAATAATAATAATAATAATATGATAACGGTGATGATGTATAATTTAGTAAATAAATAATACAAATTATAATTTTTTTTTTCATCACAGCCTTTATAAGTAAGTGTGTAGTCATGACAGAATCAAAGATGGAAAGACGATTTAGAAATGTAATATCAATAACTAATATAAAAAATATATATAATTCATTTTAAAAATACAATAAATCAGTACGTAACGTGTCTTGGGTATACAAATGTTTTGTCCCGATGAATTTATTTAGTCCTGAACACCAGCATTAAAATGCAAGTTTATTTAGTATTAAAATGGTTTATGGATTTGTCATACTCAGTAAGCTCTGTATGACCTTGTGGAATTCAATTTCCATTTCATATGTGTATATATATATATATGCTTTTTGTTTTTAAGGGTTTTACTGCGCTTGTGACACATTTAGGTCCAAAAAAAAAATAATAAAATTATATATGCCAGGGCAGTGTTTCCAGAGTGTAATTACCCATTCACTACTCACACTCAACCCCGTTAAATTTTATCACAAAGCAAGACCTTACCATGCATCCATCGACCTGACCAAAATAAGCAGCATTACATAAATAAATAGTGAAACAAAACCACTGTTTAAAAAAGAGATTCATTGTGGCTATCAGGATTTCAGAAGAATGGGAAATGGTGATCCCGGGGTGGGATTGGTAGAATAATTGCTTCACAAGCAAAGGGACAGATCAATCTTACATTACATCACATGTGCAAATGAGATTTTATCTGACAATTATCCGTAAGTTGATGGGGTTATTATTTTGTTTGTTTGTTTTTTAGTTTTACGGTGCTTGCAGCACCTTTAGATCGTTTCAGTATCAGTAAAAAATTGTTAAAGAATTAGATATGTATTTGTTTTTATGTTTTTAAGGGTTTTACGGCGCTTGCAACACATTAAGGTTACATCAGCGCCAGTAAAAAGGAAGAAATTGGGATAGTAAAAAGTTCTAGAATTATAACTATAGCACCCAAGAGAAAGTAAGACAAAGGGGAACTGGGAACAAATAGGGATCAGATGTAGATTCCAAGAGCATACCACCAATGTACTTAGTTTGACCACCTATAAGTCTCATCCGGACACAAGCATAAAATCCAACAAAGAGGAATACACTCAAATGCTTACATTCAAAATAACAAATATATGTAATAGTGCATAACAGAGAGATGATTTACAAGGAAAAAAATATCATCTCCCAAATCAATAACTATGCATTTGACGGTTTCCCTCCCAGCTAGGACTCCGGCCAGGGCCAGGACAAAACCAAGTAATCTCATTCCAAGACAAAGACAGAAAGCACGTTGGAAAACATATAAGGGGATAGAAGACACAGTATGTACCCCCCTGCCCACTATGGGAGGTCAGGAACCCCACCCAGAAAGAATTAGATAAAGCCTCAGATAAATGAGACAATTTTAACAGAGATCATAATTATATCAAAGGATATTGGATGTATATTTATCGTTGTAGCTGGCCTGAAGGCATTGAAAAGTTCCACACTGATACTGCCACGGTATGGCATTATAATAGGATTCAATAGTCTGATGTCACGTTGCTTAGCAACGAGCAGCTTGGTTCTAAACAGAAAATCATTACTTTTTATTCTTCATGCTGGCTAGAACTTTTTCACATGTCATGTGATTAAAATGTATAAAATTCAAAACATGATCAGATTTTATAATGTTTTTCTCCTGTGGATACACTTTTATGCTAGTCGGAGAAGTATTTCATAAGGGTGTCCGCCATTGTTCCGATAGTTTAGAGCTGTTACTATGCATCATTACGAGAGAAGTGACGTCATGACTGTTGGAAGTGTATTACAAAGGTTTTTTTCTGTTTTTTTTTTTTTTTTTACATTTCACAGCATTGACCAGTTTCATTGAATGAGAAAATCATGGGTTTTTTTTTGAGTGTTTTTTTATACTACACAGCAGCATTGACAAGTGTGTATGTGTTTTGTTTTTGAGGGTTTTATGCAACACATTAAGGTCATATCAAGAGCCAGTAAAAGGGAAGAAAATGGAATGGGATAGTAAAAAGTTCAAGAATAACAATTAAAGCACCCAAGAAAAAGTAAGACAAAGGGGAATTGGTTCAAATAGGAAACAGATGTAAATTCCAAGAGCACACTATCAGTGTACTTAGTTTGAGATCACCTAAAAGTCTCATCCTAACACAAGAACAGGTCCCCACTAAGAGGAACACACTCAAATATTTACAAATTATTTATAACACAAAAAATGAATACAATGTGTATGTGAGTTGATTTACAAGACAAAAAATATCATCTCCCAAAACTATTCAATAGACTATTTCCCTCCCGGTCAGGGCCAGGACAAAACCAAGTAATCTCATTCCAAGACAAAGACAGAAAGCATGTTGGAAAAGTGATATAGGAGGATAGAAAACACAGTAAGTGCCTCCCTGCCCACTATGGGATGTCAGGAACCCCACCCAGGTTGACAAGTGTAATTGAATGGGAAAATAATGTTTTTTTAAAGTTTTTTTTTTTTTAGATGAAGCAGCATTAACAAATTAAATTGAATGAAAAAAAAAAAATCAGGTGTTTTTGTGGGGGTTTTTTTGACATTAACACACCAGCATTGTTAAATTGAATGGAAAAATCGTTTTTTTTGGGGGGTTTTTTTCTTGGGGGGGGGGGGGGGGGGGGGGTTGACATTAAGAGAATGAAATTAATGATGGGAATCAGTGGTGATTTTCAATTATTCATGTTCTAAGTTTCATTGTCCGGATATAATCATTAAAGGCATTTGGACATCAATTTATAAAAATTGATATTTGGGAAAGATCAGGTAATTGAGACCAGTGTTTCTTTTGCTGCTGATTATTACTCAAATTTAGTTTAAGTAGGTAAATTTAAAAGCATGTGGTAAGTATAGTGTCACGTGACATTACACAGCAGCATTGACAAATTTAATTGATTGGGAAAATCAGTCCGGCTGATTTTCAAATTTATTATTATTACATTGATTCTAAGTATTCATTGTCACGTGATATCAATTTCATTAAAGGCATATTGTAGACACTCCATATTTACTAAAAAATTGCACATAAATTTTGGGACAATTTCGCAATCAAGGTAAATTTGAAAAAAAAAATAAAAAGATACAACAGTTGTTTCTTTCTTGCTGCCTTGAATTAAAATTACAATCAACATTACAACAAAATAGTTTTCAAAGTAAAGAGTAAAAAAATAATTTTAAAATGCCACCTGTAGCCTCTGTAAAGTATAGTGTCACAGTGAAGCAGAGAGGAAAATATATAACGTGAACAGAGCAACAAATATTTTTACTTTACTTTAAAGGGAAAAATTGTAATGTACAAAATGTTATTTTATTATTAAATGTAAATAGAGTTAATTACACTACGAATATTGAATATGAGACTTATTTATGTACCATATATTTAATTCTCAATATTATCAATTAATTGACATTGAATACTATTTATATAATTTATAAATTTTATCTATGCATAACAGTGTCTCAGAGCATTTAAAGGTTTTTATAACCTATTAGCTCTTAAACGATATGATACAATATTATTATTATTATTGTTCTTATTATTCCTTTTCAATAGTATGCAATTGTTGCTGCTTGAATATATGAAAAGTAAATGTAAGATTGAATTTAAGCTCCAATGTAATGGATAAAGACAAGAGACAAGGACATATTACCAGACCTGCCTTCTTGAAAATTAAAAAATTCGTAAATTTAATTTAAGAAGATCAAAATGATAGTCAATATGGTTAACTTTAAAAATCAACAATTTATCCTCACGAGGATCAAATAACACTTCACAATCATTAAAATCATGTATTCTGTCTTCAGCTTTCATTTTCAATAAGTTAAAAGTGACTTAGAGATGTTCATGAAGTTCTGAAATTGGAGCCAAAATGTCGTAATTCTACAGATTTTCTTCACAGTAGGCAGGGTCTGTAATACTGCAGATTGTTTAACAACTCAAGTGCACGCATTTTTGCTCACAAAGTCTTTTCAACCGTCTGACAGATTTGTGCGTACTTTGCATGCGATCATAGATTATTTTTTTAAAACATTGCAAATCTAAAAGATGAAATCTGTATCTCCATTGTTATTTTGCAATCGCAAATCCCTTTGATGTTTACAAAGTGATAGTCCATGACTTCTCGAGCTCCACAGTCTTTTGTTTTCATCCATTTTTTCTATATTATGTTTGTTGTAACACTGTCAGTTTCAATGATGTGATATACATCCTCATTTGGCTTAATTTTTAAAATACTTAACATTTATAGTAATGTTTGCACTGTGGTGATTTTACATTTCAAAATCCATTGCTTTAATTGTTCTTTAGAAAGACGAAATGCAATTGAAAATTGTAAATGTTCTAAGTGTGAAATAGTAGCAAGTTTTACTCAAAATATGTCACAGATTCAAAGGTGACTGCTGATTAATGTAATGTAGAATATCCGCATAATACACAGAAAATGTGTAAATGTTATGCATAACATTTTTCTAACACAGTCACTGGTCATTAAGTTTATATATAATTGGATATAAAATGTAATTAACTAAATTAATCCCCTGCTAAGCCAACCGGCTCAAATATACTCATAACCACCTTCAGTTCATATCTATCAGCCTACTTTATTTTATGGTGTAATGGTAGCACGTCTCATCAGTAACCAGAAGGTCTGAGTTTCGATCCCCAGTAGAGGTAGACTGATTTTTTGGGATGGTTTTTTTTTTTCTTGTATTGTTATTCCTTGCTTTGTCAGGCACCTTTCATACACACTTGTTCAGGTCTTTATCTTACACCAGTGCGTGCTCCTATATTTCTTTATTTTATGTATGTTCATTTGTCAAAATGTGTGTGTGTTGACACAATGAGTGATACAAAGCTGTTAGAAATTGTGAACTTTAAATAGTAATGAACAAAAATTAATTCAACAGCTTTGAAAATTGAACAAAATACCAAAAGTGGAACGTTTCAGGCTCAAAATTCGAATACTGTCGGATTTGGATTGAATTATATGGCAATAGTATGTAAATTTAGAGTTAAAATATTCAGAAATGAGAAAAAATTCTTTTTTTTTTTTTTCACAATAAAAGAACCAAATCAGTTCTCCTCATAACAAATTATAACATTGACTGATATTTCACATTTTTACTTGTAATTTCAAGATTTCAGCAACTTACTTACACTCACATAATACCGTTTTGATTTGGTTGGTCATAGTCATATATAAAACTGAGAGCAGATATTCTCAATTCCTGTTAAGCTGGTAAAAAATAAAAATAAAAAACTCAATTATTAAGACACTAGATCAAACTAAAGTCCAATGCCAGTTTTATAACAGCCTAATGGAAAACAGAACTAATGATTGAAAATCTTTTTTTTTCATTTTCATAATAATAATAATAGTAATAAAATTGAGTACATCAGTGGTTAAACACTCTGAGCTATTAGTAAAATGATTTTTAAATAACCTAAATGTCTTATGTAATTTACAAAGGAAGAAGAACGGTAAAATCAACAAAAAATTATTATTAAAAAGTATAAACCAATTATTATTGATAATTTTACAATTTTCTAAAATAACGAGATTAAAGTGCGGAGACTGACATCCCCCTTCCACATCCTGGACATGTGTATAAAACCACGAAAAGAGAGCTGAAGGATTAATAACTTGAAATATGAATATCACAGGTTAAACTTATTTTTTTAAAGTTGCACAATATTTATGCTTCGCTAAATTTTTAAAAATGAAAAACAAAGGGAAAAAAAATATTCTAATTGTACATAACTTAAGTTATCAATTTGACAACCAAAAACAATTATTTTTTCCCCCTAGTTATGAGGAACAAATCAATTCTAAATTCAATTTTTTTTTTTTTTGGCTCCTTAAATTTAAATGCTATTATTTGTTTTAAAATTAAATTTATATCTATATTTTTTTAAAAACCCCCCCCCCCCCCCCCCCCCCCCCCCCCCCACCTAAAAAGCCAAAACAAACAAAACAAAAATCATTGATTGGGAATAAAAGCCAAATAGCGAGGATCCTATAGAGTGCATCTTGTGCGTGTGTATGTGGGGATGAGGGAGCTATTATATGATTGTCATTGAATCATTGAATGATGAAGAAAATTCTAAGAAATGTTTCATGAGAAATGGACTGCATGGACTTTGTTATATTTCCGTTTAAATCATATTGCTGATATTTTTTCGCTTTAAAAAAAAGATGTTTAAATTTTGACAAGGCAAAATCAAAAGATGGTATTAGATTTACTATTGATCTCCACACTCAAAGGAATCAAGATCGATCCCAGGTGAAGTTGACGTTTATTTTTTTACCTCTGTCCACCCACCACTGATTCGGTAGTTGAGTCTGTTAGATCTGGTGGAAAGTACTTTGTTGAAGACTAGCTTCCTATCA
This sequence comes from Berghia stephanieae, assembly GCF_034508935.2. NCBI lineage: Eukaryota > Metazoa > Mollusca > Gastropoda > Nudibranchia > Aeolidiidae > Berghia > Berghia stephanieae. The sequence continues at coordinate 10,131,947 of NC_088364.1, forward strand.
TAAGGGCAGCAGGCATTTGCTAGCTTGCTAGCATCCTTTTCACTCAAGAGAAACTGAGATATACCCCCAACTCCATGGCTCAGGACTATTTTACTTTTTTTATGAACTGGTAGGGCCTTGATTTGGATTTCCTCTGTAGGCAGCGCAGTCTTTGGAAAGGGCTATCTACTCACACTCTCACCACACTCAGGTTTAAGATGAGTACATGGTCGGTAACCATACTGTCAAAAAACATGTTAAGTGGACCTTGTCAAGGTCAAAAGTCAAGTGTCATACAACCACGACCACATAACCCCATTTGCTGCTCATATTTTATATTTCAAGTACTGTTAATTGTAACCAGTTTTCTTATTTAAATAGATCAAAGAAAAAAAAAAAGAATCCTTTTTTAGGAGAGAGAAAATGAATCACTTAAATGCAAAAGAGAATTTTCACCGTCAGAAAATGTGAAGATATAACCTAGATTAAAATTTTTTATGTTAAGTATTGACAAGAAACAAAAAAATCTTCACACATGCGAATCAGAAAACTGATACGCTGGTGGAGGGGGAAGCGTACCACTGGATGTAGCACTTGATTCCAAGCTACTTGTGTCAGAGCTTGTTTCCGAACTTGAACTGGAAGGTGTGAAAGGAGGAGGTGGCGGTGGTGGAGCGTAGGGAGCTGTTGAAGGTGAGAATGCAAGATAACCTCCGGAGATGACGTCCTCATAAGATGGAGGTGGGGGGACAGATGAAGGACCAACATCCTCTGGCCTGGCCACATCCTCGTATTGTGGTAAATCACTGACAGTTGAGGGTAGGATAGTGTCCCCACCCCTACCAACATCACTATCGTTACTAACAGTTACTGTAAAAATATCTGAATCTGTTTCAGATAGCTGGAAACTATTATTCAGAACCAGCCCACCTTCAACTTCAGCCATCCTCGTTGTTGAATCATCATTGGCACTATTGATATCCAAAAATGAATTTCGACGTATAGAATCATTGCTGGCAATTTCTAAATGATTACTATTACTGCTCCTTTCCCGAGCAGTGGAGGTTGCAGATCTTCTGCTTTGTGATTTTTTAAAACATAGGTCACTAAAGCTACAGTCAAGACTGCGACTTTGGGTGCAATCGTTATATTTTTCATGAAGACTTTCTGACATCATTAGAATTGCAGCTGGAATATAAATGTAAATTGCACTACGAACGAGTGAGATGGACCAACTAAGATGGCTGTTTGGAAACGTGTCATTGTGAAAAGAATCATAGTTGTCTGTGAACAACATCAAAGCTAGTATAGCGCCACCACCTATGGATGAAAAAGAAAAGTTACAATTCACCAAAATGACCTGTCCAAACACAAGCACATGATTCCTTCCAAGATGAATACAATCAAATATTTTAAAACTATTATAAAACAATTTGTAAAATTGATTACAATGATACGTGTGTTAAAAAAAAAAGTACATGTTTTAGCATCTACTAAACAAAATTTGGCTCACTAATCCAAAAACTAATTTGGTTTACAGTAGAATCCTGATAAGACCAACACTTTTGAATCAGAGAGATTTGTTGTCTTTAAAAGCAAGGTTGATTTTATCCATTATCAATGGGGCTCACTTAGATAACGAGCAGAAAAGTTGGAACCAACAAGGTGTTGACTTTATGCAGAAGTTAACTTTAAACATTAATAATACATCATGCCTTTACCACTTATCATACATCGGGGATGATTTTGTTACCCTGTGATAAAATACAATAAAATAATAAAACTATACCTATTCGTACTTTAAGCTGAATTGTACTTTATGCAGATTCCAGAGTACAATGAAAACGGTCAATATGTTAAACAATATTTTATTCTAACAAAGTCAAAAGGGCAAAAATTATAGCCATGATAGCAAGCTTATCCATCTTATAAAATAATCGAGGACTAATGATTTCTGCGCCATTTTTACTTTGTACCCGCGTGTAGTCTTTGTATCCATGATGGGATTTCTCATCTCTATTTCTTGCATAATAATTTCATTCTGTAAATCCTGTCCTCTTTTTCTATTTTAAACAAACTGAAAGGCCGCCCCAAACACTTGATCTAAATCCTATGGATTATGCTTTGCGGGATTGCTATGTGAGAAAGTCTGCTTTAATTGTACTGCTTATTCACTCGATAAAAGAGATTTTATATACCGTAGCGCAATATCCACTTAGTGTGCTCAGAGCGCTTTACAAGGGGTCTCTGACCAACAGCAACATGTAACATGTAGAATGAGACATGACGCCTGTTAGGCGATATTACAATTTTTTTCCGACAGTGACAACGTTGTTAATGGCCAGGTACTAATTTTACACATGAGTATGGTGAGAGAATGTGACTAAAGAGCCTTTTGAAGGACTCAACTATGCGCTGAGGGAGGCTCAAACTCATGACTTTCGATCCGAAAGCGAGTGTCATACCACTAGACCACATATCCGCACTAGAGGAACTTACAGAAAAAAAATAATAATTCCTGGAATGAAATGACAAAAAATAAGATTTTTAATTTAAAAATGAGCAATCTCTTCCAATTGGTATCTTCCATAGACAATAAAAAAGCACATATTTGAGAATGAGAACAAAACATTGTTTCCTTACAGGCAACACACCCAAGTATTTCTGACTGATGTGTCTCAAAGAAACTGTCTCCTCTGGGACGCTTGAAGTGTAGAGATCGTCCACTGAGCACACCCCACACAAGGACTATATTTGCCAAGACCATTATCGCTCTTGTTATGTGAAAAAAAGCTGAAAAGATCCAGTGTTTAAAGAATGTAAAATATCTGATTTCTCTCATAATTTCGGTTGGTGTTATTGTTGGTTTTGTCATTATTTGTTGTTATCTTCATGGTGATGATGATGATGACAACCAGGCACTTGCTCACACCTGAGTCGAGTGGGGTAATTTATGTAAAATGCATTATCCAAAAACAAAACACCGGGGACGTTTTTTTTTTTTTTAATTATTTTTTTTTCTGAGCAAGAGAGCAATTATTGTCATCCATCCATTCATTAACCATGCTCAAACCATTTCAGTTTTAGTTTTAGTAACAAGATTATGGTGTCCTACCACTCAACCACAGGCATATTAAAGAAACAATGAGAGGAAAAATTGACTTAAATTGAAAACAAATTAAGCAGTGTTGGCTTATGTGGTGTCAACTGTATTCATCCAAGACAGTGGGACACAATTATTAAACAGAAAACCACATAGTCACATAGCCCTTTTCCAACTGCCTTCCTCATGTCAGCATTCCAGCTAGGGCATGAATAAATAAAATGACAAGAATTAAAATAGCCACACATCGAAAGGAAGTGTGTTCTAGAGGTCTGTAATAGATTTGACTGAGGTTTCAACATTATTCAATGACTTGACATATTATTGTAAGTTGTTCCAAAGTAATTAAAAAAAAAAAAATAGTAGTCCTTTAAATCCATAAGGCCCAAGAAGCCCAGTTTATCCCGATTTCTAGGGTTTTAGACAATAGCAACTGCTTGCTACCCTTTAGCTAGGATGTTGATCTATCGCAAAGTACTTTCCATCAGATCTAACAACCAACTGTTGGGTGGCCAGGGGTTTAGAAGAAACATTTGTATGCACCTTGGCTTGATATTGCTCTCTTCGCTTGTGAGGCGAGTGGTCTATCAACCGAGGATCTGTTAAATTGTCCTGTAAAGAGAACAAATATGGGCAGTATAGCGCTAAATCATATATATATATGTAGATATATCTACTCCAGTTGCCATTACCTGGAATTGACGTGATACTGATCGGGAGGCAGGATTCATCCTCATCATCATTGTCTTCGTCTTTCTTCTTATTCTTTTCTTCTTTCTCTTTTGTCCTCATTGTTGTCTTAAATATTCCTAAACCATGACCCAACCCTGGCATTTCAGTTGTCCAAGCTATGGTAGCATTCATGGTCGCATTGGCAGTGGCGTTGTGTTGTTCTCTATAATCACATATTTCCCACAGTCCCCAGTGTCCATTGTCCCCATCGACCCAGTGATCTGTAAGACTTCCAGCAATGAATAAGGCAGTGCCAACAAGAGCGGCCAGCACACCCACCGTCCTGACTACATGCCACATAATGAAAGAATGGCTGGGAGTGGGAGGCGAAGAAACAATCTACCTGGAATTGTTTATTCTTGGGGTAATCCAGGAATGGCACATAGATATCTTAGTTCTCTAACTTGTTTAAAATGTGTAGTATAAATTTCTGGTGGGATTTGTTGTGTTGACATTCTTTCACGTCGATGGTATAAAATTCTTTCATGGACGACATTGATGACAGATCTGCAGACATAAACAAAAACGGTCTTTTACTTTTTATTTGTTTGCTTTGTTGCTGTTGTTTTTTTTCTCTTTCCTTTTTTTTTTTTTTTTTTGTTGTTGCTTATTGTAAAATTCACACATCATAATTGAATGCTCAAATTATGGGCCATGGGTAACTAAAAAACTAAAAAGATAAAAAATGTTAACTACAAGGGCAGTGAAGCAAGTGGCGCACAAAATTCCAGGCTTATAGGTTTCCAATCTATGTGCAAAATTAATAAAGCACGTAATTATATTTAACTTAAGCCACAAAAAGCAAAGCGACTTTTTCAATAGAAGAAGCGCACGATATCTCACAATCACAAGGTTGTTGATAAAAGTAATGGGCCTATAATAAATATGTGCAAAAGATGAGCGTTAAATCAATAAGTAATTTATCTAAGTATCAAGAAAATATACGTCAATCACAACTTATTAAAATAGTGGTAGTTTTGAAAAATCTACCATTAACATTTCTAAATATACGTATATATATATGAAATATAAAGACTTTATTATTGCCATTTTTAACACTTTTTATTACAATGCTGTGCGAGTTTTTAAAAAAAGCAATTAAAGGCTTCTCTCACTAACCTTTTGAGCATAATATTATCTAGACAATTCTATAATTACAAACATTTTATTTTAAATTATTTAATTCAATCCATTCCCATTTTTATCCAATCACTAACTTTTCCATCTTGTAAGTCAACTGACCAATCGATCCCAATTATCGTCACTCAATCACTCGTTCGGCAGGTCTCGAACTCGATCTAGGGGATTCGTGCAATCCAAGGTCGGAATTCTCCATAAGTAATATCAACATTTCTGTGATAAAAAATTAATTATCATTTTTTTCCCTTACGAATTGTTTGTATGATGATACCATTCTTCCTCTTCCTTCCTCGAATTTCCCATGGGATCCAAGTCAAGTTCCGAGACGAGTAAGCTTCTAAAAATAGAAATTTCCCAAATATGGTTGCAAAGTGAAATGGTTGGTTGTTGGCATAAACTAATTCTATTCAACGTGCCATTTGTACATCATAATAATTGTTTCATGAGTCTCAAACACATTATTTTTGGACTGAAAACGGTCACAGAAATCGGGTAACCTTGGTTTCATTTCATTCAAGTATCAAGCTGCAGCGGCTCCTGTGATAGTGATCAATAAATTAAGGGAGATAACTGTAAAAATTATAGGAAATGATTTAATTAATTTACTCCTTTGTAGCATAAAAAAAAAATATTTTTTTAGATTTAGATAACGTTTACATTATTGTCGGGTTGATGCAAGAATGATCAAATGGTTTGAAGAAAGAAATGTAGATGGGAAAAATGAAATGAGGAATTACAGAACTAACTGATATCACAATAGTTAATGACGGTAGACAACTGAGTAAATAAGGCCGCCCCAGAAAATTTTGATGAATTGTGTCCCTTACAATGTTAAACACCCCCCCCCCCCCCCGCCCCCCAAATAATTTTTAAAAATTACTGTTCTTCATAGATTCATGTGCCCGTAGCTTCTTCACCTTCTTTTTGTATACCTTTATATCCGGTTCCCGTTTCGAGAATGTAGGTACTCGTCTTTTTGAGTTCTCTAAGCGACGTACACTTATTAGCAGGTCTAATAACCCAAATCATTATGGGCTCATTGTTGTAATGGAATCTGAAAAAAAAATGACGCAAAATATTGCCCTTTACAACAGTGTTAAACTAGGCCCAAAATTGCGTTAGGATGTCAGATCTGCACCCCATACGTACAAGCCCTATATTACTTTCGTTACGTTTAAGTAATATTATACGTAAGGCTAGTGATTTTATGCACCTCCGTCACGCATGCGCATTCCACCCAAATTCATCAGCGATATTGTGTTTTTGCATGTGGCACATGGCGAAAGTTATATTGACATCTGTAGCATGTTTTTGTTAATCAATTTATATAAAAATAATAATAATCTAAAAATCGAAATATAAAACCAGAAAATAGAAGTTATAGAAAGACCTTATTAAATGTGACGAACAGGCAGGTGGCTCGTAGCGCAGTGGACAAGCTGTCAGACTAACCTTGAAAGTACTGGGTTCGATTACCTTTGCAGACATTTTTAAAAAGTTTACTTTATTGAGAAAGATATCATTTTTGTTTTGTTTTTTTCTTTTTCTTTTCTTTCTTTTTGATTTTTGTTTTTTGTTTTTCAAAAACTTTTTATCATGTTAAAAAAAATAAAAAAATTTTGATTTTAATTTTCTAAAATTATTTATTTATTTGAGATCAGTATTTGTGTGCCATGTTTCTTTTTACCTTTGATTTTTTAAATTATTGTTATTAGGTATTCTTTAATTTATCATCATTGTACAAACGTACATCGGTAATCACTAAACAGCGTGCCAAACTAAAATCTAAAACTATTTAACATGGACGTATGCAGCAACATTTTCATTTTCATTAATTAACCATCACCGCCAACGGAGGTGCATAAAAACGATGCGTTTTTTTACACCGCCAACGGAGGTACATAAAACGGTGCGTTTTTGTACACCTCCAACGAAGGTGCATAAAAATGCCACCAATATTATATTGGTAGATTATTTTTTTTTTTCTTTTTAATGTACGAGCACTTATTTATTTATTTGTTTACTATTATTATTATTATTATTATTATTATTATTATTATTATTATTATTATTATTATATTATTATTATTATTATTATTATTATTATTGTTAATATTATTTTATTTTATTTATGTTTTAAATTACTTTTTTATGTTTTTTTTTTTTGTTCCAATGTTTACAGAGCAATAGCTTGGTGTCAGACCATGGGGAATATGATTCTTGACTCGATGCAAAGCTCGTCGTAAATAACGGAGATGAGTATCAATGGAGACCATGAAGCTATCAAGTCTAGTTAGTTCACGTTGATGAAAGACCCTTTGTTCCAGACTAAAGGAAGAAGAGGAGGATGTGAGTGTAAGTAATATGTATTGAGAAGTTTGATTTGTATACATAATATACTAAGCTATGAATTGGATGATTGACCGAAGCAACTGAACAAGTGAGTATGAAACGATGCCAGACAAAGCAAGAAAGAAAAATACAAGAAAAAGAAGACAGAAAAAAAAACCCCACCAAAAAAACAAAAAACAAAAAAAAAAAACAGTCTTCCTCGAATGGGAGACTGATTTTTTGGGAATTTTTAAAATGTCTTGTACCATTTTTCTTTCTAGCTTTGTCTGACACCGTTTCATACACGTTCGTTCAGATTTTTATCTTACACCGGTACCAGCTCC
>NC_088364.1:10144575-10152075 GCF_034508935.2 Berghia stephanieae
AATTTAAAAACCCGGAGAAAATCGCTTTTAAAGACAAGACATAGTCTACATATTTATTACAAAGTGTTTAAAATACAGTTACATTATCATCGCAACAGCACTTGCACTACATATTTATTATAAAGTGTTTAAAATACAGTTACATTATCATCGCAACAACAATTGCACACCACATAATTTATACTCATAAATCAAAAACAGAAATCCCTTCTGTAGCACGAACCAAAGATTTTGACTTTATTTTTCTCCTTTTTGCCCGTCTTGACTCCCGATGTGATACTTTAGGAGGAGGAGGAGGAGGAGGAGGAGGAGGAGGAGGAGGAGGAGGAGGAGGAGGAGGAGGAGGAGGAGGAGGAGGAGGAAGAAGAAGAAGAAGAAGAAGAAGAAGAAGAAGAAGAAGAAGAAGAAGAAGAAGAAGAAGAAGAAGAAGAGGAGGAGGAGGAAGAGGAGGAGGAGGAGGTTAGTGCGCAGCTTCATCCTCGCTAGCCGATTGCTCTCTCAGTACTCTTAGTTACGATGTGATTCGTAATTTGATTTTCGTTTTCAGATAATATTGATATTGACTTTTAGATATAATATTGTAAATGATGATATTAAATTGAAAGAGAAACGCATGTTTTTCTTGATGACACATTAAGTGAAATGGTGGTGACTATTAATCCTATTGTTTATCGGGTTACTGATATACGCAGTCGTTTTACTGACTCAATGGTACCTTTTATTCATGCGTACTGATTTGCACTCCAAAGAGCGAACAATGTTAAAAAGAATGATATGTAATATGTCGGGGTTTGGAAACAATGCCTGTTCTCAGCCCTGAATTGAAATCATCAATCTACCTTTGAGACAGATTTTCGGTCAATTTGGAAGGGATTTTGCATTGATAGAGCTCAGAAAAAAAATGAATTAAATCATCTATAAGCTTCATTTTTTAAAATCCTTTAGCGAAATAAATGTAGTTATCTAGATTAAGTGAAAAATCGAAAATCATGCAGATAATATTAATAATTTCTCATCGTTTTTCGCTCTTATCTCAAAACTAGCTCGTGCGACATCCGGCGGGTTTTGCTAAATCAGCACACATATATATTTGGTTGTCTCTTTTCTACTAAATGCAGGCCAAAATTGATAATATTAGCCAATTTTTCACACAGAAAGAAATATTTTACTCACTTCAATGTTAATTTTTTTTTTGGACAGACCCAATAATATCTTGCAAGGTAGGACGTGAAGCCAGCGGTGTGGCCTGCTTACAGTATAAAGTGGTGCAAGACGAAAATGACTTACACATGCTACATGTGTAAATATAAAAGAAAGAAAAAAAAACTTACATACTTGTAAAGTAAATTTGCATGGTGATGTTTCTATTCCTGCAAATCTTTTCAATAGTTTGTTTATATAAATCACGAACGAATATATTGATTGGAGTTTGGACACTGAGGGAAATGGCTAAAGGGACACATGCAGACATTGAATGTCAATCGAACAAAGGGTAATTTCAAAACTTACAAAGCGTAAGAATGTAAACAGCCCATGGCCTATTAAAAGAGTACTGTAGTTACGTCATGAAACAGCCCCATTCCACTTCGGAAATCAAACATGACACCATACAAGATCTCTCTCTCTCTCTCTCTCTCTCTCTCTCTCTCTCTCTCTCTCTCTCTATCTATCTATCTATCAATCTATCTATATATCTATCTACCTATCTGTGTGTGTGTGTGTGTGTTTATGTGAGATGAACGCGCACGCACACACACACACACACAAAGTCAAACACGCATATTCACGCGAAGATCATGCATTTAGCATATAGCATCACTATCAAGAAATGTTTGACTTAACTCGTTCACATTCCTTCATATCAATTTTTGCAGCAATAATAATAATAATAATAATAATAATAATAATAATAATAATAATAATAATAATAATAATAATAATAATAATATGATGATGATGATGATGATGATGATGATGATGATGATGATGATGATGATGATGATGATGATGATGATAATAATAATGATAATAATAATAATAATAATAATAATAATAATAATAATAATAATAATAATAATAATAATAATAATAATAATAATAATAATAAATTAATATATACAATAATCACGACACACAGAGAGAAACAAATGAACTTGTTAATAATCGTGATTTCGATAATAATAAAGATGGTCGAAGTTACCATACGATGACTAGGACGTAAATGACCAACATTAGCTATTTTTCCCCAGTCCAACAGAGTTGGATCAAAAATTTCTCGGCACCTGAGGCGGGTTTTTTCTCGTATGTGAAGATGGTAAAAATTCGAGCCAGGTATTCAATGTGGCAACATTATAGTACATTATAGTAATAGCCTTAAATGGAGCCAGCAAAGATCCGCTCCTTGGAATCGTTTGAGTGGGGAAATCCAGTCACTCGCTCAGCCATAGTACACAGTCGCTGACGACAGTCATCAACGGACTGTGTGAATCGGGAGAAAAGCGTGGGTAGAAGGCGTTGTGACAGAAAGGGAGTCTGTTTCGCACTGTTGATAAAAGGCGATATATACCATTTCTCAGTTTTATATATTTGAAAAATTGCTGTTATCCATTTTTAAAACATGGATGTGGTGCCAGGCACCATTTGAACCAATAGAGCCACGCCCCTGCGTGAATCGCTCTTTGTTTACAAAATTTGGAGTTCACTATGACCACGTGGTGTAATTGGTAGCTAGTCCTTTTAAACTTTTCTTAGTAGTTAATCCTATAAGGCCGTGACTGCGTTTTTTTTCTTCAATCTCCGATTATTATTTTGATAGAAGTCCAAATCGAATAACCACAAAAGCATTTTAAAACGATGCGACCATTTATGATGAAAATGTAACAAAAATTGAACTTCCCGAGTGACGCTACTTTCAGCACCCAAAAAGCCTACTACTAAAAAAATAATAATCAACAATATGTTTATAAATATTCTGTTAAAATACATAACACAATCGAAAGCTGTAAAATGTAGATTATACTTTCCCTGTGGACGTAAATGCCATTGCTAACAATAATTAATTCTTCTCCAGTGGCTGCGATATATATATAATATATTATATATATATATAATATATATATATATATATATATATATATATATATATATATATATATATATATATATATATATATATATATATAATATATATATATACAGCAAGAGAATCTTACCTCGGATCAGTCTCTAGGGGCCTCAATCTGAATTAATCGCAATCCTTTCTCAAATCGAGGCGAGAGGTCAAGTGGGGTTCATCCGTCATCCGATGGGTTCGTCTGGGCCATCAGTGGATCGGATCGTCTTCGATAAAGATCTTGACTGGATCCTGTCTGACAACAAGACAAAAGCTGATTGGCTCTGTCTGGCTACGTCTGTGATTGTATGATGGAGTGGACTTATATATATATATATATATATATATATATATATATATATATATATATATATATATATAATTATAATCTACAGTTTATATCAAGATCCAGGCGCCAGTTCACATCACTCTCTATGTTCTTTATCCACCCGTAGACAACAGCAAGTACATAATTTGAATAAAGAGGGTGCTAGCTACATATCATATTATAGATTATTGTAGAGTGAATTAACTCGCTCAATCCTAGAGATTTTTGCTACTTTTCAAGATTGAAAAAAAAATGTATTAAAAATGAGCATGTGCATAGATAGTTTTATTCAGCTATCATTAATATGTAAACATTAAAAACTTAAGCTTTGATACTGCACCTATAATTTGTCTCAGAAAAAATTAATAGAGGCATGGGGTAAAAGTAACCCGGGTAAACAACGGATATAGTCGGTGTTAGGGTTGAGTGAGTTAAAAGAGTTGCCTACTCATTGATGGTGGTGGTGGTGGTAATGGTTGTAGGAGGGGGAGGGAGGGGGGGAGGGTCGACTAATATCTTATCTAATGCCACCCCGAGGATGCCTAACATGAGACTTATATAAGGCCTGCATGAAGGAATGTAGCCACGAAACGAGTCATAATTACATTGCGACTTTATGACAATTCAACCACAAATTTACTAGTATTGATATACAAAACAATTATTAGAAATAAATGAAGTCTACATAACATATGCTTGTCAAAACAACTTAGTTTTCAGGCGTTAAAAAAAATATCGCCAAATCAGTATTACTCTTAGTTTTCAAACTGAATTTGTTCCAGAAGAGGGCGCATAAACACTGAAAGGTGAATAGTGCCACGCGTCCAAAGACGCCTACCATGGGGATGGACTATACTGGTCCAAATCATTGTTAAGACCTGCCCATAGATAACGGTAGTCTGTGGAAGAATGTTACCACGATAAGCACATTGGTGAGTGTTAGTGTTAGAATTGTGGGATATTGTCATGCGTGTTTGAAGTCTTAGGTTTGAGAATTTTAAGGTCGCATAATGCAACGACCGTCTCAAACCCTTATTATGTCGGTGTGGTTTAGATGTTAAAAATTGAATTTATATTTATGGTCTTTAGTATACAAATTTTGGTTATGTTTATGTTTTATATAACAACATGGGTTATGTTTATATTTTATATAGCAACATGGGCTATGTTTATGTTTTATAAAACTTGGGTTATGTTTATGTTTTATAAAACTTGGGTTATGTTTATGTTTTATATAACAACATGGGTTATGTTTATGTTTTATAATACTTGGGTTATGTTAATGTTTTATATAACAACATGGGTTATGTTTATGTTTTATAATACTTGGGTTATGTTAATGTTTTATAGATGTAAATAGAAATAATTTCCTCAAGTGACGAATTATAGACTGATATATGCATTGAGCTTGAAATTTTATCTAGCGCAATGTCCACTAAACATGCTCAAAGCGCTTTACAAGGGGTCCCTGACCAACAGCAACACGTAACATATAGAACGAGGCGTGACACTTGTTAGGCGATATTACAATTATTTTTCCGACAGAGACAACACTGTTAACGGCCATGTACTCATTTTACATCTGAATACGGTAAGAGAATGTGAGAAAAGAGCCTTTTCCAATGATTCCACTATGCGCCGGAGAGTTCTTGATTATTTTTTTCCCCACCAGCTTTCTCAATCCACAACCAATTTAATGGTGCTGTTTTTTTTAACGTCATGCACGGCGTATTAATATGTGAATGTAGTTCCGCTTGTCATCATACGTCTTAATTCGATTCGTTCTGGAACTTAATCTCCGTTTAAAATGAGTCGGCACGCCTGGGTGGCTTTTTAATCAATAGCAATCCGTCCGTTGTGAGCTTGTTTTCCCCCCAGAAAAAATGACAAAGTTATTTAAGACAGAGGCGGTCCAGATAGCTAAGTTGGTGGAGCACTTGCCTCCCAATCAAAGGGATCCATTTTGTTCCCGTGATATAGATTTTCTCTTTTATATATGTATCACCCCAATAGGCTTCAACAACCGTGACGTCAGTTCCCTCGTAATGACGCATTGTAACTTAGTAACTAGTTCTAAACTATCGGAACAATGGCGGACGCCCTTTTGAAAGAATTCTCCGACGAGCATAAAAGTGTATCCAGAGGAGAAAAACATGGTCATGTTTTGACTTTTATACATTCTGATCACATGGCTTGTGAAAAAGTTCTAGCCAGCATGAAGAATAAAATGTACCGATTTTCTTTGTTAAGAACCAAGCTGCTAGTTTTTGGTCGGACGTGACATCAGACTATTGAATCCAATCTCCATCCAGCAAAGACTGAGTAAGATAAAGAACTGAACAAGTGAGTATGAAAGGTCCTTGCCAGATAAAGCAAGAGAGAAAAATACAAGGAAAAAAAAACCATCCCAAAACATCAGTCGACCTCGACTGGGGATCGAACCTCAGACCTTCTGATTACCAGTCAGACGTGCTACCATTACACACTTGTTCAGATCTTCATCTTTCATGGGTCCTGTTCCTGGATAGCTGCTTGTGTCTTTTAGATCATAATTTAAGATCAACTAATGTCTATCCAATACTGGTAGCAATTACTTCTGTTTAGACTAGTACTACAGAAACCAGAATAGACAATATTTCAGTTTCATTGCATTTACGACTCCGAAGCACTGTAATATATGACGTATATATTGATAGTATGGTGCGGCTATGTGGTCTTGTGGTATGAAATTCCTCTTCAATTCGGAAGGTTCAGGGTGCAAGTCGCGCTCCAAGCGGCGCATATTTCAGTCCTTGGAAAAGACTCATTACTCACATTAACTCAAACTACTCAGGTGTAAAATGAGGTCCTGACCTTTAAAAGCGTTGTTTCTGTCGTGGAGAAAAATTTAATATCGTCTTTCATGCGTCATGTCTCATCCTACGTGTTTAGTGTTGCTGTTGGCCAGGGACCCTCTGTAAAGTACTGTGAGCACGTTTTGTGGATATTGCTCTATATGAATGCTCAAATTTTTTTTTTTTTAATTTCTTTATTTTTTTCATTGCTACCTTCACATTTTCGCTTCCAAGTTAATCTGTCTGCCTCTCATCGTTTTCCCTTCTTGGCTTCAATGCAAGACAGTCTTCTTTTCGTGATGTCCCATTTCATGTTCCCCATGATATGCCTCAATCGACGTGTACATATATGCAGGTCTGGCATCCGAACCTGCTTATGGGCCTAGTTTAACATTGTTGTAATGGACAATATTTCGCGTCATTTTGTTGTTGTTGGAGATTTCCATTACAACAATGAGCCCATAAGGAATTGGGTTACCAGACCTGCAAATTAGTGCACGTCGGCCTTAATCCATTGCACCACCGAGTTATATGCAATATTACTTAATTTCGTATTATTATTACTTGCCGGATTTCTCCAGGAAGTTCGCTTTCATCAAAGAAACATTGGTTTCCAATAAGGACTAATAATTGGTTCCAGACTCACATCAGAAAATACTTCCGATGAGAACAAACATCAGTACCCCCCCCCCCCCCCCTCTTCTTCACATCCAATACCACTCTCTACCACACCCATTACCTACTCTGCCGTACTCTGGAAAAACCCATATTTAAAAATTTGGCCAGAAAACTCGTCCTTCAAATATCGATCGATTTAAATGAGGCTCATCTTGGCAAAAACTCTCAAACCTGGGACTCCGCGAATCCGCGAAGTCCCAGGTTTAAGAGTTTTTGCTAAGATGAGGGTCGTTTAAATCGATCAATATTTAAAGGATGAGTTTTCTGGCCAAATTTTTAAATATGGGGTTTTCCAGAGTACGGCAATACTTAGAGTACTATAGATGTTTCTGCTACCACCACTTCCCTAAACCCCACAAACATTGCAATACTATGGAGTACAGTGTAAAAACGCCTTTAAAAAAAATTTGGCCAGAAAACTTTTACTCCAAATATCAATGAGTTACGATGACCCTCAACTTGTCAAATATTCTTACGAGTTTTAAGTTTAAGACTGTTTGACGCGTTGGGATTCATAATCTTATGTCCATCAATATTTGAATTTAACA
>NC_088364.1:10157075-10184575 GCF_034508935.2 Berghia stephanieae
ACACTGCCTGAGAGCGGTATTGTGTGGCTATGGGGTAAAGTGGTATCACCCTCTCCTTCGGACTGTAGAGGTCCAGGGTTTGAGTCCCGATCTGAGCGGCGCATAATTGAGTCCTTAGGAAAGTGAATACCTGGCCGTTATTAACAGCATTGTATGTCGAAAAAAAACAAAACAAACCCATTGTTATATCTCCTAACAGGTGTCATGGCAATGATACGCGTTTCTGTTGGCTAGGGACAAATTGTAAAGCGCTTTGAGCACGTTTAGTGAATATCGCGCTCTATAAATGCTCCAAGTTATTGTGTCGGGGTGAGTTAATTTTGGATGAACTGAAAATGGATTTTGTAGTCAAAAATATAAAGCTTGGGTTAACTCATTCAATCCTATAAATTTTCGCTACTTTTCAAAACTGGAAAAAAAAAATAAAGAATTAAAAATGAGCATGTGCATATATATTTTTATTCAACAATCATTAACATGTAAAAATTAAGAGCATTAGCTTTGATACTACGCCGATAATTTGTCTCATAAAAATGTAATGAATAGGCATGGGGCAAAAGTAACCCTGGTATACTACGGATATAGTCGGTGTTAGGGTTGAGTGAGTTAAGGTTATCTGTTGTTATTGAGGAGGATGTTAATAAACTTAAAAAATCCGTCAGTCGGATATAACACACCGACACACAAAACTATGCGTAAAACCTTAAACGTTTATAGTTTGATTGATAGAATTTAGTTAGTGAGAACAACTCATAAAAATTTCTGGCTAAAAACAACGATAAAGAGCTCAGTGGCGTCAATTTCGTTTCTTTTTAAAGTGTGAAATGTAAACAATTGATATTTCTGACTGTTTACTCGATCAATTCCATTTTCGGCACAAGATCCAACCCAACACAATACCGATTTGAAGAGGTACGTCACATATAACAGACCTGCCTACTGTTACGAATAGTCCGTAGACTGACGAAATTTCGGCTTCAATTTCAGAACTTCTCGAGCAATGACCATAATCTATTAATTTTTTACAAAATCAATTAAAAAAAAAAAAGCCATAATAGCTTTTTTGAAAATGAAAGTTGATGCCAGCCTACATAATTTTAAGGATTTTGAAGTGTTACATAATGATTGTGGTGGTGGTGGTTGGGGGGGGGGGGGGGGATAGCTCAGTTGGTAGTAATAATATTAATAATAATAATAACAATAATAATAATAATAATAATAATAATAATAATAATAATAATAATAATAATAATAATAATAATAATAATAATAATAAAAATAATAATAGTAATAATAATAATAATAATAATAATAATAATAATAATAATAATAATAATAATAATAATAATAATAATAGATAATGATAATAATAATAATAATAATATTAATAATAGTAATAATAATTATAACTTAGATCAATCCCGAGTGCAGTCGAGTTTGTTTTTGTTTTTCTCCGACCCCTCTGACCATCCAGCAGTTAATGGGTAGCTGGGTCTGTTATATCTGGTGGAAAGTATTTCGCGATAGAATATCATCGTACCAAAAGGGTAGCAAGCAATTGCTATTGTCCCTTTCACGCTATAGACACCGGGATTTATCTCCTGCTCCATGGGCATTATGGCTCTGATACTTAATAATTGTGATGGCAAATTACTGATTTTAAAAGTTAACAGCGACTAACTTTTTTATCACCTAAAAATTACGAATTTGTAAATATTTAATTAGGCTGGTCTCTATATAATCAAAATGTATCAATGTCAATGTATAATAATAATAATAATAATAATAATAATAATAATAATAATAATAATAATAATAATAATAATAATAATAAATAATAATAATAATAATAATAATAATAATAATAATAATAATAATAATAATAATAATAATAACAATAATGATGATGATGATGATGATGATGATGATGATGATGATGATGATGATATAATAATAATAACATTAATAATAATAATAATAATAATAATAATAATAATAATAATAATAATAATAATAATAATAATAATAATAATAATAATAATAATAAAGAAGCATTTATACAGCGTACACTTCCACTCAAATGTGCTCAGGGGGATGGTACAGACATCCTTTTCATTGATATAATATAACAAAAAGTAAAAGATAATTGGTAAGTTACAAATTATAAAGCAAGATTATAAGAACGTATTTGAGTCAGGGACACACGTAGAGGTAAAGACTTATCTATGAATTGATGTCCAATAAGGAAATCATAATAATATATTATAATCACGAAGGCCTAGCCTCGAAACGTATCTTCTTTTGTGTCATGTATAGTAAGGTTAGAGCCAAACCCATTTCTATACTTCCATTATAATAACCATTCAGAAACGTCCCTTTAGTTCACAAGTCCGCCCTTTTTTGTGTGTGGATAAATAGAACATAATATTTATCATAGGGATGCTGTACAATCGTTTATTCGGTTAATTGTATACTATGTAAAGCGCTCTGAGCACATTCAGTGAATATTGTGTTTTTAAAGAAAAAGTAGTTCATCAGAGCCATAAGGCCCTTAGAGCCGGAGCCGGAGTATATCCCGGTTTCTTTAGCGTCAAACGGATAATTAGCAATTGGTTTCTAGCTTTGGACAGGATGATAGTGTATCGCAGAGTGCTTTCCGTCAGATCTAACAGACCCAGCTAGTCAATCACTGGTGAGTGGTCAGGATCGATCTAGGTCCCTTTACTTGTGGAGTGACTGTTCTATCTACCAACTGAGCCTGAAATGGGACCTGTAATGATAACTGTGTTGATTCATGTTATAATATTGATTTAATAAAAGCATTAAAGCCATGTCATATAAATCTAGATAGTGGAGTTCAAATTACAGTAAAAACCAACCGAATTCAGAGTATATTTAATCTGTGAAAGACAAGCTGTCCCGATAGCTCAGATGGTAGAGCACTCGCTTCACACGCAAAGGGACCGACATCAATCCGGGGTACAGTCGAGATTTTTTTCTAACTTCCACTCAGCAACGACTGAGTAGCTAGACCTAGATCAGTTAGATTTGGCGGGGAAAAAACAACAACATTGTGATAGACTAGCTTCCAGATGATCGCAAGCAATTGTCATTTTTCGTTTTGCGCTATAGATAGAACGAAGATGACGTCACTCAGGTCTTTATTATTGTTTTTTTGCCATCCGCGTTTATGAGTAATGCTCACTGAACTGTATTAACCTAACTATAAACGTTCATGGATACACACAGTTTTGTGTGTTGGTCGGTTATACTTCCGGATGGCAATGTTATGAGCTTCTGAGCTGAGCGCATACTATCTATAGAGACCGAGATAATCTTCAGCTCCATGGGCCTTATCTAAAGAACTACAAAAAAAAAAAAAAAAAAAAAGAAACCAAAAAACAAAAACAAAAAACAAAACCAAAAAAACAAAAACAAAAACAAAAAAAAAAACAACAAAAAAAAAAAAACCCAACAAAAACACAAAACAAAACCAAAAAAAACAAATACAAAACAAAACGAGAACAAAAAAAAAAAAAAAAAAAAAAAAATGAAAAGAGTAAAAGAAGACATCGCCATCGGTCCCATAGTCATAGTTTTCTTTTATTGCTCGAATAGATTCTATTCCTGGACCAACTACTAAACAAGGACAAGCTGTTGACATAGGCATAGGGATGCTAACAATATAGGACTAATAAATGTTCTCTATAGATGCTATCAGTCCACAGACATCCTAGATATTATTGTATCAGTCGCATGATATTATAGAGCCTTGGTGTTGTCTTGGGGAAAACAGATCAGGGGTGCCATCAAACTGGATATGAGAATTAAAGGGGGGAAAGTTATGGCAAAGAACAAATAAAAAACAAAACAAATCAAACACAAACCACAACAAAAAAACACACACACACACACACACACACAAACAAACAAAAAACATAAACATACAAACAAAACAAACAAAAAATACAACAAAACAACAAATCAGACAAGTAAAAGTAAGTAAACAAAAGCGAAAAAACAAACAAACATCACGTAGCTCCCCCCCCCCCCCCCCCCAACCCTCCTCCACACACAAACCAAAAATACAGTCGCCATTAAAAAATAATTGCCTGTCAAATTTTACCGGTAAAATTTGTTAGTGTTAGATAATCGATGAAATAAGATGGCCCCCAAGTTCCCCAAATCCTGTGTTTTGAAAGAGTAGCACGGAAGTAACACTGCGGTATTCTGGAAAAACACGTACAATACAATACATGTATTACTTTATATTTCTGGAGTTCCAAGCTTGAGTTTTTGACAAGATGAGTGTCATGCTATATATAGTATGCGCTTGGCTAAGAAGCTCATAACATTGCCATCCGGAAGTATAACGGGCCAACACACAAAACTATGTGTATCCATGAATGTTTATAGTCGGGTTAATACAGTTCAGTGAGCTTTACTCATAAACGCGGATGGCAAAAAACAATAACAAAGACCTGAGTGACGTCATCTTCGAACTATCTATAGGACATCTTAATATACGCCGCGCCGCTAGTCAATCGGTCGATAATATTATTTGAAGGACGAGTTTTCTGGCCAAAATTTTAAATACGCGTTTCACCATCCAGAGTACGGAGTTTTAACTCTTGATGATCCAATTATTGATGCTTTTTAAATCTCGAGTCAAGTACATACTTGACTATTTAATTCTCGCCCCCCCCCCCCCTCCCTCCCTTTTCTTCTTCTTTCCACCCTCCTTGCTCTGAAGAAGAAAAGTCAGATGATGTCTTCCTCGAACAAGAACAAGCTACATCGGAGTTTACAACTGAAGTTCGTGTTCAAGCAACTTCTCAAAATAATAAATTATAAACAATCGTAACGATAAATTCGCACCCCCCCCCCCCCCCGCCTCCCACCCCCCACGTTCCCTAAAAAAACTAAAAATGCCTTTTCCTCCTATTGGCCATATATATGTTTTTTTTTAATATTAAAAGATGGAGATGACACTCCCCCCCCCCCTTTCCCCCTGTCATCCCCAACGTGTAAAATAGTCTTAATCCTGAGACGTCAAGGAGTGTTTCAAGCCTATAATTTTGCACCTCTGGTGTCGTCTTAATCTATCGGGAATCAAACATTTCTGGTCAAATTTAGGATCTAAATAAATAAATAAAGATAAAAGCGTTTTATCAATGAACGTGAAGAAAGAGTCAATCCGTTACGATGACAGAGACAACAAAAGGCATCACCAAGTCGAAAGGGTTGCTTTTGTACTACGTGAGCCTCGTTTTGTGCTCTTGCGTGAATGGGAAGTCAGTGAATGGATGAAAAGGGGAGGCAGGTTTTGTGACAAATTATTATCTATTTATTTACTTTATTTAACAGAAGAGTGGAAAATTAAATCCGACATCTGCTGTATTATTATTTTAATTTTAACTTGAATCTCGTGAGCGTGTGAAAGTTACGCCCTTAAATCATTAAAAAAAATAAATGCTTTTAAGCGATTATTGGAAATGAAATATTGTGTAAATGCCTAATAATGTATTTGTTTGTTCAAGCCTGCTCTGTGTGTTATTACTATTTCTTTTAAAAATAAATTTAAATCTTTTGAGATGGGTGGAAGGGGGGGGGGGGGGGGGGGGGGGGGGTGTAGATAGATAGATAGATAGATAGATAGATAGATAGATAGATAGATAGATAGATAGATAGATAGATAGATAGATAGATAGATAGATAGACAGATAGATAGATAGATAGACAGATAGATAGATAGATAGATAGATAGATAGATAGATAGATGGATGGATGGATGGATGGATGGATGGATAGGTAGCTAGATAGATAGAAAGATAGATAGATAGATAGATAGATAGATAGATAGATAGATAGATAGATAGATAGATAGATAGGACAACGCCACTACCTGATTGATAATGAGTTAGTGAGAACTATTCTGTAAAATGGCTGTCCAAAAAACTAGAACAATGAAATGAGTGACGTGAATTCCAGTTCTTCAATACAAGAAAAATGCATGGCTACAGGTTTGTTTGTTTTTTATTGATTGGAATAAATAGTGGTACCGAGTTATGCAATTAAGCAATTGCATGTCACATGTGATGAGAAGAAAGAAAATTGTTTAATCGATAAAAATGTATTTTTATTGATTAGTACAATCAACCTAATGAGTTGATGGCATTGTCATACGGAAGGGGTCCCGATTGCTCAATTGGTAGAGCACCTGCTTCACAATCAAAGGGACCGAGATCGATCCCGGGTGCAGTAGAGATTTTTTTTATGACCCTCCTGTCCACCCAGCCATGATTGGGTAGCTGGATCTGATAGATCTGGCGGAAAGAACTTTGTGATAGACTAGCGTCTTATCCAAAGGTAGCAAGCAATTGCTATTGTCCTTTTCACGCTATGGAAACCGGGATAAACTTCGGCTCCATAGGCCTAATGGCTATGAAGGACTACTTCACACAGAGATAATTTTTGCATTGATGCAACGCACAATTTCTTTAGGCTAACAAATAATGAAAGACTTTTTATTCATGTCGAAATATAACCTGAAATATATTTTTATGTATATTGATACCATAGATCATTTTTAGATTTTACTATTACTTTAATTTTTTAAAAATTTCATTTATTATGTTGTCTTATTAAATATGTTTATATAATATTTTTGATAACGTTTATCTATTAAATTTATTCGTTATTGTAATGCACATTTATAAAACCAATTTCCCTATGGATGAATAAAGTTTATTTGTTTATATATCATATAATTACTTATATTGAATTTTATCGCTTACTTGTTTTCATGTGGTTTTATTTGGGAATTACTGAAGTCTTGTGAAGTGTAGTGGACAGGATACTAAAATATAGAATTACAATAATCTCTTTAAATTGTCAATACATATTTTCTTATATTATTTTTATTTGTACGGCTACGTGGTCTAGTGGTATGACATTCGCTTTTGGGTCGGAAGGTCCTGGGTTCGGGCCTTGCTCGGCGCATAGTTGAGTCCTCGGAAAGGCTCTTTACTCACATTCTCTCACCGTACTCAGGTGTGAAATGAGTATCTGGCCGTTAACTGCGTTGTCTATGTCGGAAAAAAAAAATGTAATATCACTTAATAGGAGTCATGACTCATTCTACCTGTTACGTGTTGCTGTTGGTCAGGGATCCCCTGAAAAGCGCTTTGAGCACGTTTAATTTCGATTTATAAAAAGCTAAAGTTGTTTTTTTTTTGATCAACCTCTCAAGATGCCTACATTTTTCTTATCCCCCCCCCCCCCCCCCCCCCGCCCCAGCCCCTTTCCCTTTCGGATCAACGTGTCATACTATTTATTTTCCTCTAAAATCAAGCATTAAGAAAGACGAATCCGTGTCGATGCGCTGTACAGATGTTCACCTTTTATTTTAAAAAATAACTATAATATTCATCTACTAGGTAAGTTTCATCCCTCCTCCATCGCACCTCACACCCCCTCCCCCTTCTTCCCTCTCCCCTTCTCTTTCCATCACCCTTCCCGTCCCCCTCTTTTACTACTCTACCCCCCCCCCCCCCCCACTCCCCGCTCCTCACACGTCCCCCCACTTTCTCTTACCATCCACGCACTATTTATTTTTCACAAGTCTAGAGACGTTTACTTTGCCCCTGTCGGCTTCTGTCTCAGCCAATGAGAGACGAAGGCGAGAGGGACGCGGGGTTGCCTTTACGCACGATGACCTCGCTGTAGTAACGGAATCGTACTATGATTATAAAACAACAATAATAACATGTTATAAATCTTTTCATCATTTCTGAAAATACTAATTTACAGTAATTTATCGAAATACATATTTTGTCACGGTTGCATTGCACAATACAAAGTTTTTAAAATGATTTTAAACGGATCTATTTTTTCTCGCGGACGTGTTCATGTGTGTCACAATATTCACTCATTTCGATGAGTCAGGTAGTCTGTGGACTTGTCACAGGTAAATGTATTTCTCCGCGTGATCCTAATTTGCATACAATCTCGCAAGGACGGGGACTGAAACAGCGAAGAGAGTGTTGTGTTGTGTCCGTGCTATCCAGCTGATTTTCTGTGTTTTCAATGGAATAATGAATGAATGGAAACAATACTCTTTGTGATGTAATTATTTCGTAATGGATATTTGACCAATATTTATCAAGGTTTGTAATAATAATGTTTACACTTACACTTATATTTTAGATTAATCAACTAGTTTTCACGTTTTAAAACATCTCGTATACCTTGACAGTTTCTCACCTGAGAAGTGTCACAGCCAAAGGTTTATGGACGGCGATGAGGTAGATAGGATTGGTCGACCGGTTTCTTTAGACGTAGATCGTATTTGGTAGGGTCTTTACATCAATGAAATTATAATAAAATATTGTTGTCCTAAGTTTACTTACTGTGTAATTTACTGATAACATTAATTGTGTGTAGCAACACGTTTGTTTGTTTTGCTACACATCAACACGGTCACAGAAGTGACCATTCATGAGCCGATGTGGACTGGACACAAAAACCCAAAATAGGAGTGGTGTCTTGAAATAAATCAGTCTCTCTCTCTTATTCTTATAAAAAACCTTATTGTATAATTGTTTTATACATTATTAATTAACGAGCCAGTTGGTTATTACTAGACGTCTAGTTAGTTATCTTTATTCATTCTATATCTATACTGACCAGTTAGACTATCTATTATTTGTCTCCTCATGCAACATTGGCAAAGTGATGACACATGACTGTTAGTAGTAGTTGCTTTACTTTTTTTTTTTATTTATTCCATGACTTAACCATAAAATCGATGCTTTTACAACAGCAGTAGCAGCAGCAGCAGCAACAACAACAACAACAACAAAAGGCAACAATAACTGACACCAACAACTTAACAACTTATTCTTCTACCTCCTCTTCTTTCTCTTTCTTATTCTCTTCCTCTTTCCGCTTCTTACCAGGAAGATACTACCACTACCACCACCACCACCAAACAACAATAACAACAACAACAATTGCTTAACTTCTTCTTCTTCTTCTTCTTCTTCTTCTTCTTCTCTTTCTACTCTACTACTACTTCTACACTACACTACTACTACTACTACTACTACTACTACTACTACTACTACTACTACTACTACTACTACTACTACTATTATCACCACCACCACAACAACAATAGCTTTACTACTACTATACTTCTACTACTATACTTCTACTACTACTACTACTACTACTACTACTACTACTACTACTACTACTACTACTACTACTACTACTACTACTACTACTAGAACGACCACTCTGCTATCTTCACTCTTTCTACTTACAACGAAACAACTAATGAAACATTGCCTCTTGCTGTTTTAGCTCAACATTACTACGTTTTTCTATCTCATTTATATCACATTGAGGTACATAAATAATGACGTTACTACAAGCCTAGTTGTGCTGTTGCTTCTATGTCTGATTTGTCTTCAAACAAGGATGGCAGATAGAAGACATAACAATTGTATATAGCCAATGATAACAGGCAATGTACCATGATCTTACTCAACAATAGACACAACGACTTCATCCCTTTGTTTTATTTGTTGTTTTTGTTTTGTTTTTATACCCACAGTCAATGCTATTCTTGTTACATCTTAAAATCAATCGATAATTGATCAGGGTGGTGACAGTAGCATTTGAATTGTTGAATGAAATCTCCTTCTTCTTCTTCTTCTTCTTCTTCTTCTTCTTCTTCTTCTTCTTCTTCTTCTTCTTCTTCTTCTTCTTCTTCTTCTTCTTCTTCTTCTTCCTCTTCCTCCTCCTCCTCCTCTTCTTCTTCTTCTTCTTCTTCTTCTTCTTCTTCTTCTTCTTCTTCTTCTTCTTCTTCTTCTTCTTCTTCCTCTTCCTCCTCCTCCTCCTCTTCTTCTTCTTCTTCTTCTTCTTCTTCTTCTTCTTCTTCTTCTTCTTCTTCTTCTTCTTCTTCTTCTTCTTCTTCTTCTTCTTCTTCTTCTTCTTCTTCTTCTTCTTCTCCCCCCCCCCTCCTCCTCCACCACCACCACACCGCCATTCTCTTCCCGATTCCTATAATATTAATATAACGTAAAGTTGTCTCTTTTTCTTTCTTTCTTCCCCAATTAAAAAAAAAAAGATCTGTTGTGGTAAGTTCTTTTCAGTAGACTAGTGTGCTATGGTCTCGAGACAGTACCGACTAAAAGATAGGTCGGCCCAAGCAGCAAGAAGTGTTAAATATCATCTGTTCAATGCTACGGGAACCTGGATAAATTCAAGCACTGACTTTCAGCCATCCCAACTAACTTGGCTTTTTTCTCTCTCCTAACTTTTGATCGATACCTAGTTACACATCAGCAAGTTGGATGTGTACCTAGGACCTTTATAGATGTCACTGATGTGTACACGTCGTCGATTGATACCATTTTAATAAAATCGATATAATTTTACTAGAGTGGTTCTATTTACTTTACCGACCGTAATATTTCCTCCTTAAAAAGAAAAGTACAAACCAACAAAAAAAAAAAAAAACAAAAAAAAAAAACCGAACGAAACATTCAATATTTGCTTTGGTAGAGTTCTCGAGGTATTAAATTCATTTATTTTCTATTTGATATGCTATGAACTGATTCAGCAACACTTAAAGGTTTTAAAAGAGAAATTCTGGCTTTCTAATGTCTGTTGTTGTTGACGTATTGAGAGTACATATGTATTTGTCAAGTCCACATTATTCCACACACAAGAAAAGTAGTTCCCATCTGTTTCCATTCATTCCACCATTATTTAGCTTTCATGAGGTTTTTGTTTTATTTATCGTCATGACCCCATTGCACAGTTTTGAATGCTATCTATTGATCGTATAATTAACACTGCCACTGTGCGTGCTGCTATCGGTATTACGTCGTAGTCGTGTTTGGTGCATTGATCGATAATGTGTTATGCACAATATGATTTAAACATTGTGCCATCAACTATACACATCGGTATATAACTGTATCGAGGGCGATGGATTGATGAAGACATGCATGGTTTTTGTTTGGTTCATTCATGCCTGTTGCTCTCTCTCTCTCTCTCTCTCTCTCTCTCTCTCTCTCTCTCTCTCTCTCTCTCTCTCTCTCTCTCTCTCTCGCCTTATATTTGTTCCTTTGTGTATTTGTATGTATGTGTGCGCATGTGTGTATGTGTTTGCTTTTCAATACATTGTCTTTCAGTTGATTGCCATAGCATCGTGATTTAATAATTCAAGAATAGTGCGACAAACAAAAATCAAAAATACTGTTTTCTCTCTTTTATTTTTAAAGTTTGGATATTAAACTGAACAGATCAATAATGTAGAATTGATGCGATGATTGATCACACAAATGTCGCATGTTTCGATGTCTCACGCAGAAAAAAAATGAGTATGAGAGTTTAATTCATGTCTGTTGGAAAATACGTTGGCTTAGAGCGTAGCCATCGAGATTGCGTCGGTACACGAGTACGGTACGGAATTTGCTGATTGAGTCGATCGTCATAACATGGTAGTGTGAGCACCATTAGAAGCTGCTGCCATCGAGATGACATCTAGAAGGTCACACAGTCAGTGCACCCTCTGTCTTGATATTCTTACGTGCAATTCATTTTCATATATTCCCACTTGTTCCGTCTGGCATTGCGATGACAGTAAATATAGTTGCATACACCAATATGCAAATAAATCTGTACATATTTGAACATTTATATAGGGAATGAGATTAGCGGAATGGTTCAAATTGAGAACAGAGGATTCAACAAGTAATCCATCCATGTGCCGATTTTCTTCTTCTTCTTCTTCGTTCCCGTCACGTCACATGGTCAGTCCGGTCTGGTGAATGAAGCCCACAGTGGTCCTGAGGTCGTCCTCACTGCCGTACAGCTTCTTTGAGTATGGGGTTGGATCAGGCCAGAAGTTCCTTCTCAACTGGTTGTACCTTGGACATTCCATTAGGACATGATGTCCATTTTCATTTTCAAGTCCGCAGTCACATTGTCCAGAGGCACCTGCTCTGGACATCCTCCACATATGTTCCTTTAACTGGTTGTGTCCAGTTCTCAGTCTGAAGATGATGACCTGTTCCTTTCTGTTGAGCACCTTGATTGGGTCATTCATGTTGTATTCTGGGTGCTTCTCTCTCCATATCTGAGACTGGATAAATTTGGCACCTATTTTGAAATTACCTAAAAGTCTCATCCAGGCACAAACAAAAGATTTGACTGTGGAGGATACTCTCAAATGTAAACAAACTACAATTCAGTTTGACTCCCTACCTACTTCTGCATGTACTGACACACCACTATTTATATTTGAGGCATGGTGACATTATCTAGGTATATTAATTCCGACTGAATCTTTTAAAATTAATTTAGAGTATTTTTTTAAATTTTCAAAAAAGTTGACTAGAAAGCAAACTGTGAAAGAAAACAACAAATCTGTTA
The DNA here is from genome assembly GCF_034508935.2 of Berghia stephanieae. Classification (NCBI taxonomy): domain Eukaryota; kingdom Metazoa; phylum Mollusca; class Gastropoda; order Nudibranchia; family Aeolidiidae; genus Berghia; species Berghia stephanieae. Next base: position 10,169,529 of record NC_088364.1, read on the forward strand.
AGGAAATGAAACAAAATGAAACAGTTATCCCACTTTCATAACTTGATCTCGTCCTCATCACATCACAGTCCAGCATTGAGTGAACTCAAGTGCATGCAATTTATACACATATAAAACATGTGAATAAAACTAAATGCTACAGCCCTGCCACATCCCCCCCCCACAGCCATCTTAGCAAATCAGAATAATAGAACATAAATCTGTATCACCTTATAATTCAAAAGACATTAATTTTCTAAAGTAAATGGAGTTCGATTACTATTGGACGTCACCTTACAGAGAGAACGTCAAAATGGTTTTACGCATGCGTCTCTCTCGTCCTCGATTTCGGTGAAGTGTCTCATGCCGCACAACCAACATGACGTTCTCTCTCTAATAACTTTTCGGCTCGTGACTTCCAATCAAAGGTCGCTACTCTTCCGGTAATCACATTCCCTATAGAGCGTTTCCATAATTATTACTTCACCACGGTCAATCAACGTGCGTCACGCTTCACAATACATTATTCCTCCAGCAGACTAGATGGACCATTTTATTCCAATTTTCTAATGGGGTTCAAGTCTGGCAATAAATTACAAAAAGCGACAGATGACCCCAAGCTTGAATTGGAACTATCCGGCAATGTCATTGCTCTTTCCCAGAGCTGCCTACTTGAAATTTCAAAAATTCGTAGTTTCCAATGGAAAAAAGAATAAGTCACTTTAGATTAGCTGTAGAAATAAGTAATTTTCCCTCAGCATGACCCAAAAATGCTCCAAATTCCTGAATATAGGTTCTAAGTAACTAAACTTTCCTTTTCAACACGATTTATTTAGCCGAAGAGGCGAATGCATTTCTGTAGCTGGAGCTAAAAAGTCGTAATTCTGCGATTTTTTCGTAGTACTGGAGAGGTCTGTCTTTCGACGCAACATTCACTGGAACAGCGTGGCTCAGCGGTAGGCATAGAATAGTCTGTGGCGGTAGGGGTCTTTGCTTCGTACCCGAAAGGCGCCGAGTTCGATCACCCGCTGCGCTGTGCGGCCTTGAGCAAGTCGCACCACCCCATAGAGAATACAGGCTGTGCACCACCCAAGCTCACTTTGCGGCGCTGCACTGCGGCCGACGCCTGGGTTTTTCCATTCTTCCTTGGAATATACCCTAGAGACAAATTTCCCCATGGGGATGAATAAAGAGAGTTTTAATTTATTTTATTTATAAACTCTGTCTTCAGATTTTGAATATACACATACATACATTCATACAAACCCGCCTTATATACTGAGGTTTGTGACCTCTGCGAAAATGTCAAGCCCTGTCATCAAGACAAACATGCATGCAGACAGACATACGCACGCACGCACACACACACACACACACACACACACACACACCTCGTCCTTATTTTAAAACTACTACGACTCTGCACGTAGCGTTGTAGGCAAGTTAGATAAACGTAAGTAATGGGTCACCTTGTCACCTGCATGCCAGAGGTAATGTATACAATATACAGGGGACAGGGAGATAAGGGGAGGAATATTAATCGACTTGCCAGGCCGCTGACTGAAAGAATGCCAAATTTAAGTACACTGGACATGTATTATATGAATATGATCTGGCATAAACAAGATATTAAAGAAAAAAATTTAAAAGAAAGCAAAAAATAGACCAAATTACAAATAAAGCAAAAAAAGAAAAAAGAAAGAAAAATAAACAAATAAAAAGAAAGAAAGAAAGAAAAATAAACAAATAAAAAGAAAGGAAGAAAGAAAAATAAACAAATAAAAAGAAAGAAAGAAAGAAAAATAAACAAATAAAAAGAAAGGAAGAAAGATAAACAAATAAAAACAACAAAACTCTATGCATTTTAGTTAAGGTCGTAATACCTGAATAATATTAAGGCATACAACTCACTAACTAATGGGCCAATAGGTAATTATTTTTAATTATCATCCTAGGTATATAGGATAAAGTTACTTTGTTTTTTGTTTTGGTTTAATGTAGCAGCCTTTTAAACAATGGTGGATCGGTCACCTGATATCACTAAACTTGTACTACAAAGCATAAAAACAAAACAAACCTGATACATTATAATTATAATATATTAGTAATGTAGTGTTTGGCTGAATCCATCAGACACACTCGGGGTTGAACAAATAGGATCATTTACAACCAATAAACAATGACGGACTGAAACTAATATGGTCCAATCTGGCAACAAGGCTTGAGAAGGCGTACATTTGACTAGGCACCTAAGCATTCATTATGGATTTATCTAGATCTTATTTTACTTTACTTGAAAGTCATGCGTATTAAGTCGTTTTAGTTGGTTGTAATATCTCTCTCTCTCTCTCTCTCTCTCTCTCTCTCTCTCTCTCTCTCTCTCTCTGTCTCTCTCTCTCTCTCTCTATCTCTCTCTCTCTTTCTATGTTTATATTTATCTATCTATCTATCTATCTATCTATCTATCTATCAATATCTTTATATCCTATTTGTCCCTTATCTATCTCTATCTTTCTATCTTATCTATCTATATCTATCTTCGCGTCCCTCTGTATCTTTCATCTTTCGCTTCCATTCCGCTCTCTATTTGTCTATCTTTTTCTCTCCTCTTTATCATCTTTATTACTCCCCCCACACCCAACCTCCGTTATGTTTACAGAGCGGTGTCCCCGGCGTACACCTACTATCTACGTGTCTTTCTATTTCTATGTCTATATATGGTACGCGTCAGAACGTACGTCGCCTCTTTCTTGGCTTCTTTCCAAGGCATCGACGAGTTGCCCGCTGTCGGTCGCGTGCATAATATATTATAAAGCACTGTTCCCAAGGACTTATATTCTATTCATTTATTACTGTATAATAAATATAAATATAAACAACAGCTTCGGGGACAAGACTTTTTGATTTCACCGGATCCCACCGGTTTTATTGAGATCAAAGGCGTGAAAATTGGTCCCAGTTCTATACACGCTTGTAATGGTGGTTTTATGGTCTGCGGAGCTATTTTACTTCCATGAATAGGACACTTTCCTTCTTATATTATACGTGATTGTATTATGCTGTCCTATTCGCACCCTACTTCGCGTCTAGTTGGAAATAAAGTCGTTGGTGATACATGGTTGGTTGTTGAGAACTTTTAGATATCGGTCATTCCTCTTCTTCTTATTTTTGTTGTTTTTGTTGTTGTTGTTGTTGTTGTTGTTGTTCTTCTTCTTCTTCTTCTTCTTCTTCTTCTTCTTCTTCTTCTTCTTCTTCTTCTTCTTCTTCTTCTTCTTCTTCTTCTTCTTCTTCTTCTTCTGCTCCTCTTCCTCTTCGTACTATAACGACTACTACTACTACTACTACTACTACTATTACTACTACTACTATTACTACTACTACTACTACTACTACTACTACTACTACTACTACTACTACTACTACTACGACTACTACGCTGTTGCTCTCATTACTACCACCGCCTTCCTCTCCTCCTCCTCCTCAGCTACCTTCAGCTACCACTCTTTCATCTATCCGTTAATTCATTACTTACTATTCCCCTCCATACAATACCTCATTGACGAACAGTTTGCACTGGTTGATCTCTGTAATCTTGTTTGTATATTCAATAACACCAACCCTATCTGTCGATACATTAAGCAGGTTAGACTCTCGGTGCCATAATAGCTTTAAGCTTTGAGTAAAAAGACCCAATATACCTTATACTGACTAAACACTTTGTTTCACTCGTAGCTGCCAACTGTCCTGATAACATCGGAACTTTTGCAATTTTATGAGGAAATTTGAAAGGAAAAAAAAAAGAAAATTTAACATTGTATGTGTATGGAAATGAACACTGCATGCCCCAGGATTATACTTTATCTTTATTTTTTTTATTATAGTAAATTAAAACAAGGAACAGGAGACCCATTGTAAAGCGATTTGAACACATTAAGTGGATATTGCGCTAGATATCTATGATTGCTCAATTAAAAAAAAAAATCAAATATCGGTGAATTTAGACAATCTTTAACATGTCGAATATTTTTTTTTAACCTGTAGTTCCTATCTTTTTTTGAAGTCCCCGTTTTTAAAATTATTTGACATGGATCATTATAATGCATTGATATGTATTTAAAGTTAAAGCCAAAACTGAGCGGTGAAAAAAAAGGTGCTTTATTAATGTACTCGGGTACTTAATCTGTGGGTTATATAGGTACTGTATTGGTATAAGGAAGACGATACATTACCCTAAAATCCCCCTTAGGTGGTTACTTGGTCAGGGTAGGGTGTAATAGTAGGAGGATCATGGGACTTTCCCAGGAGATAAGTATTTACACACACATACACGCGCGCGCGCACAGACACACACACACACACACACACACGTACTGTATCAGACCCTGGGTTAGGACATGTAATATGTGACCCACCGTCTCAAAACGGTATTATTATGTTGGGATGAATCGTATCCCTAAATGAAAATTTAGAATTAAATGATATGAAAAAAAAATTCACTTCTGTGCAGTCCCAGGTTTGAGAGTTTTGACAAGATTAAAAAAAAAAATCTCGATCGATATTTATTGGTTTTCTGTCCAAAATATGAAATTTAAGAATTTAAAAAAAAAAATAAAAAAAATATATATATATATATATATAATATATATATATATATAAATAGAGTACGACAATATGGTAATTCCCTTCCCTTTTATTTTTTTTTTTTTTGGGGGGGGGGGGGGGTTGTTGTTGTTGATATTTTTCTTTCCGCTTTATCTGGCACTGTTTCATGCACACCTTCTCAGATTTAAAAGAAAATAAAAAAATCTCAGTGTTATCACAGGCTAATCTTGACACAACTGATAAATTTGAATACAGAAGTGGCTTGGCTATGTCATGGTTTCCTGGAAATACACAACGATTTACTTTCGATTTAAGGTTTTATTTTTACCTTGGAACATAAAATAATCCCAATTTCTCGTACAAAGTGTATTCAAGTTTTCAATTTCAAAAGGTTTATTATAGGCAATTGGCAAACCGAAACCATATTATATTAAATTACTGACGTTTCTCAAATAAATAAATAAATAAAAACCAACAAAAAGCCAGACAAATTAAACTTTAATCAATGTTACACGATCTCGTTGCATTGGTACTTCCCGCGCGCGCGCGCGCGAGAGAGAGAGAGAGAGAGAGAGAGAGAGAGAGAGAGGGGGGGGGGGGGTGAAGAGAATATTTCTTTCTTTCTTTTTTTTTTTTTTTTTTGCCATTGAGATCAATATTATTTAACACAACACACTAACATGACATTCAAACGCATTCTCACTATGAAGTTGTTCCGTCTGTCTGTCTGTCTGTCTCTCTCTCTCTCTCTCTCTCTATCTCTATCTCTCTTTTTCTCTCTCCCTCTCTCTCTTTCTCTCCCTCCCTCCCTCTCTCTCTCTCTCTCTCTCTCTCTCTCTCTCTCTCTCTCTCTCTCTCTCCTCCGGGGCTTACCGGGCCCTTCCCGATAAGGCGAGCTGTGGACCCTGTCTATTGCTGGTTTGGCAATATCCATGATTGATCCGCCCTCTGTCCCTAAGCTTCTATGTCAACAGGAGTTTGTAGCTGTCGTTATCGGCTTTGAAACATGGTGGTGGTTGTCGTAGTGCTGTTGCTGCTGCTGATTGTGGTACTGGCTAGGACTTTATATAGATGTCACTGGGTACTGGTGATGGATACTGGTACTGCTGAACATTGGTACCGTCTTTTAAATGATCACTGTAATATGTACTGTCGTGATAGTTTAGTAGGTTCTGTTGATGTTAGTGGTTCTGTCGATGATAGTGGTGCTGGTAGGGTTTAACCCTTTTGCTGCCGCTTACGATACTCTTGTTTGTGATGTCGGGTTTTGGTGCTGTTGCTCCTGATGGGTTGCTTTTACTGCTGCTGCTGCTCTTGATGACGATGAAGCCGCTTGTTGCACTTCTTATGTGCACCTCACTGGTAGGGAGTCTCGAAGGCTCGATCGGTAGAGCACTCGTTTCACATGCAAAGGTGCTCGACAGAAAGGAACGGGTCATCATCTTCAGACTGAGAACTGGACACAACCAGTTAAAGGAACATATGTGGAGGATGTCCAGAGCAGGTGCCTCTGGACAATGTGACTGCGGACTTGAAAATGAAAATGAACATCATGTCCTAATGGAATGTCCAAAGTACAACCAGTTGAGAAGGAACTTCTGGCCTGACCCAACCCCATACTCAAAGAAGCTGTACGGCAGTGAGGACGACCTCAGGACCACAGTGGGCTTCATTCACCAGACCGGACTGACCATGTGACGTGACGGGAACGAAGAAGAAGAAGATCCCGATTGAAGTCTAAATATTTTCTGCACCCCCCTCCCCTCCTATGCTCACCCAGCAGTGATTTGGTAGCTAGTTTCTGTTACATCTGGCGGAACGTGCTTTCCGATAGACTATCGTCCTATCCAAAGAGAAGGAAGCAATTGGTATTTTCCATTTCGCGTTTTGGAAACCTGGATAAACTCCTGCATTACGATCCTTAGGGTTCTGGCTTTGTTTTTAATGTACACTTGTACACGATTACATGTATACACTTTCTCCCAGTTCAAAAGCCGACCTGATTCGTAGTTAAGCTGTAAGGAAGGACGGGATGAAAGAACTTGAAAGCGTTTAGATGTACACGGGTGAATTGCTGTAAAGCCTATGTTTGTATAGTGTATTGTGTGTGTGGGTGTGTGTGTGTGTGTGTGTGTGTGTGTGTGAGTGTATGTATGTTTGGAGAGAGAGAGAGAGAGAGAGAGAGAGAGAGAGAGAGAGAGAGAGAGAGAGAGAGAGGGGGGCTTTTAAAACCAGTTAACTGCCGTACTTTTAAAATTTGGCCAGAAAACTCCTCCTTCATATATCGATCGATTTAAATGACTCTCGTTTTGGAAAACACTGTCAAACCTGGGACTTCTCGAAGGGACATTTAAATCGGTCGATATATGAAGGAAGTGTTTTCTGACCAAATGTTTCAATGCGTGTTTTTTTTTTCCATAGATAGTCCGACAGTGAACTTGTAAAGTAGGCCATTTCAAGTTGACTTAGTGTCCACAATACTTACTGGGTCATCTATACGTAGTTTGTTGTCTTAGAATGAGGATGGAATTAGCTAATACACTTTAATCCTCTACTTACCAACTATAGATAGTATGCGCTTGGCTAAGAAGCTCATAACATTGCCATCCGGAAGTATAACGGACCAACACACAAAACTGTGTGTATCCATGAATGTTTATAGTCGAGTTAATACAGTTCAGTGAGCATTACTCATGAACGCGGATGGCAAAATACAATAACAAAGACCTGAGTGACGTCATCTTCGAACTATCTATAGGAAAATCGTCACATTCGTTACGATACAACCGACATCTTTCTTATTCAAATTTCTCTTGTACATCATAAAATTTAAAATAAATGAACAGTGTGTTGTAGAACGTGTTTTACTAAAGAAATTATTTATCGCTAGAACTTCCTGCTATTGTGTTTGAGTGATAAAAAAAATCGATATTTGTGTTGGGTGTGAAGTTCTGGGGAAAATCGTGAAAATGGCTGGTAAGGAGAGAGTTAAAGGAAGGAAATATGACAATGGAGCTGAAATGGGATTTTATTTTGAGTAGTATTTTTAAAAAAAATGTTTGGTGCAGTGCCTAGTAAAGCAGGATGATAAATATAGCGAAAAGGATCAGATTTCTACAACAAGGGATCGAACCCCAGTCCTTCTGGTGTATTTTATGTATTTTTATATTTTATTTTTTGCGTTGGCACTACATCATAAAATTGTATGTAACTCCCCTTCAGATTTATATCTTGCACCCGTGCTCGATTTAAAAAAATAATTTTGACAAGTATTTCAGTTTGATGATTTTTTAAAAGTAGTTTTTTAAATTATTTATTTATTTATTTTTTTTGTTTGTTTTGTTTTTGCTTTATTCAACGTGTGAGTTTTGTTTTTATTTGTTGAAAGTAAAAGTTAAAAAAAACAAACTTTTATTATTATTATTATTATTATTATTATTATTATTATTATTATTATTATTATTATTATTATTATTATTATTATTATTATTAATTATTATTCTCTCTCTCTCTCTCTCTCTCTCTCTCTCTCTCTCTCTCTCTCTCTCTCTCTCTCTCTCTCTCTGTGTGTGTTTGTGTGTGTGTGTGTATGTTTTGTTGTTGCCCATAATAACAAGTAATATAAAGCTAAAACTGTCAACAGTGACGTGTACGTTGCACCTGCTCTAATGCAAATCTTAAACACATGTTGACCAAGGACATAGATATTACTGTCATGATCAAAGTTGAGCTTGTTTTGCTTGAGGCTCGACGATGTTAAAGATGGTTGTGAAAATACATTCGCATAACATGAAAGCTTGTGTGTGTGTTTGTGTGGGGGGGGGGGGGGGGGGATGTGAGGGATTTCTTACTAGAAGAAGATCAAAGGCTGGCTTGATTGTGCGGTCTTTACACCTGGTTGGGTGTGAGACCAGGTAGAACTAATCTTGTCATCCCCTTAGTCGGGGTAATGACTCTCTGTAATGACAGGCGATGCTCTTTATGGTACAGCTTGGCTTGTGTCTTACTGGGTTTACACTGTATTTTGTACGTTACAGGTCGGCTTCTTGCTAAACTCAGATTGGTAACTGTTATTCTTTAACCAGTTAACTGCTCCTCGCGTATTAAAAAAATATGGCCAGAAAACTTGTCCTTCAAATATCGATTGATTAAATGAATTTCATCTTGGCAAAAACTCTCAAACCTGGGATTTTAAGGCCGACCTCGTGAGGTCCCAGGTTTGAGAGTTTTTGCCACGATGAGGGTCATTTTATTCGATCGATATTTGGAGGACGAGTTTTATGGCCAAATTTTCTTCTAAAAATACATGTCTTTTCCAGAGTCAAAACTAGTTAAACAAGGGCTGTAGTTTGAGATCCATAATATCACAATGCGTAACTCATTCATTGTGTATCGTACTATTTTTGTATTGGGACAAATTTTGCCTTTTATTGAGTTGGGAATGTTGCCAGTTGTTAAAAATATTCAATGGTTTAAGTTGACGAATTATCGCATTTGTTTATTCATCATAGTTGGTTTTTCCTGGGTATTATGTAATCGCTTACTCTCTCTCTCTCTCTTTCTCTCTCTCTCTCTCTCTCTCTCTCTCTCTCTCTCTCTCAACCACTGCAATACCTAGATATGTAGGCGTGATTCTGATGTTTTATGAGTACGATATGATGAATACATAAATAAATGCATGGGATTTATTTATTTTTGTTTGTACTCAATCAGAAATAATATATAGATACTTTGGTTTCAAATTTCTTCCAACAAAGTCAAACAATGTGTTGAGAAAGGCTTGGCGAGAGATTAGTGGAGAATTTGTCCAGACACTTCAACAACAATGTATTGCTACACAGTGTGATAAGTCCACGGACTTTTTTTTTTCATTGATATTTTATTTTTATTCCGTTCTTTGTTTTATTTTATTTTCATTTTTTCTCTTTCTATATTGCATTAGCTGATATACTCATAATGTGTCATTGGTTTCCATTTCAGGTTTTGACAAGCCGGGGAAGAGGTGTGTAACCAGCGTCACTCCGTCATGGGTACAGCAGTTGACCTTTTGAACATGACGTCATTACCACAACACGATGAGCCTGGAAATTGGCTCCATCACAACCAGTGTCGGTGTAATGACATTCATTAATATCATCAAACATTTCCTGACTTAATTTGATCTGAACCAGTCAAGCCAGATCTTATTTTAAATTTTGTGTTCGGTGTTGTGAGTTTTTTATTTAATTTTTTTGTTCGTATTTCTTTTTACACGAATCATATTTGTTTTGTTGTCGTCTACACACCTTCTTAAGTAAAGCTCGAATATTGATTGTGTCATAGATTGGATTAACTTACATCAGCCCTGATTAGCACAGTGGATTATCATCGGGATTTTTGTACACCGGATTAGCTCGCCTATGAAGTGATTTGAAAGAATGGAATGTATTGTTTATTTATAATGATATCGTCAGACACCCTTATCAACCAAGACGTGTAATCGTGTCGTGTGTTTGTGCATGTCAGTTCATTCATCTGAACTGCATAGTTTTGAATTGAGTCATTTGTAGCCCATACGCCACTGTCATACACGCTCACAACATACCTAAATGAGTTTTGTTTGTATATTATATTGATAACTTCTCACCTGCTTTTGTTTGTATTGATCTCTGCGTACACAGAGATACATTCCGACTTGTTCTATTTATGATTCACGATTTACATTCCTTCTGCATTCTGTTAGCTTTGTGCATTACACTCAATTGATTGGCAAATCGTTATTTTATCGTTGTAGTTACATAATTATTTTCAAATCAGAGAATTTACCGGTTATTATTGCCTCGGATCAATTCTCATTCAAGGAAATTATGCAATAAAATTTACTACATGCGCGTAGATTCTATATTGGATAAATCAGATTATACAATTATTTTCAGTTCAGAAAAAAAAGAGCTCATTGATTGTGGTCGATAAGTGATTATTTCTTTCTTACTTTGATCGATTCTGTTGGATAATTTGTTAATTGATACCTGCTGCAAGACAGACACGCAGACACAATGGAGAAAGACGATTTGGATTACTTGCTCCCGTCGAACGGGCCCAATCCGTACTACGACACGTGGGACAGGCACAACAGCATCGCCTTTTCCACCGCCACGAAAGGACTACACAACGCCCCTGGGGAAAACAACTGTTTCGTCAATAGCGCTGTGCAGGTTAGTCATGATTTAGGATTTTGATTTGGGTCTTACTTTTTGGCCTCCTCTTTCCCCCCCCCCCCCCCCCCCACTCCCCCCGCCTCTCTGTCTCTCTCTCTCTCTCTCTCTCTCTCTCTCTCTCTCTCTCTCTCTCTCTCTCTCTCTCTCTCTCTCCCTCTATCCACACTCACACTGAAGAATTGCGCCAAAAGGCATGACATGTTTGTTTTCTGGTTCCTCAAACACAGCGGACGGTCATGTAAAAACAATCATTGAGACCTAGGCATACGTAGAAAACGATCATGGCCAGGTTTTTGCTCGTTCAAATATGACCTCTTGATCCTTCTAAAAATGTTTGGTGACAGCCAAAACTGACCTCGACCCCCTCCCACAACATATTTTTAAATTTGTTGTCATACGAAGTAGTTTTGTTGACAATGTTTTCTATTTTCTCTCCATGTTTGTCTCGAAAATTGAAGCTTTAATGGGAATTTTTCAAATTGTTCATCCATTGGGGTTCCTTGTATATCTTGTGATGATAAAACAATTAAGATCAATTCTTTAAACTCCAGTGGCGTCTCGTGCTCTTTATTATCCGTTGGTATTCGGTGTCATAGCTCTTTACGACTATTTACAATGTCATGATATGACATTCGCGACACACGTCATCTATTCTCCTGCTCGTGAATGAAACACGAAATAGAAATATGTGTACATATTTATCATATTATTTCCATTTAACCTACTTTGGTAGTAAGTGGAGTCCTAACTTACTGTTTGATCTTGATGAAGGTATATCATTATTCTCTTTTTTGTCTACGTTTCTTATTTCTTTCCCTTATTATGTCAAACGAATCTCTTTAAACTCAAGTTAAAGTAAATACTAAAATGAAATCAGTGGATCGCATAAGTAAGGGCTTATCTTATCACATCTCATTTGCCTCAGAACAGTCACTTCATAAACTAATTTAAGGATATACATATTATGTGTTCCAATCCTTGGTCGGTTTATTTTTTTGATATTGGACTTGTAGAAATGCCTCATCATAAATTCAATCTTTCTGAAATGTTTTTAATTTACTGTTTTTCTTTTAAATTTACTATTTTCTGTACGTTCACTCATGTTCGGACTCCTTTGATTGAAGGATTGGTGCGTTTTGTACGGTTGTTTCAAATGTTAACATTCATTGCGCTGGCTCCAACACTACTGTTAGCGATATCGGCAAACACAACAAACATGACCTTATTGTGCCACGCGCCAGCCATTTCGTCGATTCTCTTTATTCTCTTAACTTGACTTTGGTCAATAAAATGTGTGTCGCCGTAAGTCTACTCCCCGTCTCCTCATCCTCTCATTTCGTGTTTGTTTTCTGTGACTCACGACCGGCCCTGGACGGATTAAGCGGTCAATCTGTGACCATCCCTCTGCCAACAAGACGTCTTTACCCAGGAATGAAGAGGGGTAATGACTGTAAATATTTGACTTCTTTTTTGTTTTCTAGTCTCCAACAGCGGTGGCAGAATTACATTTATATATGTATAGTACCTCCGATTTTGCTTTTAGAGGATCTGAGAGTATTCCTAACATCTTAGATATATTTTTTCAAAATTAAGACAGTCATCATAGTATGCCTGTACCTACCACGAAAACGCTAACCACCTCATTAAAGGCTTATTTGATTAAAGAGTTACAGAAAATGACAACCCCTCTTTCCGTCCCCATATTGGTGTTTTCATGGGCATAGCCCTTATCCCATGAAACGGTCCATCTCTTTATCTTTTGTTCTTCAACTTATTGTCTTTTTTATGGGCTTTGTAACCCTTAAACGCCAAGACTGTATTTATTTCTAAATATAGTCTCTCCCATTATATTATATATATATATATATATATATATATATATATATATATATATATATATATATATATATATATATAGTATTAGTTTGTTGCTATGTCACGACGAGAAGATTTAACAGTGATGTTACTTTGTTGTCATTTGAATCCTGGGTCACATCGTAATTTCAGCTGTTTTAATATATAAGTGAAATGTGATGGCAGTTTAGATTAGTATTGAACCTCTTTTGTAAATGATTCATTCTTAACTAATCCATTCCATCTTTTCCTATATCTTTGGCTCTTTTGATTCTTGTACGTTTTCAGCTTGTATCCTTTTTATGGTGTATTTAATCCTCTAGCGATGGCCGCTTTCAGTGTTGTGGATATTATAAGTCCTCTTTGATGTCGGTGGCCGTGATGAGTCAGGAAAGACACTGTCCTATCTTTGGTTACCGTAGACTAACCTCTTTGCTGTGTTTATTGATGAAACCTCCCAGATCCAGTTTCTATAGATGGAAGATAGAGGAATAATGACTTTGATCTCTAAGTGGTATAAGGCTCTATCTTCTCTGATCTTCCAGGAGTCCCAGTCTTCCTGACTTTGCGTTCGCTTCTGTTTGGCTCGCCTGTTTGTTTTTTATTATTATTAGCATAGGGTGTCGGTGTTTGGTGACTGTGGCTTATCATTCTCATACTCGTTATACCTCTTAAGATGATGTAGCGGCTTGGTATCTTGCCTTGTAACAAAATCAAGCAATGTTGAGCGTAGTCACTTTCCGGGTGGGTGACTGGTCGCAAAACTCTGGACTCCGGCGTAGTATCATTGGTTAAAGCTCTTATTATACTTTTCTCCACCCGACTAAGCTGTGAATGTGTCTCCATGTTCTAGAGTGTGATATTATTCCTTTAATTAAGTAGATCGAGTAGTTTCTCAACGATACATAAAGAGAAGTTCGAACAGAGGTGTTCAGTATGACCTGTCCACTAGAGCTTAAAGGTGTTGATATGTCTGTCGTGTGTATGCATGTGTGTGTGTGTGTGCGTGTGTATACGTGTGTGTTAGAGAGAGATGAAAGGTGATGATTGATTACTCGAGAGTGCTTACAACTCCATTGACATAAGAGTCTTCTCTCCTTCTCCAAGCCTGTCAAATCCAGTCAGGCTGGCTACCTGTTGAAGTTTGAAGTAACCCTTTGCTTTCTTTATTCTATCTACTGCAAAAGATGTTTAAGTCCCCCTTCTCTTAACCCCCCCCCTCCTCCCCCAATCTTCCTTGCATCCCTTTTTATGAACGAACACTTATCGTGTGTCTCCGTGCTCTTCATTTTCCATGTGTATATTAATATTAATCATTAATCAGCCGTACACGAGGTCACGTGTTTGACAGTTTTGCCAAGATGACGGTCATTTAAATCGATCGATATTTGAAGGGCGAGTTTTCTGTCCAGATTTTTGAATACGTGTCTTTCCAGAGTACGACAGTTAACTGGCTAAAGGGATAACACTGATAACATTGAACACACAACACATTGGATAACATCCTGTCTCCCCGGGTCATCCATGCAATTTTTATGTACACAGCCACTTCCTGTCGTGGGTACAAATCGTGTTTGATTTACAACTTAGCAACGGCGCCCAGTCCTGTTGACCTGCCGGAACTGGAACATCTCCGAAAAGGGATAACAGTTAGCACAGTATTTGATAACATAAGATTTGTATAGGTTGCAAGTCCTCCTGGTCCAAGGTTATCAAGCAGTCGTTTGAATGAATATTCATCAAAGTGATGCCGATATCTCGATGACCCGAAATAACACTAGAAGAATTTGATATGAAATGCAAAAGAATGTGACATGTGTACCTATATGTAGCAGTTTAATCTCATCATATTCTTCCTATTCCTACTATTATCATTGTTTTGATTTATCATGTAGATGGCGTCTTGTGTCGTTTGCCAGACAACGCCTCAAAGAGTTGACGTGAATTCAACATTTCGTCACATTAAAAGTTCTGTAGGTCAGTGGGAACAACCAGGGTTATCAGACGGGAATAGATATCGACATAGTTGGCAACTGTGAATACGCTTTAGTATTATACTACGATATATTATGTCAGAAAGTGTCTGGTTTGAAGTAGGTTGATATTGACAATATTTCTGTTGTGATTTGAGCACACAGCTTAACAATAATATTTTATTTTTATATCCATCGCGTCGTGTCGAAGTTATTGAGTTCTGCTTTTGATTGTGTTGATTTGTTTATCATCGCTCTTCAGAAGATAGAAGACAAAAATAGGTACACTAGGCAAATTGGAGGACACACTTGCTATGATATTTCAGACCAGAGTAATGAATGGGATAATATTAAATAGTATTACGGGTGTTTTAAAGCTCGTTATGCGTTTGGTTGTTGTTTATTGGTGGTTTTTTTTTTCCTTTTTTTTTTCATCCATTTC
>NC_088364.1:10189575-10217075 GCF_034508935.2 Berghia stephanieae
AGGGGAGGGGGAGTTGGAGGGGTAGAGAGATAAGGTAGGCGCATCGCATGAAATACGCTAGCAGTGTTTGCTGTTAGGCATCGTTTACAAGAGTCTGATGTTAGGCAAGATGACTAGATGTAATCACTTACACACCAGTACAATGGCTCTCACTTCTTTGATTACGATGGGGGATGAGTTGTAGGCGGGAGGGGGGAGACTGTAACCTTACAATGGACCGAATGAATGCGAGTGGAGGGCACGAGATGTACAAGCGAGCGGAACAACTCACGACGTAATGGGATGGGGGCGACATGGTGGTGTTATACGATGCCTTGGGTAGGGGAGAACGCAATTTGCGAGTCCCTTTCTTTCTTATTGCCAACGCCGAGCAGTCAACATCGCTAGCGCTAGTCAGTTTTAATTTAATTATCATCAGTACCAGTCAAGACATATCCTTGTTCAATGCACCTTTATAATGGCCTCTAACTCTAAATCATTTATCAAGAAATGTAAATGTTTAACTCTTGAGACCAAAGCTATGTTGATTGAAGAGGTCGATAAAAAGATCCGAACAAAAGCAGAAATTTGTCAGTCGCATGACATCGCTTCAAGTACCTTACACACCATCTTGAAAGATAGAGAAACCATCATGGCGGCGTATACCAGTGGACGATTCCAGCAGGAAAGGAAGAAAATAAGAAAGCCCGATTTTGAAGACGTCGACCGCAGTTTGTTGTTATGGTTCAACCAGGCTAGGAGCCTCAGTGTCCCGATTTCAGGCCCCATCTTAATGGAAAAAGGCAATGAACTTGCAAAAACCCTAGGACACCAGAACTTTGACATGAGCATTGGTTGGTTGAATCGCTTCAAGGCCAGACACGCCATTTCAATGAAAGTTGTTTGCGGCGAATCAGCTTCAGTGTCGACCGAAACTATTGACAGTTGGAGGAAAGGTCAGCTGCAAGAAATCCTGAGGAAATACCAGCCCGGTGAAATCTTCAACGCGGACGAAACTGGGCTGTTCTACAAGTGCCTGCCAAACCGCACGCTTGCGAGACAGGGAGAGGTGTGCAGCGGCAACAAGATTCCAAAGGAGAGAATCACACTGTTAATCGCTGCCAACATGAATGGGACGGAGAAGTTGCCACTCCTCACAATAGGGAGGTTCGAGAAGCCGCGGTGTTTCAAAAACATTAAAGCTCTTCCAACAGAGTACAAATTCAACAGAAAGGCGTGGATGACAAGTACGATCTTCGAGCAATGGGTGCGGAAGCTAGATAGAAAGTTTGTTCTGCAAGGAAGAAGCGTCGCACTCATTGTGGATAACTGCTCTGCGCACCCACATATGACTGATTTGAAGGCCATCCAACTGTTTTTCCTGCCGCCAAACACCACAAGTGTACTACAACCCTGTGACCAGGGGATTATCCAATCGTTTAAAGTACTCTACAGAAAGAGGGTACTAAAACGACTTATTGCCACCATGGACAAGGATGGGAGTGCCGACAGCTACTTAAAAATGAGTGTGTTGGATGCAATGTACACCTCTGCTTCTGCATGGAACGATGTCAAGATGGAGACCATTGCAAAATGCTTTCGCCACGCTAGATTCAAAATCACCCCAACTACTCTGTCTCCAACCGTTGATTTGGACAATGATCTGTCAGTATCAGACGCCGCGCACGATATTGTACCCATCAACGATCGCACCGATATCGACAACCTTTTTGACAGACTGAGAGACATAATGCCTCTGAATATGACGGCCAATGAATATCTGTCAGTGGATGAGAGTTTTACTCCAATAGAGGAATTGTCAACTTCTGACATAGCACAATGTGTAACTGGAGAGAGTTCAGAAATAACAGAAGAGGAAGACACAACAGAAGAAGTCGCCATCATTCCATCAAAAGCAGCACTGCAGGCATTTGAAGTGGTTCGCCAGTTTTGCATGCAGCAAGAAAACGGCATGTCAGTGATAGGGAGCATCAACGTCCTAGACAATTTCATCAATGACGTTGCCACCAGTACAAAGAAACAGTCAACAATTGACTCTTTTTTCAAACCAAAATCCATGATATAAGAACAAGTGTTTTTTTTTTTATATGATAACCTATATTACCTATGCTATGTATCATGAATTTGCCTAAGATCTCGAGATTTGAATGAGTGGACGAATGTGGTGACTTAATGTATGTTAGAATTTGATTCTGATTGTTAATATTTTTTAAATTCATGTTAATTTTTTAATTGTCTGTCTGGAGTGTTGGGTGTGTGTTTGAATTTGTATTTTGTTAGATGGGATAAATAAAACTGGAACAATCCCCTCCCATAACGTACCAAAAAAAAACATACCCCCCCCCCCCCAAAAAAAAAAAAAAACAAAACAAAAAAAAAACAAAACATTCTTAATTGACCAACTATACTTAATGCCCAACAGTCATGTTCAACGATATCACTATCAGGGGAGATAATACAAAGAATAATTATAACCCAATACCCAGAGTAGGCCCGCTTAATTATTTCCCTTGAGTTTATTACATGATCTCTTATAACGAGAATCCTGCTATAACGGATTTTTCGCACCAGTCCCATACATCTCGTTACAACAGGATTCCACTGTATATGAATAAATGCATATTTGTCGCTTTTATCGCGGTTTTACCATGCTCTTTGCGTTTCATAATGCTTTGTTTATTTCCCCTGCTAGCAATTAGGAACTAGATATCCATTCCATACAAACAGTACAGGCTGCTGAAACGTCGTTCTAGCTTTTATAATATCCGTCACTGACTGTCATCAAACTTAAACTCATTCATACTTACTCGAATATGAGTAGAGTAGTTGAATCCAGGGCACTTATACTTTGTTGTTTGCGACAATTGTCATCCATCTGGTCACTGACGCGTTCAACATCGCTTGACTTGGTTACAAGACGAGACACAGTACCACTGAGCCATCACGTGTCTCACCGCCACCACCAAACAAAGAGGTGAAGTCTGAAATTCAAATGTCCACAGTATCTTTCTTTTTCACCTTGACAATAAAACTATAAATTCATACATGATGGATCCCTATTTCTACCCCCCCCCCCCCCCCCCCCCTCATCCCCTCTTACCTCAAGCCTATTTGTAACCCAGCCACGTTTTGTTGACAAAAACCTTTCTCCATTTTCCGCCTTGCGGAGATTTAATGAACTTTTATAAGGCCTCAACGCCTACTTGCACGTCAATAGAAAACTAAAACTTTTGTCCTCCTCCCCATAATAATAAAAAAAAAAACGATAATAAAATGGGAAATAGAGAGCATTATTATTAGATAAATAAAAAAAAAGTAGAAAGTGGTTACTTCCACTCCACCACACCCCTCCCCCATTTTCCTTCCTGTACCACTACCATCATCACCACATCATCACCGAATCCTCTCTCCCCCCTTTCTCCTCCTCGAGATTAAGGACTAACAGCACCAGCAATCAAGGGGGATCAACTTTTATTCAGTTCACACCTGTCCTCTCGGCCTACCAATCGCAGCACGCTTCTAACGGACCGCCGCCGACCTGCCCAACCAACCAAATTGCCCCCCCCCCTTCCCCCCCGACTGGCCAGTTCATGAAAGGCCTCGCCGACCGCTCACGGTCGCCATAGTCATTCTGACTAATACTAATAGGTACACTAATAATTCAACATGGAGAACCAAAATTCAGGTCCATTCAACTCAAATTTAACCCTTTGAACAACGTCTTGAACATTTTGTCACTCAGAAAACGAGTTGTCCTGAAATGAAGCATTGATAAGACAAACTTTTTGACCAGTATACTGCCGTACTCTGAGACTTCGCGAAGTCCCAGGTTTGAGAGTTTTTGACAAGTTGAAGGTCATTTCAAACGATCCCTATTTGAAGGACCAGTTTTTAAATACGCGTCTTTCCAGAGTGTATTTTACAATGGACGCATTTTTAATATGGCCAGTCTTGCCAATTTAGATCTAAATTAACTGGATCGGTTCGGATTGGATGACAAAGATTTCGCAGTCTTTCGAATCGATTTAGTAATAGATCGATAAAGCAATCGCAATGAATCGATATATCAATTAATTTGCATTCATGTCAGTTATCAATAATTGGCTTCTTTTATCGATTTTGCTTTTTTTTTTTTTAGGAAATGTTTGTATTTTTGAACTGCTTTATGGTCCTTTTCTATCTTATTACTATTCTTATACATTGAACATTAAATCCAGCTCGGCAACATTGTCAATAGTACTTTTAATGACACCGACTGCTCTCTAAGGGTTAATGCTGTACAGATGAGAGGATATGAATATGAGTATCTAAAGACTATTTTTTGTGTCTGGCTACTGTTTGGATCTCAATCTCCGGCCAGGTTGCTTGCCCATTGTCCAGTCCTGAGGTCAAGTTCGACGGCCTGATTTGAACTCCAACCCCACCCATACTCCCATCCACCCATCCTCGTCCCA
Source organism: Berghia stephanieae (assembly GCF_034508935.2). Taxonomy (NCBI): domain Eukaryota; kingdom Metazoa; phylum Mollusca; class Gastropoda; order Nudibranchia; family Aeolidiidae; genus Berghia; species Berghia stephanieae. Next base: position 10,194,030 of record NC_088364.1, read on the forward strand.
CTTACAAATTATAATCCTTCTCGGCCAATCTATTTTTAGTCATCATTACTGTATTTCCGTTTCGCAGCTTCTTTTATCCACAGATCTTTACAGCTTAATCGTGGATGTTAATACAACTCATCTACCAGTTGGTAATTGTTGAACCCAGCGCCTACAAAGAGTAGCCTTGATTGTGTCCTATTTTTACTTTGTACAATTTATACCATAGGCTTTTCGTGTACTGATATGGTTGATGGGCAAACGGCGCTCATCCGTAGACTTCCGAACTCACAGTTGGACACTGGCCAAAGCGTTAACAATTCAAAATGATAAATAAAATAAATACATGATTACGACACAATGCATCGCGACGAGCTTCAACAAAGTTTAGAAGAAAAAGAAGTACAGTATGAATTATATTCAATGGCACATCCAATGGGATCATAATTATTTCTTTTAAAATTGCTGACGACAACGGCGCACGTTTCAGTTTCTTTTGTGATCGTGGCGTTTTATCAAGGAATTGTCAAAGAATGTTACGGTTGGACTTGATTGTGGTAATGGTCTGGAAAACTCAGAGAATCTGATTGCCCATTGTCCAGGCCTGAGGTCAAGGTCAATGGCCTGATTTGAACTCCAACCCCACCGTGACGTGACGTCGCTACGTGACAATTTTAAGACAGTTCGTCAGTTCCAATTTTGTAGATTGGGTGGATTGTCATGTTGTAGGGTGACCATTAGAAGCTGCTGCCTTTTTAGGCGTTTATTTTTTGTGGACATTTCTTACTCTGGAAATTACGGTCTATTTCTCTTTGACACCGAGTTTTGCTTTGTCGTTTCCCACCTCTTAGCTTGTAACATTTCCTTTCCTTCTCTACATAATTATCGTATTATTTCCATCTATTGTGTATTATCATTCCTCTCTTTATCTCAATTATCGTTACCTCAGAACTGACTGTCCTCGTCATTATCGCTGTGGCGATGAAGCTAATTCGCCACAAAGAAATGGCAGCCATTATTTTTATACTCTCGTTGAATTGAGCTGTAACATTCAGTTCAATGACAGATATACCAAAGAAAAGGTTGTAGTTGTAACATTTTAACGCACTACTTTTTCCTATAATTATATTTATTGTACATGTCGCACAAAGACTGTTAGAAGACAACTCGTGTCATTGACAAAACAACTCTATTTCATATTGGCTAAATTTTGGGGGGATAAACTTCTGAGTTTGATGGAATGAATTAAGACGACTCTTTGCTTGTCTAAAATTCTTGCATTTGGGACCACAAAGAAGTGACAAAGACGCCTGAAATTTGTCAGAATTTTTGACAACTTGAATTATCTTAACTCATTGATATTTGAACTTTGATTAAAGAAAAATAGTCCAAAATGAAACCAATGCGTTTTATCAGTGATCGGCAGCTTTTAAGACATATTCTACCTTTATTTATTTTTTTTTTTGTATTTGTCAACAAGAGGACGAAATCTCAGATTGTATTAATAATGTAATATGAATATTTCACCCCAGATGGCAAGCGAGCAGCACACATCTTGTGATTGAAGGGACATACACGCTTGATGTGCCCCATTCATCATTTATTACATTATGTGTTTGTGAAGAACGGTATAATGTTTATGAATGCTACGCCAGGATTCTTATGATGATCTATTCGCCGTCTTCCGCACGTGTCGGCTGTCAGATAATGTTCGGAGTATTGCCTTTTTTGGGTGGGTGGGTGGGTAGGGGGGGGGGGGTATTGAATAAAACGTTTTAGTTGCTCCTGTTGATGTCTTTTTAAATATTATTTTCAGTGTGGGCGGGCGGACCCATAACCATACCGTTGTTTACTGGTGTTTTCGTCTTCAAGTTAATATGTTGGGGTATTGTGTTTGTTTCTTTGTGTAGAGTGGGGCTTTGGTATGAAGCCAATGTGCTTATGGAGTACATGAGTACGCGAGTACGCTGGTATTGACATGTTGTTGCCGATGTCTTTGTGTACTGATGAAATGTTCAGCGGGGTTTTTTTTTTAATCATGTATTTTAGTTTATAATTAATTTTATTACCTTGTAAAGCGCTTTGAGCACATTTAGTGGATATTGCGCTATATAAAGCTCAATTATTTTTAATTATTTAGTTGTGTTTAGAAGTCGATCACTCACGTTGTTGATTGGAGAATGTCGTGTGCTCTCCAGCTGTTAGTGATAGTCCGGTCTGTGTTTAATGTTCTTGTTTATGTGTTACAAATTTTGCTAGTGTGTTGTTATTGTCGTCTTGATATTATTGTATAACGAGAATGGAGATGCGTCTTTGTTTGCAACAGATTTTGTACAAGATTCTATGGAGATTTTGAGTTTGTTAATGACTGAGTTTGCAGTGCGACAACGACACGTTGCAAAACAAACTACAACAATAATGTTAGCAGGTTAAAATCACATCATATATATATATATGGGATTTATTTGCATGAGGAGTGTGCCATAAAACTCTACCACTGTAACGTGCAACCATCTTATTAACATAATAAGCGCAATGACCAAGCAGTACCAGTAACCTTATACTCACCGCATCCAGCGCCGACACCTTGAAATCATCGATTTCTTTTGCCAGGCTTGGTCGGTCACTCCCCGGTGCCTTTTTATCACTGTAACCAATCAAGCACTCACACACTCGAACACACACACACACACACACACATACATCGATACCGATTGCCTTACCTGGCTTGCCCAAAGGCCTGACCTGTCCACTCACTCACTCACTCACTCACTCACTCACTGTCCAGTGGTCTCTGGCACTACAAACTCTGTATGGCTACTCAGTCAATACTCACAACTGAATATTATATTATTCTGTTACTCTGTGCTACTCACACAAGGTCATGTCTTGGTCTCTAGGGGCTCTTCCATCTAATTGTCCAAATAACGTCCTCCGTCCCCAGCGCCTTCCCCTCAATCCTAACCATCGACCTCTGTATCCCTTCGCCCGTCATTCCGTCTATCCATCCATCCTTTCGTCCATCCATCCATCCATTCATGCATCCATCCACCTATCCATTCATTCATCTATCAAATGCATTCATTCATTCATTCATTCATTCATTCATTCATTCATTCATTCATTCATTCATTCATTCATTCATTCCTTCATTAATTCATCAATTCCTTCATTAATTCCTTAATTCATTAATTCCTTCCTTCCTTCCTTCATTCATTTATTCCTTCATTCATTCTTTCATTCATCCCTTTCTTCCTTCATTCATTCATTTAGCGGGTGGTTGGATGGGAGCATCACCCTTGAATCATATACCTATGATGTTCGCATGGGTGTACGATCCGATAGTGATGTCGTTTCTTCTTCTCTTTACTAGCCTATCCTGCTTCTTTGGTTTGTGATTGTATTTTTGACAGGGGATATTTTTTTTTCTGTAAATCTTCTGCCTGTTTGTTCTTGGTTATTTATAATTTAGCTTATGATATCTTTAGGTTATGATTTTGATTTACATTTGTACTACTTTTGTTGGATTGCTTGTTTTTTTGTTTCAGCGGTCTCTCATATAACCTCAATTGTGTTGGAAGAGACCTAAAGCAACAAACAAACAAAATTCATTCATTTATCGATCGTCACCACAGTCACATCTTCCCGTCAACTTAATTCTTCGTGTTTCCATCTGCCTATCTATTATTCATCTCAACATGGCAATGCCATTTTTAAAAAGAGGAATTTTGAAAATAGATATATAAATAAATAAATTGACATTTTCTTTGTTAACCGCCTCTTGTGTCCCCAATACCGTGACCTTTCTTTCACGGTGTGTCGTGTCGTGAGTCCACGTCGCCTGTCGACCTGCTAGCGTGCATGCATGCACGACTTTCGATTGTGTGTGTGGGAAAGTGACTCATGTAGAAATCTACATCCTGTCTAGACGTTTACTCACTCGTTCATTAATTTATTTATAGATTCATCCATCCACCCACCCACCCATCTATCTATCCATCCGTCCGTCCGTCCATCCATTCATACGCAACTTTCATCCATCCTACAAACAAACAAGCGCATCCAACCCCAATTCCTTCTTTCCTCTGTCCATCTCTTAGCCCCGGAAATCTTCTAGAATGTTACGGTCCATCTCTTCACTCCCCTTTCTCCCTATCTTTACTCAGCTCACCTGAATTATATATATATATATATATATATATATATATATATATATATATATATATATATATATATATATATATATATATCCATCTCTCTCCATCTCTCTCTCTCTCTCTCTCTCTCTCTCTCTCTCCCTCCCTCTCTCTTTCTCTCTCTCTCTCTCTCTCTCTCTCTCTCTCTATCTCTCCTTCTCTCCCCTTTTCCGCCTCTACCCACCTCTCCATTTATATTAAATGAGGAATTATATAGTATCCAGTTTCTTTGTTAACCCTTTCCATCCCAACTCACCGTCCTACCGACCGTTCCTTTCTATACACATCCAACCGTGAGACGATAATATATAGCGTGCATGCATGGCATTGAGTTACTATAGGGTACCCACAATGAATAATGACATTATTAATATTATTAAAAAAGCCTTTGTCCTCCCCTTCGGCCTCGTCCATAGTAACTCCGAAGGGTCTGAGAGGGTTCCTAATTGGATGTGGATTTATTCCTGTCCAGTGGACCACGAATGTTTGTCTCTACCCCTCACTCCGACCAGTTGAATGGGCGTCGTCATAAAGAACGTGCATTAAATACAAACAGTGGCGTTCCGGATTGAAAGTCATGTCGGGCTCGGCCCGCCAAGCTCAAAGTGGATAGTACTAATATTTAAGATAAATGCATATTTGATAATATTTCAATGTTTGAGTTTTACTGCTTCATTTATTCATACACTCCTCCCTCCGGGGAGCCACGTGGAGCCAGGTTTTCACTACATACAGTACAAATCGCCCGTAAAACCTTTTATTCAACATTACCGTCGTAGATAGTGTGACACCAGCATTGATGTAAAGTGCCTTGCTCAAGGACACAACGATTGTATCACTATTGCCCATCCAGTCACTGTCTACGGACAATATCTCTTTAAAGATAAGATACGACGAATCCTTAGAATATAATACAACGAAGACAATTTTGCCTTGAAATAAGTTTTACAAAAATAAAATTTAATAAATAAACGGTCGCTTTTCGTTAGATTTGTATAACTTTTGTAAGTGGATATAAAAAAGATGAAAAAGAAAGGAAATAAGATGGTAGTGATAAGTGAACTTCATTTAAACCGGTCTTTGTACGAACTGAAAATAGACCTGAATCGTAGAGAAGGAAATGGTTTTTGTAAAAAACGGACATCTGTCTCTTGACTATTTCAAATGAATCTTTTATGTGTTAAATTAATTCTCCATGCTCCACCATAGGAACCACGTTTTCGTGACGGTAAATCATAGGAGAGATGAGCAGTGAAGATTTCTCCTCACCACCCCCCCCCCCCCCTTCTCCACGCTGCCTCGACTTCCTCCTTCTTATGTGATGAGAAGCTAACATGCAAACGTCTTTGCCTGGGGTGTCTATCGCAAAAGAAGCCACCAGTTAACAAGTGGCAGATGGCAAAGTCTTCCAGTTTTCATGGGAATTTAATCACTTTAATTTTCAGCTTCCGGCTCTCTCGTCTAGCTGGCCAGAGGTCACGCGAAGTTCCTCAGGTCAGGCCAGTGTTCTGTGAGCGAGCGCCTATTTGGGACGACTCACGGTTCGCTCAAACTTTTTGTCTTGACGACTAATCTGAATATAAAGGTTGTGATTTATAATAGCTTGATAACTTATTTTCTCTTTATCTTTATTAAAATGAATGTATGCTTTGAAGAAGGAAATCCATGAAACAATAATAAAATAAATAAATAGACGAATGAATTGATAAATAAATAAATAAATGAATAAATAAATAAATAAATAAATAAATAAATAAATACATAAATAATTAAATAAATAAATAAATAAGTACATAAATAAATAAATAAATAAATAAATAAATAAATAAATAAATAAATAAATAAACTACTCTCCTGCCCACTGACACGTATGTCCACTACATGTGGATAATTTATGTCCAGTGTTAGAACAAGGTCAGTCATCCGTGACCGCTGTAATGGCATCGGATTTTTTTTTTGCCAACATCTGTGCCATGTTTGAACGTGAACTTTCCAATTCAATGTTGTTCACCGTGTCACCCATCCATCCACTAACTAGACCCTCCTGCACCCCCCCCCCCACTCTTCTTTCTCATAAGGAGCATCCTTTGTGGTCATTTTCCCCCCACCCACCCGCCTAAACTGACCTGTCCACGTCTAGGTAGGTGACACCCCTTGTTGTACACTTGTCACGGTGTGCAACAGGTGTAGTAGCTGTCTTAGGCTATGGAAAGAGATTATAACAAATTGCCACCTTTTTTTTTTTTTGTTCTTTTCTTTTTGCTAGTTTTTATTTTACTCTTTTACTTTATTTATTCAATTATTTTTAATCGTGTATATTTTTAGACAGAAAGAAGAGAAGAGAAGAGAAGAGAGAGAGAGAGAGAGAGAGAGAGAGAGAGAGAGAGAGAGAGAGAGAGAGAGAGAGAGAGAGAGAGAGAGAGAGAGAGCGTTCAATACATTGATAATAACACACACGAATGTTATGTTTCCAGTGCTGTTGATTGTTTATTTTTAATTTGTTTAAAAAAAAAGAATCGTAGGTTTTGCCCCGCCACGTCAATCTGGCGATATTTTTTCGAATAAACGAGATAGAGAAAGTGTTGAGTTTATGTCTCTGTTTTGTCTGGCACTGTTTCATACACACTTTTTCAGATGTCTTCAATAAAAGAGTTTATTTTGACTTAAATTTTATAGGTTCATATTTTAAAGATCCGAGTATATTAACAGGTTCAACGAGACGATTGGTCAAAAATATATCCTGCATCTCACAAGTTCCAGATTTGAGAGATTCTGCCAACCAAGATAAGGGTCATCTTAATCGGTCGATATTTGAAGGACACGTTTCCTGACCAAACTTTTAAATACTGTACGTGTGTTTTTTTGTTTTGGTTTTTTTTTCAGACTTCGACAGAAAAATAATGATACCGTTGCCACTTATTACATTATAATCATAATCATAACAATCTCAGTAATAAAGGATGGGCCCGACTACGGCCTTGGTCTGGTCCATCACGCCACGCGTCGAAATAGTCATTAAAACGTCTCGGTTCAGACGTAAAAGCCTTTAAAAACGGATCTTGACCAATTTAGTTGATTTCCGCCACACATAATAATATGTCTCAATCCAGTACATGTTTGCAAGTTAACGATTACTTTCTCCGAACCGAAACTTTCGACCAGCGACGAGGAAGAAAACAAGGATCTCTCCTCTCGTGTGACGACGTCTTAGGTCAGATCCTGGCTTTCTTCCTCGCCGTTGGTCGATCGTTGAGGTTCGAGGGACGTAATCGTTTACTCGCTATTATGGTGGAGTGAACCAGGAGTACGTCATCTGTGTAAAGCTGTTTTTATTATTCACATTGAATACCCGAAAAATGGCGTCTGGAGACTTTTCTGATGTGTCATGGCGCCAAATATTGGACGAATTTCAAAATAACTTAACACTCAAGAGAAGTGTCTTCCATCGTAACTCTGCCCGTTCCTACTTTAAAATCAAGCCATGTCATTGTACTAGAAAACTTACGATTTATTTAGATTTGGTAGATCTCCGCATAAAGTGCTACAGAGAAGTTAATTTTACATACGGTATAGAGATAAGTTTCCTTTGTAATATAATGCCAACTCAAACGATTTTTGATCTTTACAAAATTTTCTCGTTTCCTGGACTTTTCTTCCATCTTATATTTTTCGTTTTCTCCCAGTTTTCAAGTATTTCTCTATTCACCCTAGTCTCGTCAAATGGAAGAAATCCCGCGGCGTTTCGTGCAGTCAAGCTCCACTTCCATTCAGCAACAGGTCCGCGCTTTTTTTTTTGGCTTCAACTTTATTGTCATATTTTTACGATTATTATTACTATTATTATCCCCCCCCCCCCCCCATTCCCAATTCCCTCTCCTTCTCACCCCATCCCAATCACAATACACACGCCTTATTTCATCTGACCGGAGCGGACCACAATTCGTCGTCGCCCTATTTTGCAAGTGGCTTGTGTCAATTTTTTTTTTATACTCCATATTGATGGCGATTTGATGTTCAGTCGGCCAAGACCGGACCGGGTCTTACCGGGCGGAGCCTGTTGCTTTTAAACCAAAAGGAAATCGCTGCTCCGTTACAGTGACAAAATACATTCAAAATAATTTTTAAAAATTTGGTCTGAACATTTCAAATATAAATCGACTGAAATGCCATGCCCTCAATTTGTCAGAATGTTCCAGAAATTGAGACTTCTTTGAAATGTCAGGTTTCGGAGTTTTTGCCAGATTGAGTTTCATTCCAGTCGATTGATATTTGATGTAAAACTTATCTGGCCAAAATGAAAACACGTGTTTTGTCAGAGTGAGGACAGAGTGACTACTCTTGTATGTGATGATGATAATAATAATATGGCCGCTATAAGAAAGAAAACGAGCCAATGAATAGTGGAAAAGTAAGAAAGAACTTCTGTTTCAATGACATTTATTAGTTTCGTCAAAAGCTGCGCGTTGCCAATTTATTGACGATAATACAGAATGTTTTTTAGGAAAAAATAAGACCTTGAAGATATTTTTTTTTTCAACTTAAATCCTTTCATAATGTATGAAAAATTGGACACCCAACTGATATCTAATCGTATACCTATAACTTGTGTTTAAAATGTAGGGGAAAAATGTCTTTTAGCTAGCTTTTCAATTGATATCAAACGTGCTTATTATTTTCTTCTCTTTCTTTTATTTTAAATCCTGTCTCCACTATTCCATTGTTTGTTTCAGTTTTTTTTTTTTAGAATAAAAAATGTTTATTTCCAGCCAAGAATATTGAATGAATGCGCGGCAAAACTTTTTTTCCCCCACTTTTTAAAGGGATGGGGGGGTTGGGGGGGGGGGGGGGGGGGGGGGAGGAACGACCACGAATAAACAAAAGGAGTTGGACTTTTTCTTGTTTGGCGGAGGGAGGGGGGGGGGGGGGGGGGGTTGGGTTTATTTATTTATTTTTTTTTTAATTTTCAAATCTCAGATGAGAATATTCTGAATCGATCGATCTACGTATGGAATGAAAGTCTTTTGGCCACAATTTAAAAGGACGACACATTTTCTTCGTACAGCAGACACCAAGACGGCATCTACTGTAATCAATATTGTATCGTATTTATTCCTTGTCAGCTAGTCGCCAGCATCAACAATAACCTTAGCCAATTAGTCCTCAGTAATTATTGATACTAATCAACTGACTCCACCCCCCACCCCCTCCCTCTTACGTCCGTGACTGTAACTCTTATCGAACAAGCTGTTACCGCACCTATGTTTAGGGCAAAACTACGTTAGTTCTGACCATAGCTACTTGGACTGAATAAATATAGATAGAACAGTGGATTTCTCTATTATATTTCTTATTTTATTTATTTATTTATTTATTTATTTATTTATTTATTTATTTATTTATTTATTTATTTATTTAATTAATTTTTTATTTATTTATTTATTTATTATTTTATTATTATAATGTGTTTTTTTTTTGTTGTTCTATTTTCGAAATGTTATTCAGGCTAAGGAACTTAGACTTTCACCAGTTTCTGTAGGGTGAAAGGTACTTTTTGTATAGGCACTTAAAGGACTTAAAAACTGCTAGCGCCCGTGTTCTTCTCCTAGAAAATAAAAGAGGGAGAGAGAGAGAGCGAGAGAGAGAGAGAGAGAGAGAGAGAGAGAGAGAGAGAGAGAGAGAGAGAGAGAGAGAGAGAGAGAGAGAGAGAGATCGTGTATTAAATTTCAAAAAATATTACAAATAGTGTGTGTGTGTGCGGGTGTGTTTATGTGAGTGTGTGTATGTGTTTGTGTGTGTGTGTGTGTTTGTGTGTGTGTGGGTGTGTTTGTGCGCATGTGTGTGTGAATGAGTATTGTAAAGATCGGACTTAGCAACATCTGTTGTTTCTCTTTAGAGAGCAGCAAGCACAGTAAAACTGTTGAATGAAATTAAGTACACACGTTATGCTGATGTGCGTAAGCACAACAATCTGTTGCATCTTCTATCAACTGCTAAATCCTATTTCCACCCTGCTTTCAACGAGACGACGTTGTCACAGGAAAGCTTCAGGAAATAACGACTTTGATCTCCTTTGTTGTCAACTTTCTCTGATATGCATCCTTCATCATCGAAGTCATTATTTCCATCGTTTAATTGAACCGACAAGCTGTGACCTGAAGGATGATGCATTATCCCAGTCTTGAATTGAAGGCTTTGTTTAAGGTATCCATCATTTGTTGCACATAATGACTAATGCCCTGCCGCCCAATGTCTTAATGAGCCCAATACTAAATACATACCAAGTGTCGAGGCTAAGAGTCCTCATGGCTCAATTTGTTGGTGACCAGTTTCGATCCCGTGTTATGTATTGTTCAGGATGTCGTCCGGTAATATTTTACGCAATTTTTGAAGTTCTAGGCGTCATGAGTTTCACGAACAGTCCTATGCTTCGAGTCTCTTGTGATGATACTGATAGTTCTGTACAAAGGAGATACAGAACCAACAATGTTCATCCACCGTACTCTCTGTCCCCTTTCTGTCTTTCTTCTCTTCCTCCGTAAAATTTCTGTTTCTTACATCTTAGTTGATACCATACCGGCATACAGAGACGCCAACTTTAAATTTGGCTCACAGGAGTTTCAGCCACCACTCGTAGGAATTTCAATGCCGAAAGAGGAATTTCCGCGCACAAAAAAAAAAAAAAAGGAATTCGAATGGTAGTTGGCATTGTGTTTACATATTGTATAGTTCTAAATAGATAACTGATTAGAATCATATTATGATACATAAACACATTGCAAATTACAATCCCGCAAAGTTACCTTATTTCAAATGAAGTAAAGCGTCAAAACCTGATGGTAGAGATTGTAGTACTGATGGTAGTGAGGATGATGTGGTGTTGGTGGTTGTAGTAATAGTGGTAGAGATGATGAAGATGTGATAGTGGTTGATGTTGTAGATGTAGTGGTAGTGATGATGATATGGTGGTGGTGGTATAGTGGTTGTAGTAGTTGTGGTCGTGATGATAATGATGTGATGGTGGTTGTAGTAGTGGTGGTAGTGATGTTGATGTGGTGGTGATGGTGGTTGTAGTACAAATGGTAGTGATGATGATATGGTGGTGGTGGTATAGTGGTTGTAGTAGTGTGGTCGTGATGATAATGATATGGTGGTGGTTGTAGTAGTGGTGGTAGTGATGTTGATGTGGTGGTGATGGTGGTTGTAGTACAAATGGTAGTGATGATGATGTGGTAGTGGTGGTTGTAGTAGTAGTCGTGGTAGTAATGATAATGTGGTGGTGGTGGTTGTAGTAGTACTGGTCGTGATGATAATGTAGTGTTAGTGGTTGTAGTAGTAGTGGTGTGATGATGAATGATGATGTATGATTATGCTGATGCTGAGTGGTTGTTGTTATATGAGATTAGTAGTAGTAGTAGTAGTAGTAGTAGTAGTAGTAGTTAGTGTAGTAGTAGTAGTAGTAGTAGTGTAGTAATAGTAATCGTATATAATATAGTAATAGTAGTAGTAGTAGTAGTAGTAGTAGTAGTAGTAGTATAGTAGTAGTAGAGTAGTAGTAGTAGTAGTAGCAGTAGTAGTAGTAGTAGCAGTAGTAGTAGTAGCAGTGGTGATGATGATGTGGTGGTTGTAGTAGCAGTGGTAGTGATGATGATGATGTGGTGGTGGTGGTTGTTGTAGTAGTGGTAGTGATGATGATGATGTGGTGGTGGTTGTAGTAGTATTAGTGGTAGTAATGATGATGTGGTGGTGGTGGTTGTAGTAATATTAGTGGTAGTGATGATGTGGTGGTGGTGGTTGTAGTAGTAGTGGTAGTGATGATGTGGTGGTGGTGGTTGTAGTAGTAGCGGTAATGATGATTGTGTGGTGGTGTAGTGTGTAGGATGTGGTGTGTGTAGTAGTGTATGATGTGGTGGTGGTCGTTGTAGTAGTAGTGATGATGATGTGGTAGTAGTGGTAGTGATGATGTGATATGGTGGTTGTAGTAGTAGTGGTAGTGATGATGTGATGCTGGTGGTTGTAGTAGTAGTGGTAGTGATGATGATGTGGAGGTGGTGGTGTAGTAGTAGTGGTAGTGATGATGATGTGGTGTTGGTGGTTGTAATGTTGATGGTGGTACTGTTAGTGATGATGATGTGTTGGTGGTGGTTGAAGTAGTAGTTGTGGTAATGATGATGATGTGGTGGTGGTGGTGGTTGTAGTAGTAGTGGTAGTGATGATGATGTGGTGGTGGTTGCAGTCGTAGTGGTGATGATGATGGTTTTAATACTAGTGGTAATGATGATGATGTGGTGGTTGAAAGGGGGGGGGGGGGGATCCTTGGAACAAACTGACCTCACCGGAATTTGACGGAAGTTGCCCGGAGCCCGGAATTTTTTGCTCCAGACCGGAGTTTTTTTCCGGTGAAACCGGAGTTTTGGCATCATTGCCGGCATATTTATTGACAGAAGTGCTCAACAACTCTGTCGTACTCTGGAAAAACCCATATTTGAAAATTTGGCCAGAAAACTCGTCTTTCAAATATCGATCGATTTAAATGACCCATCTTGGCAAAAACTCTCAAGCCTGGGACTTCGCGAAGTCCCAGGCTGGAGAGTTTTTGCCAAGATGAGGGTCATTTAAATCGATCGATATTTGAAAGACGAGTTTTCTGACCAAATTTTTAAATATGGGTTTCTCCAAAGTACGGTAGAACTGGCTTGTTGTTTATTTTATGGGGTTTTCTTTTTTGTTTAGTTTTTCTGCTTTTTCTGTTTTTTTTTTTCTGTCTTTTTAATTATTTTTTATTTTTTAGCTTGATTTCTTCTTAAAGTCATGAAAAAAAGGGGAAAGTATTATTTTTAACCAGGACCAAAAACAGAGCCTATGCTAAAACATTCATTTGGTAAAAGCAGTATATTAGTCAGTGGTTGATCTGTAGTAACTGCCTTTTGAATGAAAATGGCCAGGTTCCCTCCGTCCCAGGTCGAAATATTGGTCAATATTGATTTTAGCAACGACAGGGGGGAAAAGCGAAAAGAGCGCATGGTGTTTACCTTTGCGTGCAAACACTCACAAAAAATATTATGTTCTCATGTCACTTTCTCTATGGGGTTTGTCTTGCTTTTGACCGCTTCTGGTTTTAGCCAGGGCACTTGCCTTCTCTATTTTTTTTCTTTGCTAAATGTTCGGGGTTATTGTTATTTTTAGGTGATTGGGGGGGGGGGGGGGGGGGGGGTGGCTACTGTTTGTATTCGAGTTTTTTTGTGTGTGTGTGTTTGTTAGTGTTAGAGTGCGTGTGTAGGGGACAGAAAACAAAACAAAAAAATTGTAGCGCGCACACCCCCCCCCCGTCCCCCTGTCCCCCCGCCCCACCAACCTCCCGTAAAAAAAAATCAGGGAAAAGAAGGGGAATTTAAGACAATCGAGTGGAAAGGTCAAGGTCATGGGATAAACGTGTAATTTATATACGTAAAACTTGAAATAGATGTGACTGGTTAGGTCTCGTGACCCAAATTGTTATGGGCTCATCATTGTAATTGAAATAATCTCAAACTAACAAAGACAACATTTGTCCATTGGAACAATGCTAAATCAAGCCCTTAATTTCTTTCCTTTACCAGACCTGCAAATATGTGCACATTACCTTAAACCTTTAAAAATGGATAATATTTGTAATATTTTCAACGATGGAAGAATAACTTGACACGACTTTGATATATAGGTTATAATATTACATTGTGACAACAATTACTACATTGGAATAGGTTTCTGGCATATGTTGTCCTCACGATCATGAACGCCACAGACACATTTTACACGATTACACACTGACGTTAAACCAGTCTTGACACACTTTCTTCTTCTTCGTCGACATCGAATTATGGCGTGAATTCTGACATTTATGTGTATTATCGCCTCGTTGTGTTCATCGTCCCAGCCATGACAAATTAGGTCAGGGGGTTCTGACATGACAGCACCAGCGAGAAGTCGAGAAGAACGTTAAGACAATGACAAGGTCTTGACGTTTATCTCTTCTTTTGGTTTTGTTATTGGATTGGATTAGTTTTCTAGTTACAAGGGCGAGGGGGTTGGGGGGGGGGGGGGGGGGGGGAGAGAACACAAATAAAATAAAATTAAATTAAAACAAAACCAAAACAGAAAACAAAAATAAACACGAAAGAGTATGTTATACTGATATAGGCCTACTCGAATTTATGTTTAAAATGACGGGATAAATTCGTTCGTTTTGTGCATTTGATGTTTGACACCGTTGTTAGTCAGTTAATTGTCGTACTATTGTTTTTAAAAATTCCCAGGTTTGAGAGATTTTGCCAAGATTGGGGTAATTTAAAACAATCGATATTTGAAGGACGAGTTTTCTGGCCAAAATTTTAAATACGCGTCTTTCCAGAGTACGGTAGTTAACTGGTTAATTTGCAAGTCGGAAGGGGGAAAATGGTTAAAAGCCCAGCATCGCTTTTGGTTTTAGACACATTGAAAAGCGCTCTAAACACATTAATGAGATATTGCGCTATGCAAAAGCTCACTTTTTAATTTTGCACCCTAACCAGTTGGATGGATGAGTTTGGAAATGTACTGTACGAATATAGACATCCGCCAACAGTTGGTTGATTTGACATTGAGGCAGCAGCATCTGATGGTGTCTTTCAGTGTGGAGCCCGGGATGGCGGAGGCCGTTCGGGCACCGGGTTGGATCTCCATGAGTCACATACCAGGGTGGACTGTTCATATATAACATAGGAGTAGTATGTGGGGCCGTTCAAGGCGCCTCTCACAGGCCCGACATTCGAGAGGGATGATCTGGTGACGGTCAACAGGGATTATTCCTTACTCTTTGCCCCCGATATTCTTCAAGCCCAAGCCCCCACACCAGCGACAAGGTAGGTGATCCATGAGGGAAGACATTGAGGCGAATTGGTAACAGTAGCAGCTGTGTTGTCATCTCACTGGAAAGGGACATTTGAAATGAATGGCTTTCCGGTTCGATCTGTATTGATTTTATCTGCATGTACATATTATTATTATTATTAATTATTATTATTATATTATTATATTATATTTTATTATATATTATTATTATGTGTTAGTATTAAAATCACGTCTTTGGCTACGAATATTTGGAGGTCGTGTTAGGGATTAAACATGTGTTTACGTTAGAGTTCACTGTTGGTTGTTGTTGTTGTTATCGTCGTCGTATTTACTACTACTACACTACATTCAATGCTACTACTACTACTACTACTACTACTACTACTACTACTACTACTACTACTACTACTACTTACTACTACTACTTATATTATTATTATTATTATTATTATGATTATTATTATTATTATTATTATTATTATTATTATTATTATTATTATTATTATTGAATCATGTAATAATTCTCTCTCTCACTCTCATTCTCTCCCTCTCTCCCTCTCTCTCTCTCTCTCTCTCTCTCTCCCTCTCTCTCTCTCTCGTTTTAGTCGTGAATGAAATGCTTTAGGTCAGTAGGTATTGAATCCGTTACCAATAATCTCGGTCGTCAGTCTAAGTGTCACGGCGGTCGTTGTTATAATATTAGACATCACGAGAATGTTACGACTTTTTTGTGTACAGGTCAAACACTCCCTTGAAGATCTCACATTGGCAACCCAAGTAAGGGCAATGCATTCCTGGCGTTCACTGGATAAACGCCTTATTCCATTTCGACCAGGAAATTGTTTTCCCCAATATCGACTGTGAGTAAAGATAGCCCTCAACTTGTCAAAAGTCATTAAACCCGAGACTTCTGTAAAATCAGTTCTTTCAAATCTTTCCCAAAAATCAAAGCGAAATCCGTGATCAATAATGACGGTGGCTATAAATAGAATGGTGATATCTCGAAAGTCACTGATAACTGAAGTTGGAGGAAAGTGTGTTCTAGATTGATTTGTTTTGTTTTGTTTTCATTTGGCCGAGACATTTTGAATCTGATATCAGCAATACTGATATATTATCATGACGCAAATACTTTGAAAAACAAGCAAATAAAAAACAAAAAACATTAAAAAACACACCAACCCCCCCCCAACAAAAACAAACAAACACACACACACACACACACACACACAAAAAAAAAAAACAAACAAACAAACAATAACTGCGAATCAAATTTTTACATGGGAACTCCTTGCTCTACATTCAAATAATGTTACAAGCTTATGGAAAGACCTTTATATAAACAGGCTTGCTGCCTTTTTCATGAAAACTACATAGAGAGAGGGTGTCACTGTGTGAGGGCTGGTTTTTGGTTGACCCGATAATATGACGGCTATCTTCCGTTGGGTCAAGTAGGTTAGATTAGGGCTGGAGTGTCTTCAAATCCTTCCGTGCTTCCGTCGGCGTCGCTGGATGTTTGGCTTGCAATAGTCAATCTCATTAGCCATGTCCCTTTTAAAATCACTGTTTGATAAGAGCTAACATTTTGTGTTACTGTAATAACTGTGAGTTACAATACTGGTTGGTTGATAATAATATGCGCATTATCGACTTCGAGATGCTTAGCACGTTTTGCAAACAGTTTGCACGCATTTTGCAAATTAGACACTTTTTGCATTTCGCTGGATGGTAGAGTTCGGAAGTTAGTCTAGGCTATTATTTCTGTCAGTCCTTAAGATCACGATTCTTCACTTTGTTAAACGCTCGACACACATACAAACGGACCGGTTTTCAATCCATTTCTTCTGATCTCTTTGGCTACCTGGCAATGATTGTTTAGCAATGTCTCTAAGAACTAGCGGAAAGGACTTCACGATAGACCAGTGTACTATTAATTACATACTGTCCGTTTTTCGCTACCAACCCAGTTGGAACTCCCGACCATACGAGCCTTATTGAATGACTCTGAAGAACCACTTTCTTTACAATGTTTAGAAAAGATGTACGTGCTGTAAATGTAACGACAGAATTGTTGCACATAGACAAAACCCACATTTACTTCAACTGCATATATATACGTCAATTCAGGTGACCCCTAACATGTCAAACAGTTTTAAACTTGGGGTTTCAATGAAGATCTGAAGAAGCTTCAGCTTTGAGACATTTTTACAAGCTAGGGGTCATCTTAGTTGATCGATGTTTGAAGTAAACGTGTTGTGTCCCAAACGAAAAAATGTTGTTTTGTCAATGTACAGCCGAGAATGAGTCAGCGACACACCAAGCCAAGTTTTTGGACAAAAGCTCTAGAAGTTTTAACAGAAGATAAGAAAGACTAGTTGCGTCGATTGGTTCGTACTATGTGATCTCTAGTCGTAGGTAATAATTTATGGTCTCTTCTTTCACAGCATGACGCATTGGACATCTCCCTGACAACGGAAACGGAAGGGGAGAATAAAAGGGATTTAAAGATGGCGGAGATGTTTAAATTTATGACCGGGGGTCACCCGGATAACGACGGGTGGCTATTTAAAAACCGCCACTGGCTTTATCAACGTTACGGCCATGGGCGGACTTAAGTTTTTGACAGGGGCGCGTAAGCCATTGTTGATATTCTGTGTAGTATTTATCAGTGGCGGCTCAGATAATGATGCAGTGGGTGCTCAATCGCCCTTTTTACAAGTTTTGAATGAACTTTAACTCCCCGTTTATTTTGAGGGATTTGGAAACGCTTTATCTGGTAAAGTTCTAACATATTGGGCTTTAATAAAGTCATTGTCCCCTGGAATGCTTTTCCTTTTTTAAAAAGAACCTGAATCTATTTTCATTAAAAATATTATTTTCATATTTTTAGACGTCTTTAGCGACACATTTATCACGGATGCTTTGCATATATTATACTCTATTTTGAACCTAATCCTGAAAATCACACGCTTGATCCTGCATGTGAAGGGAGGTTAAGTTGTCTATAAACTGATATAATAGAGTAATACGATAAGCTTGGGCAGAATACGTGAATCTGTAATAATACACCGGTTTGGTTTATCCACGATTATTTGTTTAAAGCAATTTTGAACAAATTATTTTTTAATTTAGAAGGAAAAAAAATATAACAAACAACCAGAATTTTAATTCAAACCTTTCTGAAAGAACTCCAGTTATACAAAACACAATTTACTTCGTCATTGCTGCGTCTTTATATTATTCACAAAAATACTAACTGGACAACAGCAAACAAAACTTGCAAACTTGGCATTTCCTTCATTTCACATCCAGATTGTGTCTCGATTTAGATTTTATACTTGTTGCATAACAAAGTTGCGATTGTCTCCAAGTGTAGACGAGTAAATAGTACATAATATAATGGTAGTCTTGTTAGTTATTAGTTGTTAGTTGTTATTGTTGCCATTGTCCAAATAGTTTTCCGGTCCGATAGTCTTACATTTATCACGCGAGGTTACCTCCTCGTGAAACAAGCTTGTGTCCCTACCAGAGTCTACTAATAGAACCTCTATAGAATCAGATGTCACTGGTCCCTACTCCTTATTCAACTCGTTGCCAAGTTGTGGGGTAATTTGAGAACCTGCAACGTTGCAATCATTTGTTGTCACTCACATAACCGTTTGTGCGTGAGGGATTTGACTTTAATTACAATCAGACCTATTTTTTTTCACAACAGATTCAGGGATTGTTTTCAGAATTGACTCTTTCGGTCGTTTTAACTTCTTTTGAGACAATAATTAGTTGAAAGCTACAAGCAATGTCGATTGTTTTGTACAAAAAAGTTGCACAGACAAGAGTGTCTATTCCTATCACTTAACGTTTATCCTCATGTACCAAATGCTTTACCAGTTTTCAGTCATTAAATGTATAGTTACTTCACAACAATATTGTTAAAATGGAATGACATCAGATTTGCGCAGTTAATGAAAAAACAAAACAAACAAAAAACAAAAACAAATTAGCCATAAAGATAAACAAACAACTCAACAAATAAATAAATCAACAAACAAACAAAATCGAACAAACAGCCCCCCCCCCCCCTCCCACCCAGTTAATAAAAAGTAAAACCTGAAGTCTCGATTTTAGAGTCCAAGAGAACAGCTTGACAAGCAACCAATCATAAAATAGCTCTGCTATTAAACTATATCTGATTGGCTGTCCATGAAGTGAAGTAAACTATAACGCCGGATTATGGGACAATGTAATCCGGACAGTGTTTAGTTTATAGGGATAGATAGATATATCTCCAGCCCGTCCACATATATCTCTGAGAAACGAAAATCTCCAGCGTCGTCTATCCATCACCTTTTGTCGTGTATTGTGGCCTTTGTGTTCCTTGGTGTGGGATTACCCAACCTATCTATCACTCTCCCTAGTCAATGCCCTGGTCTCTGTGTTTGAAACCCGACGACTTTACAATAGGAGGATGGCAAGGAATGCTTTGTAGGAATGTCTGTAGAAGGATACAGCCCTGCGTCCAGAAAACACTTTATTTAACTTTGTTTTTAAAAAATAGGTTTTGGTAACAAAAAACACAACAAAACAAAAACAAACAAATCAACAAACGTATAGGTAGTTCATATATCCATGGATTAAAAGGAACCCTGAGATTCCTAAGAAACGTCTTGAATCATCTGGGATACAACCATGGTCATCTTAATCCATGAATAAAGAGAGAAAAAGTTTCCGGACCAGTGTGACGTTCACAGAAGTCTCAGGTTTTAGAGTTTTTGACAAGATGAGGGTCATTTTAATCGATCGATCTATATAAGAAGAACGAGTTCTCTGACCACGTTTTTAAACACGTGTTTTTCCAGAGTACGACAGAGATATTTTGTGATGGGTACCTCATGTTTGCTTGCTCGAAATTCCAACATTTTCACTTTCAACTTTTTCATGAATTGATAAATAACCAAGTCACATACAGCAAACGTTTTCTGGCACTTTCCTAAAGTTTTTACTCTCCATTGATTCGTTATATAATATGTGATCAATCTTGTCATAACGGTATTATACCGGAATTATCTGGATATAGAAAATTAACTAAAGAGTCAAAAAGATCAGAAGTCGACACTTTTATACGTGGTTAAATTGAGAGAGAAAACTCTCTTTTCAATGAAGACATTAATTTTAAGTCGAGTTGACCTTAAGGTTCAATTTTAAGCTCTATGTTTACCTTGCCATAATGATAATACCGTTTTTAGACGACAGGTTGCATTTATAAAGATTCGAGGATTTCCCAGGTTACTGTTCTCATTAATTGTTAACGATCTTGTAATATCGAGCACCCATACCTACAAGGGTCTTATTACTTATTATACAAGGGACAGGCTCACACAGTGTATAGTATGTGTATTATTATCATATCTCCTTTCATAATGACAGTGATATTCAATGATATGACAGACCCTGAAATAGATAGGACACTTTTGAAAATGTCGTTATGTTATGATAATGATAATAATGATGTGATAATACGATGATCTGTGATAATGATAATGTTATCTTCCCGTTTGGATCGTATGGTGAAAGTTATCGTTATTCTCGTATTGTCCCAGTCAGTGGTCACTGACCTTATTGGGTCATTGGCGGGAAAAGAGAATCATAATTTGATATACATAGACTGACTGAAAGTGGTTTTAGATATTGAATAGTTCTAAGATAATTCATAGATCATAATGATGAAGCTAGTATATACAGGACTGCTATGTCGTACACTTGATTTAACACGGAATTTTCAAGACATTTTTCATGCAATTTGAACGTTATTTCCGGTATTTTATCTTATCCAGATACCAAAAGAGGATGAAGATCATTCATTGGTTGTCGTTCAATTATTTCGATTCTAAATACCAGGACCCTCTAAAAATAGTATCGCTTTTTTGGTCGCCTCAGTTCTAGCTGTTATCTTAGTCAAAATGTATTCCTGGAGTTTAAGTATTGATTTACCTTTTTCTTCTTCTCTCCTTTTGACAAAACGAGGGAGGGTGCGAGAAAACAAGGGTTTTCTAAAAATAATACTTAAAAAGATAATAAGATAAAAGAATAATCATTTTATGAAAAGAAAAAAAAAGAAAAGAAAGAAAAGGAACAAAACAAAGAACGAGATAATAAAAGACGAATATATGAAATGAATTATTTAGCCTGATACATCGATTGCTTTAATATGACGTAATCTTCTTTCATTGCCGTCTTGTGATCAACAGAGCGTGACGGGAAGGGAAGGGTGAAAATGCAACAAATCTTCACAATGTAATCACTCGTCGATCTGAAATATTTCCAGAATTAATTTCTTTATTAAGTTTCTGAAATGCTTACTGTCAATGACATTACATATTATCCTTTCTATTCTTTTCTGTAAAATTGGATTTTTAATTTGCGACTGAAAGGCGTGTCACAAAATAATCTCGTTATGCTTTTGTGCTGCTTCGCGGAAACATTATAATCCGGGCAATTATTATAAGTTGATTTAAGGTATTCTATATTAATATCTATATTGCGTAAGGCCTCTCATTGAATAGTTTGGTTCTGTCATGATAATATCGACCACCTTGATATAATTGGCACTGGGATTGGTGAGAAGAAGATAAATGAGCTGTGAGAGAGAGAGAGAGAGAGAGAGAGAGAGAGAGAGAGAGAGAGAGAGAGAGAGAGAGAGAGAGAGAGAGAGAGAGAGAGAGAGAGAGAGAGGTTTGGAGGGGGGGGGGGGATGGATTTTAAAATCAATTTCCGTATCCTCTCAATGTGAGTCGCCTTGGGGAAATTGTCCATTTTATATAGAGCGATCATTAATATAATATATTATAGTAACTTTACAATTGTCTATTTATAAAGGTTTTTGGTTTAGATTTCTGCATTGGTAGATAACAATATATTACGGATGAACGAATGAATGAGTGAGTGAATGAATGAATTAATCAATTAATTATTTTAATTGTAAGCAATCGTGATCAAAATCAGTATCACTGTATGAATCCGTTTTTAATCTTTTCAACTCCTCTCTTTAGATATGAGAAAAAAAATTACAACCTTTTATTAACAATATATATATATATATATATATATATAATATATATATATATATATTATAATATATGTCTTAATTCTCATTGTTAAATTTAAAACTGAAATTTCTACCATTATCCCTGCATAGTGTCAGGAGACAAAAATAGTCTGTTTGATTTGTGTGACCAAGACAAATTATGTTATCTTTTATTTTATTCTTTTCTTAATCTTATCTGCCAATTGATCAGAATCATTCTGTCAAATATATATGGCACCAAGAAACCTGTAAATAAGTAAAAATGTCCCACTTTTAGACTTTTTCGTATTTTTCTTATTTCTTATAATATTTTTTCCATGCGATTTCATTGTAACTGAAACAAAATATTGGAGATATGGACGCTGCGATGAAAGAAATTTTTAGTTCTTCAAATGAACAAATTGGATAGTGGATAGTGGATAGTTTTCAGAAACGCCCAAAACGCAGTCGAACACATACTCATGCTCAAACGAAACAAAAGAACGACCCCCCCCCCCCCTTTTCCCCAAAAGAAAAAGACAAAGACAAAAACAAAAATACAAAAAAAAAACAAAAACAAAAAAAAAAAAAAAAAAAAAAAAAAAAAAAAAAAAAAACAACAACAAACAAACAAACAACCAAGAACCCAAATTTGGAATGAATTATTTTATGCATAGGAACACAAGTGAAATGATCTGGCACGTTCACAAAAATCATTTTAAAAAATGATTTAAAATAGCTTTTTATACTCATATGTTATTATGTAGACGCGTTAGGGGGAAAATGAATATATGAAAAAGGGAGTAGCTACATGATATTAGACAAGATATATGATTTATTGAATAGGATTAGCTGAACGTCAGAGAATTGACAGGACGAATAGAAAACGCATTCATAATTCCGTATACATTTGGTTTTCTTAGTCATTTTACTACGTGAAAATCC
>NC_088364.1:10222075-10229575 GCF_034508935.2 Berghia stephanieae
TATATCGATCTTTTTCAAGAAAGAACTTAAAGAAAATGTTTCCCTGAAGGATGAGTAAAGAAAATTATTTTTAAATTTTTTTTTTTTTTTTTTTTTTAAAGTGAGGATCATGATAATCAGAACAAATGATTTTTAGATTTCATATCTTTGAATCTTGGATAACGAAATGTTGGAATTTGTCGCAAGTTGTCACCTCCTCAAGGTCATATATAGAGCGATCCGATCTCTTTGTCGTAAAAATTTAAAGATTTAGAAATCAAAAAGGTAAAAGTAAAAGAAAAAAAAATGATGCAGAACAAAACAAGAACTAACACCGAAAAAAAAAAAGAAAAGAAAAGAAAAAAAAAGAATAACAAAACACACGCTCTCTCTCGCACATACATAAACACACACACACATACACACACACACACACACATACACACACACATACACACACACACACATACACACACACATACACACACACATACACACACACATACACACACACATACACACACACACACACATACACACACACACACACATACACACACACACACACACACATACATACACACACACACATACATACACACATACACATACATACACACACACACACACGAACACACACGAACACAAACACAGGGAGAAGTCTTAACTCGCTCATAAGATTAATTATCTTAAAACCCTTCTCCATGCACTTATAAGTGCTCACTCATGCAGCAAGTTGTGTTTTGTCGTCGGTTTCTATAGAAATAATTATGATTATAATAATATTATCATGTTGCTACTTGTAAAGTACAAAAAAAATATTTTTTAAAACACCCATCCCCCCCCCCCAACCCCCCCCCCCCCCCACACACACAAAGCAAAAACAAAACAAAACAAAACAGAAAACAAGCCAATTGCTACAATTGTAACGATTCACCTAGGTAGAGTTATGGGCACGCATGTAATCTGGTGTGAAATTATTTCGTATAGAGACTTGATTGTGATGTTGATGTTGATGTTGATGTTGATTTGAATAGAAAAGTTACACTCAATAATTACAAACGTGAAATAACAGCTCTTACGCGATTCCTTTTTTCCTCCATTTTTTTTTCGTTGTTGGAGGGGAAGGACTTGTAATAAAACTGTTTTTATTCGTATTGTATTGAAATTAAAGGAGGAGAATATAAAGTTACTTGTGAGGAATAAAGCGAGTACAAAGTATGAATTATGTCCGTGCAAATGTTTAGTTTCATCGCATTTGGCCGGTGTATCTTTTTCGCTTTAAAAAATATAGAAAGAAAGAAAGAAACGATTTATTATTTAATGTTAGATTTGTGCCTTCGCTCTTTATTCAAAATATTCTCTGTTGTTTGTTATTTTGTATGTATGTATGTGTGTTTGTGTTCTAGATAGTTATAATCATGTACTCAAAATAGTGGAGTGAGGCAGTGTATGTAGAATTCCAACCATCCGGTCACTGACAACGCTTGAATTTATTGCAATCAGTAACAACTGCAAGACAAGACATCGCACTGTTCGATCTTCTACACTACCAAATAAACAAACAGACAAACAAAGAAACTAACAATGACCAGACACTTACCACGCCATGGATTAACTTTATATCATCAACAATCGCAAATTATGTGATTACTTAACTTTGGTGATTAGAAGGGGGGAAAAAAGCGGTCGTCCTCCACTGATCATCGGAGGTTGATAGTGAAAAACAAAAAGAAGGCATTTTTTTCGTATGTAATAATCAGCCACACACTTCGTCATTAACGATTGCCCCCATCTTAAATATGTTACTTAATGACAATCTACGTTGTAAACAATACGGCACGGCATGACTTGGGATTGATCTTAAAGCTCGTACCCCTCCCTTCTTCTTCTTCTTCTTTTTTTTTTTTTAATTATATATTTTGCACGCAGCATCCCTGATCGGAGAAAAGATGGGAGGGAGAAAGGGGGGGGGGGGGGGGTTCGATGGTCATCAACGATTGATAATCCCTTAAACACGGTCATTGTTTATGTGTTACCTGGCCGGTCCGTTAGGTCTTTGTAGTATTGGTCAAGCCACCGTGACCACCTTTCTCCACCTTCATTACTAATATACCGCCTTTTTAAATTGATCGTAACGGTGTGTAGTTAGTAAGTTCAAGTTTGTCCAGCCGTGGTCTCCGAGTCTTTGTGTAGCGTCGGCTATCAAACGCAATCGCCAATCATCTCTTGGGCAACGTGACGTCATACCGACGCTACCGGCGGCCATTTTTGTTTTGACGAGTGACTAAACCGATGACGTCACTTCGCCATTCATTGAGGCCTTTTCACTTCTTTCTCTTGTTACCTGGTTGGGCAGCGAGCAAGGCCATTATGTTACGTGTTTCCGCTTTGTTGTAGTTGTCGATGATGGTGGTGATGTCGATGTAGATGAAGATGGCGATGTTGGTCTTAATGGTGATGGCGATGATGGTTGCGATTGTGAATTCGGCGATGGCGAAGCTGATACTGTTGACGGGAGATTTTTCGGACAATGGAACCGTTGATCACAGAGTCTGAGAACGAAGGCGAGGAATGTTGTTCAACGTCCGTGTAAAACATTGGTTGGCGACATTCGCCGGTATTAATGGGTAGATAGGATACCTAGGACTTCGTATACTATAGAATGGATGTCACTGGTAGAGACCATTTTACTGTTCTCTTGGTGAAACAGGCCTAGAGTACCCTATAGAAGTTCCTCGTTAGGTTCCTTGTGCAGATATAACCAGATGCACATATCCAGCAAATCACTCAATGGAAGAAGTGTAAATGTCGCTGCTCGAAGCTCGAAGAAATAAATAATAACGTGAAGTTGAATGTAAGCTTCAATTTAATTACAAAGACAATGGAAGAAGTAATTATTGAGTTGAGAGAAATTCAGCCAGCATCGTAGTCTTACTATTAGTGTTAAGAATAACATCGTTTTACGCATCTGAGAAATAAAAAATTGATTTGTTCCTCGCTAAAATATTTACAAACGAAATTCATCAGCATCGTAGTCTTATTATTAGTGTTGAGAATAACAGCGACTTGTGCATCTGAGAAATACAAAAATTATTTGTTCCTCGCTAAAATATTTATTACAGACTCCCCCCCCCCCCCCCCCCCCCCTGTATCACAATAAGTTTTTAATCACCAACGTAAGCAGATGACGGAGTAGTGTGATTGAAGTTTTATCGTAGATTAATTTAGTGTCGTCAAAGTTTTCTTTTCTTTCTTTATTATTTTTTTCTGTTCTCTTTCTTTTTCTTCTTTCGTTTTTTTAAAAAAAACTCTACAGATAACAATCATTTGATTTATGTTTATATTCTCTTGACCTCAATCTGTGTGAAGAGTTAAGTGTGTTGTCTTTTTGTGTCTTATCGTTTCACGTTGTAGTAGTAGTAGCTGTGTAGGCCTTTGGATTGAATATAATTGAATGAATGAACAAATAAAGATCTTATCAGTCGGATTTTGTTTTATCTGTTTATACATAAATCGTACTCCCGTCTGCCTTAAGTATCAGTATTGAACTGATTATATATACTGTTCAAAATGAATTTTAATACGTGAATATTGTAGCAATATCTGTTGTGGTGATGATGATGATTGTAATAATAATAATGGTTGTAATAACAACAATAATAATAATATATAATATATAATAATAATAATAATAATAATAATAATAATAATAATAATAATAATAATAATAATAATAATAATAGATGAATAATAATAATAATAATATAATAATAATAATAATAATAATAATAATAATAATAATAATAATAATAATAATAATAATAATAATTAAAAAATATATAATTATAATGCACGCCCCACGGAGACATAACCCCCCCCCCCCCCCCCCCCCCCACACACACACCCTATCAAATGACGGGTCGTGTATTGTCGTAGGGTCCAATGATGCGTGCACGGATTGATTTCTATCAATAGGCGATCGATTACCCCTGGTGATCAATTTTATTGATAGCACAAGCCTTTATTGTCGAAGCGATTGACAACAGACAACAAAACACAATACAATACAACACACGAATACAATGGAGTTTGTTTACCTACTTATTTTGTTTGGCCATTTTTCTTTCCAATCCAATAAAATTTTTCCATTTTTTGTTGTCGTTAAAAATGTTGTTCTCTTTAATTTCCAATAAAGATTTGACGATTTGTTTTGAGAAAACGACAAGTGTATTGATGGTAATGGTTATGGAAAGAACAATAGTGGTAATTATAATGGTAATGGTGCAATTAATACAAATGATGCCGTTGCTGATTTTGACGATATTGTTGTTGTTGTTGATGGTGATGATGATATGATGATGATGATGATGATGATGATGATGATTGTTGATTTTTCTAACACTACAAGAACAGCAATAAAACAACTAAGTCAACGATTTCATCATTATCATCATCATCATCATCATCATCATCATCATCATCATCATCATCATCATCATCATCATCATCATCTTCATCATCACCATCATCGCTTTTATCACATTTATTCATTTATTCATATTATTCTGAGAAACATGCAAAGTGTTTCATCATTTGCTTGCAAACTGTCCCGGACCAACCAATTCTTTACATTGTTGTAATCCAGGGTTCTCGCACACCTTAGAATTGAATATATATTCTAGAACAACGAATCTAAACTCTGCATGAATTGATTTTAAAACACGATTTGATTCTCCACCAACCCCCAGCCATTCATCCCGAGCATTGAAGCCAAACGATTGTCAATAATCATAATTATAATACAATTGTTTCGTTTCGTTTTCATTTTCATTTTCATTTTCGCTGTCAATTAAACTTTTACATTCACTTAAACCTAAATAAAGAATCAAAACGCAGTCTAGTTTTGTAATGTATGTAAATGATTCGTCCTAAAAAAATATCGCATAATTTATTATTCTTTTATTGTCATCTTGATAGAGTAGCTTTTAATTTCGTTTTTATTGTTATAATTATGTTCGTCTACCCCCCTCCCCCTTATATATCTATTTGAAGTAGAGTATAGTGTGTTATAATTACATATACAGATAATTGTTATATACTCCACAACCCCTCACACGACAAATTGTCCTTAGAGAAAGGGGATATGTGTCGGTGTATTGTTGTACTGAAATGAAAAGGCCGTTTGTTTGTTCTTTATATCTCAATAATTTTTTTCGTCATTTTCTATTCTTCTTTCTTGTATTTAATGTCTCCCTTCTCTCTCTCTCTGTCTCTCTCTCTCTCTCTCTCTCACACACACACACACGCACACACACACACACACACACACACACAGCAAAACCTTCCCCCAATGAAAAAGAAATTATATATAATATTTTTAAAAACCGCAGAAAGAAAAAGTCCAAGTCAAAACAAAGCAAAACAGAAAAATAAAACAACCACAAAGAAAACAAACAACCAAAATAAATAAATAATAATAATAATCACCGAATTATTAAAATAGTGTTAAAATATTTAGTTTTGAATTCACGAGACTACAAATTAAAAAAACAAAAAACCCAAAAAACAACAACAACAAAAACAAAACATGTCACCAAAACGATTCCGAGTAATGCCTGACAACGGTATGTATCCATGATGACGCATGAGAAACAAGGATTACAGCCAGTTGTTCCAGCACTCCTCTAACTTTCCCCCATTGTTATAGCTATATATAATGTATAATAATAGTTCTGGCACAATGCGTTATGATATTAAAAGACTTTTCAGCTTGGGCGACCCCACGAGTCCCAATCGTTACAAAAGAGGTAGACGCCAACTTCAAAGCCAGTTGAGTGGCTAAAGAACCTCTTAGTGCTGACGCTGTGACAAGAGCTGTTTCTCTAGCTTTTTAGGCCTTTGACAGGCTTATAGAGTTAAACCTTTACAAGACATTACACGTCACGTCACACATACACACACACATACACTCACACACACTCACTGACAAACACACACACATAAACACATACATACCTCTCCTAGAAATATATATTTTCTATTCAACAAGAATTAATCGTAAAATTCACAGCCGTTTAAATCGAAAATTCTAAAGTTACTGACCAAATCTTCAGACGGAAGTGTAAAGATGTCGGACCAGAATGCATTTCATTTCTCACAAGGCCAAACTTTCCCGACTCTGAATAAATATTTTAATACATTTTAAACGTTTTGGCCAGGAAACTAGTCCTTCAAGTATGGATCGTTTAAAATGACTCGCACTTGGTCAAAAACTCTCAAACCTGTACCTTCAAGAAAGACTTCACGGAAGTCCAGGGTTTGACAGTTCTAGACAATTTTAGAGTCATTTTGATCGACAGATATTTGAAGGACGAGCCAAAATTTAAAAAATAAAACGTGTTTTTATTTTCATGGTACGGCATAATAGTAATGTATTCCAAGTGTGTGTTTTCTCTCTCTCTCTCTCTCTCTCTCTCTCTCTCTCTCTCTCTCTCTCTCTCTCTCTCTCTCTCTCTCTCTGTGTCTGTCGGTCCTTCCCCCCCCCCTCTCATCTTCCTTTTCATCCATGCCATAATTCACTTTTGCCCTTTTTACACATGTGTGGATTTTCCCCCCAGAAAAAGGTTTATTACTTATTGTAAAAGGCCCCAGGTAAAACAAGGGCCCAGCTGAAATCCGGACATGTTTGGGGTGACAAAACCTGTCAGGGCCTCATTAGCTGTCTGATTTACATACGCGACTCGACGACTACGTATCTACGCTTGAATATCATTATTTTCCTCTTTATACCCTTAACTCTCTCCTTACCGATCATTTTCAGTATTTTCCCAAAATAGCAGGGTTACCCAGCAGAAAAATTGATTTTTTAAACTCAAACAATCTCTCTACAAAACAACTTTATGTTATTATTAATTAAACGAAGACCATTCTTTAAAGTTTATGATGTACAAAATAAATCTGAATTAAAAAAAAATGTATATTGTGTCGTAACAAATGTGACGTTTTTATTTCAGATGATAAGAGAGGGTAAAGGGCCAGGATTTGATTTTGCTCCAACCTGACATCATTTTATACAATTTTTTCCCCCGTCTATCTATTGCAATATGTGTCGATTACTAACTACATAGTGACTTCTATACCGTCGTCCTCTGAAGAAAAAAAATACCCATCTAAAACAACAAAGACAAACAAACAAACAAATTCTTCTTCTTCTTCTTCGTTCCTCTGATGGACATCTATGGCTGCAGTCCGATATCTGCTATGAAGTCTGTGGTCCGCTTTAGGTCCTCAGCCTCACCATAGAGCTTTGTGTTGAGTGTTGTAGGGGTGACCCAGTGGTTCGAACGTT
This sequence comes from Berghia stephanieae, assembly GCF_034508935.2. Taxonomy (NCBI): domain Eukaryota; kingdom Metazoa; phylum Mollusca; class Gastropoda; order Nudibranchia; family Aeolidiidae; genus Berghia; species Berghia stephanieae. Next base: position 10,229,406 of record NC_088364.1, read on the forward strand.
GCACGTTGTATAATGGGCAATCCATAAGCACATGTAAAGTGGTTTCATGGTCGGTTTCCACATGGGCAATAAGGGGTTGTTCCAATACCTAGCTTTGTAAACATATGTCCTCTTAGTCTATTGTGTCCTGTTCGGAGGCGGAATAGAGTGACTTGGCTACTTCGCTGAAT
>NC_088364.1:10234575-10237075 GCF_034508935.2 Berghia stephanieae
CCAAATTTGACTTCTTAACTGGCCAAATAGAAGGGAAAAAAAAAAAAAAAACAAGAAGAAAAACCCACAAAATAACAAGATGCCAAAAATGGGGTTCGAACAAGAAGGAATGCCGTGTCCACTCGGCCATCTGTATAGAATAAATCGATATAGACCTATAATGCCTTTGACAAAATAATACGATCTTCCTAAAACAGGGTAATGAGTAACTCTTGTTGTGTAGGTACTTGTTTGTATCCTAATGATATTCAATAAACACACTGTTAAATATGGTTGTCATGTTTACTCAAATTACACGAAGTTACACTCTAGTGTGTTCGTTCGACACGCTTACCCGTGATGTTAACAGTGTCTGTCTATTTGTCTATATATTCATTATATATATATATATTATCTTGTTAACGACCATTGGTGGATTTTGTTTAGCATTATTTCCAATTCACATCGTACAAATCCGTTTTTGTTTTTCTTCTAATTCTTTATTCGGAATCACAACCGTTTTAAGCCTCCACGAACAAACAAAAAAGGCATTTGAAATTCTCTTTGTTCCCATAGATTGTGTTTTAACATTCTCTTTACGTGACTACTCTTTCCTATGTTATTCTTTTTAAAAAAATAAAATTATTTATTTCATCGATGGAGATGGTTGTTTTCATTCAGCCGTATCGGTTTGCACGCTCGAATGAATAGAACGTGATTTTCATCTTGTTGGAAGTTACAAGCTCAACGAAGCTACCAATAAATAGTTCTAGAGTGTATTGAAATATTTCAAATGAAATCGAAGTGTATAACAATTATAGGAGGGTAGATAGGTAGGTTGGTCGGTTGATAGGTGTATATAGGTTGGTAGATGAGAGAGAGAGAGAGAGAGAGAGAGAGAGGGGGGGGGGAGAGAGAAAGAGGGAGAGAGACAGAGACAGAGAGAGAGAGAGACAGAGAGAGAGACACAGAGAGAGAGAGACAGAGAGAGAGACAGAGAGAGACACAGTGGCGGTTCTAGCCTATTTATAGTGGTGGGGCAAAGATGATTCGGTCATATATATATATATATATATATATATATATATATATATATATATATATATTTTTTATTTTTTTTTCACCTTAAAAAAAAAAAATATTTCAACCACAAATAATCACACTCACAATGAAATGACAATACCAGTAGATTTTAATTATTCCAAACGTAATCAAAAATGAATCACGAAAGAGAATACAACAAAAAAAATAAAGCGACGAGACATAATGCGACAACACCTTGACAATACAAGTCCATTTCGTTCACTCGAAAAATTAAAGAGATGCTTTAATCCCTCAGCGGCGATATTAATATTTCTGTTACATTACTGGTTTTCAGTAGTACGTAGTAACTTTAAAGTTTTCATCGAGAAGCAACAACAGCGATATGACTCGAGTTTCATTCAGAGCTCAAATTACATCATTTCTACTGCTCTCTTGGTGGTTAGAATATTTGTGCAGGTGGTGGTAGTGGTTGGAATAGTGGTAGCGGTGGTGGTGGTGGAGGAGGAGGAGGAGGAAGAGGAGACGGTGATGGAGGATGTAATTATAGTAGTGGTTTTGGTGGTGCTGTTGGTTAGAATGATAGTTGTGGAGACGATGACGGAAATTATATGATGATGTTGATATTGTTTTTATTGCTATTGTAGTACTTGTCGTTAATATTGTTGTTGTTTTTGTTAATGATTATGATGATTATGATGACAACGACGATGTCGTCGACAATGATGATTACCATACGATATTACAAAGTTTATTCAATCTTAGGCTTTCGCCAATAAATCATACAATTTGATGACAACATACATGAAGGTGGAAAAAAATGGTAAATGGAACCAAACAATAAACTGATACCATTAATAATCACAAAAAATACCACATTCGTAAAACCACTAATACGTACAATAATAATAATAATAATAATAATAATAATAATAATAATAATAATATAATAATAATAATAATAATAATAATGATGATGATGATGATGATGATGATAATAATAATAATAATAATAATAAATAATAATAATAATAATAATAATAATAATAATAATGATGATGATGATGATGATGATGATGATGATGATGATGATGATGATGATGATGATGATGATGATGATGATGATGATGATGATGATGATGATGATAATAATAATAACAATAATAACAATAATAATAATAATAATAATAATAATAATAATAATAATAATAATAATGATAATAATAATAACAATAATAATATTACCATCATCATTACTACCACCACCATCATTATTACGTTTCCAATCAGTTTTTCTCATTTTTTTAAAAATTTGATACCTATAGACGAAAATTCCGGTGATTTTTTTTAAAGGGTAGTTAAAATATCTACGATTTTATTAACCCTGAAAACTACGATTTTTATTTTCCTATTTCAAATAGGCAGGTCTGCTATGACAAGTATCAGTTCCATAGTCAAAAAAAGACAAACAACAACAAAG
>NC_088364.1:10242075-10314575 GCF_034508935.2 Berghia stephanieae
CATCGGGGGCCCGTATCATTTGTCGTGAATACCTAGGCTGTTAGAAGCTTTGAATTGTAAAAAGAAAGGTACAAAAATGAATATAACTTTTTTAAAAAAATAAATGAAAGACAGAAAAAAAAGAACAAATCACAAAACGGAACGTTTCAAACTCAAATCCCTTTTTCAGCCAAGAGCTAAAAACAGTTAAAACGTTAATAGATTATCATGTTAAATCCAGATTGATCTAGTCGGGGGGACAGTTGCGACTACTGGCCAGTTCGGCCCATTAATTCTTGGATGATTGGTGTGCAAAGCGTCTGACACTGACAAGCTGACACATGTGCTGCAGCAGGGATGATCTCAGGACTAGGACTTCATAATGATGTCACTGTCTCAGGATGATCGCATTGTATTGTATTTTGTTGTCTCAAGACACATATTTACTGTATTTGCTTTTATAGACACTATGAATCCTTGATTTGGCTATGAATTAATTTTTTTTATTTTTTTTTTTTTCTATTAATTTATATTGTAAAGTGCCCAGAGCTTGTGTTTTACACGAGAATGAGCGCTGTATAAATGATTATTATTATTATTATTATTATTATTATTATTATTATTATTATTATTATTATTATTATTATTATTATTATTATTATTATTATTATTATTATTATTGTCCTTTAATTTTTCCTTTTCGTTCCTGTGGCTATGTGGTCTTGTGGTAAGACACTCGCTTTCTTGCGGATGGGAAGGTCCTGGGTTCGCGCCTCGCTCGGCGCATAGTTGAGTCCTTGGAAAAGGCTCTTTACTCACATTCTCTCACCGTACTCAGATGTGAAATTAGTAACTGGCGGTTAACAGCGTTGTCTCTGTCCGAAAACAAATGTAATATCGCCAAACAGGCGTCATGTCCCGTACTACCCGTTAAGGGCTGCTGTTGGCCAGGGACCCCATGTAAAGCGTTTTGAGCTCGTTTAGTGGATGTTGCGCTATATAAAAGCTCATTTTTAAAAATCATGTGGAACAAAGGTGAAATGAAATAAGAGATCAAGGGAGGGGAAGGGAGAAGAAGAAAGAGAAAGAAATGGGGGATAGGGCCAGAAAAATATAAAAATAGAGAGGGGAAAGTCGGGAGGGAGGGAGGGAGATAGTCCATCAACGTTTTTTTTTCTCTCTTTCTTTCTTTCTTTTGTTATTATTTTAAACTCACAGGTGCATGGTATAAATCTTGTTTGAAATTAAATGATAGAGCATTATGGATGATGATTTGTCTCGTGTCCCAGCGCCGTGTCATCGATTCTGAATGGACAATGATAATAATAATATACTCTACACACAACAATCACAAGTCTCCGTCATCGTAACCGTGTTGCTCGTAGTTGTAACCGTGGTGTCTGAATTAATCTTGAAGGACATTTCATTTCGTGTCACCGTGTGAGTGATTGATGGCCTGAGGTGGGTGGGTGGTTTTGATGGCAGGGCGTTTGAGCGTGGCCTTCGTGACGAAGGTCACGGTTTGAGACACGGCTCGCTACGACGAGGAGGTGGCGCTGCTGCCTGGCTGATCTGATGCTCGTGGACTACACAAAGACAAACAAACAGATAGTAGACGTAACAATAACAAACATGCGTACACACCATGGTGATATGGAGTATAACATACAGATAGATGGATAGATAGATAGATAGATAGAGAGACAGGTAGATGGGTTTATAGATAGATTGATTGATAGATAGATAGATGGGTTGATAGTAAATCGACGGATGGGAAGTTGGATAGATAAATATATTGATAAATGGATAAATATATAAATTGAGAGAGATAGAGATAGATAGATAGATTTATATATTATATTATTATATATATATATATATATATATATATATATATATATATAGAGAGAGAGAGAGAGAGAGAGAGAGAGAGAGAGAGAGAGAGAGGGGGGTGTGTTCAGCCAGGTAAGGGAGGTAACTCACTCATTTGTTTTTAATAAGAAGTCCCCGATTCCACCCCCCAAGGGACCAGTGAGTGGACCAGGCAGACAATAATTTACTCACGACAGATGGCACGTGTAGGATTTACCTGTCACAGGCGATTGCTCACGATTTAGAGTTCCGAGTCATAGGGCCAATTAAGGGATCCTGTCACCACGCACCAGATACCGTGACAAGTAGTGCCGCGCTGAGGACCGGACCGAGGACCGGTCCCACGGTCTTTTAGCTGTGAACCGTGGTCCAGTCCCAAAGAGGAAGACCGCCGGCGGTCCTCACTTCTTATCAACGGTCTAGCGCCATACTACTTCCCCAGCGATTCGTTGCCTCGGTCCTTTGCCTATCTTCCACCAATCACCACCCATCCCACTTAATTAATCGCACCCACCCCCCTTTGCCATACACTAAACGACACAGACGACCATAGAGGCAGACGACCACCTCCCTCCACTCCGCAAACCGCCCTTTCGTGTGTGAGATGGGGGGAACAGGAGGCGCACGCCTTGGACGATTCCATTATACGGGGTAAATTTCAAAATTTACTACACCATAATGATCGCAATGACAATGATCTATGATGAAGGCATGACCCCTCTTCTCTAATGGGTTATTGTTTGAAATGTATGTGACTACTAAAGATGTGTGTGTGTGTGTGTGTGTGTGTGTGTGTGTCGAACCTAGCAAGTTGCAAGTCTGATTTTTTGTTTTCTTTTGTCCATCTCTTGTCGCCACTCCTTTCTATCGCATTGTTGTCATTTAAAATAATACAATAATATTAAAATTTCGTTTGGTGTTTTAACTAATCAAGTAATATGAGTTTCATTAGTTTCTTCCGTCCAAAAAAAACAGTTATAACGTCTGTATTTTTAAAAGGTCCAATAGAATATTTGGGGACCCCGATAGCTCAGTTGATAGAGCACTCTCTTTATACGCAAAGGGCCAGAGATCGATCCCGGGTGCAGTCGATTTTTTTCTGAATCCCTGTCTACTCAGCAATGAATGGGTAGCTGAGTTTGTTAGATCTGGCGAAAAGTCACCATCGACCCCTCTTATCACCTCATCCACCCCCTCTTATTATAACTTCACGTCTCTCTCTTACTCTTCAATGCTCGCTGCCCTCTAATGTGTGTGTGTGGGGGGGGGGGGGGGGGGGGGGGGGGGGGAGGTAGGAGTTGCGTGTGTGTATCAACGCCACGAACAACTCGATCAACGCCTTGGGCGATGCCATTATCTCCGTTAATGGGGATAAATTTCAAATTTTATTAAATTATCGAAGTAACAATGAAGTACGGTGAGCAAATAAAGAAGGCATCACCCCTCTTCTCTAATTAGTTTACTGCCGTACTCCAGAAAGTGAAACACGCGTATTGAAATTTTAAAATTTGGCCAGGAAACTCGTTCTTCAAATATCGATCAATTTAAATGATCGATATTTTAAAAAAAGAGTTTTCTGACCAAATTTTTACTCGTTCCTCAAATCTTGTTCCTCAAATATCGATCAATTTACATGATCAATATTTTAAAAAAGAGTTTTCTGACCAAATTTTTACTCGTTTCTCAAATCTTGTTCCTCAAATATCGATCAATTTAAATTATCGATATTTTAAGAACGAGTTTTCCAGCGAATTTATTTTTAAATATACGCGTCGTTTTGTAGTACGGCAGTTAACTGGTTTAGTACGTGCTTCCTTCCGGATAAGATGCCAGTGTGTCCGATGGTATTTTCCGCTAGAACCCAATGAACACAACTATTCAAATACTGCTTGTAAGATTAGAAAACACGGATTTAAATTTATATCAAATCCAATTGCAATGAGTTGAGTGCTCCATCTATTGAGCTACTAGAGAGCCCCCCCCCACCTCTCCGCCCACCTGTACCTACAATACACACATACCCTTTTATAAATTTGATACAAGATTGTACCATGAGATTATGCATGTTATAAACGAACTTCATGTTTTTGCATTGATCATACTTTTAATGATATGTCTTTTTCTCTCTCTCTCTTTCTCATTCTTCAGGTGTTCTGGCATCTCGATGTTTTCAGACGAAGCTACAGACGACTGTCCGGCCACACGTGTATGGGAAACTCATGCATATTCTGTGCTCTCAAGGTGAGTAAAGTCTCTAACCCCTATATTAACCCTTTCCAGGCTGGTTTGAGTTTACTTCGGATAGCTGATAGCTCAGTTGGTAGAGCACTCGCTGCACACGCAATGGAACCGAGATCGATCACGGGTACAGTCTAGATTTTTTTCTGACCTCCTCTGTCCACTCAGCAGTGATTTGGTAGCTGGGACTGTTAGATCTGGCAGAAAGTACTTTGCGATAGACTAGCGTCCTTTCCAAAGGGTAGCAAGCAATTGCTATTGTCCGTTTCACGCTATAGAAACCGGGATAAACTCCGGCTCTAAGGACCTAAAGGCTATGAAGGACTAATTTTTACTTTTACTTGTTTTTACTTCAACCCTTCATATCACATAATTTCAACGCGTTTTACAACATACACAAGAGCACCTGGAAGAATGATTGAACTGGAGTGGGAGCGTGTGGTAGGTTTGAATGAGTTGTCATATGATATTACCATAATTGACACGATGTGGCGTTCGTAGCTTATGGACTCGAACTTGAACTTGAACCCTCAAGGCCGGTTGGTTGTAAAAGAGATCATCATTGACGTCAGAATCGGGTCAAAGATATTTATCTGCATAAAAAAAAAAAGATGTGATTGCCACATATTGTTATGTGAAGGTTATTTGAATCGATCGATATTTGAAGGACCTGATGAAACACTGATAAGGAAGGCTCTGCGAGGAAAAAGGAAGCGAGGCTTCCCAAAGGAGACTTGGAGACGTACCGAAGAGAGGGACCTAGGCAGAGGGTTCTGTCCCTCAAGATATCCCCAAGAATAGCTGCTGACAGGACCAGGTGGAGATCCATCCCGTGCATCGCCTCAAGTGCCAGCAGGCCCGGAGAGGATTGAGTCAGTGAGTGAGTAATATTTGAAGGACGAGTATGCCGACCTAATCTCCAAAAAAATGTTGATGTTTTTTTTTCCGAGTGCGGCAGAAAAGGGTCGATGTCGCATGCCCAGAATTCTAGGTACGACATGTCAGGCAGACCCCCTCACCTAACACCCCATGAGGTCACAGACAAGAATCATCCAATGTCATCAATAAATCAGTCGCATCTCTTTGTTAATAGAGTTTTTCTTGAGCATTGAGTAACGTAGCGCGTTTCAACTGATTGAAAATTCAATCCAGCCTGAGGCTGAGTTGTCGTGAGGAGTCGTAATATTAGAAGAACTTCACTGTTAACCCTCTGTCGGCGAGACGGAATTGGTGTCTTTCAAACATCGTATACTAATAGTATATATATAGATGTCGCTGCTTTCAAATTATGGTTTCTTTCCATGTCTGGATATACAGGCCTGTGCGTTTTCACAATACTCTTCAACAGTCGTAACGTCACTTCCTTCCTAATAACGCATGGTAACTTTGTGACACTGGCTCTAAATTAGCGGAACAATGGCGGACGCCCGTATGAAAAATTTCTCCGGCGAGCATAAAGAGTATCCAGAGGAAAAAAAAACACATACATTTGATCATGCTTTGACTTTTACACATTCTGATCACAAGACATATGAAAAGTTCTAGCCAGCACGAAAAATAAAAAGTAATGATTTTCTTTGTTTCCGTTGCCGGGCGGCGTGACATCAGACTATTGAATCGTATTGTCCCTTCATAATAATATGTATTATAATAAGTTGACGGTTTTCTCGATAAGTCATTAATGTAGCATCGCAATGACTGCTCTTTTGGGTGGAAACAGTAAAATGCTCTGTTAGAGTAAAATGGAACCTTGGCTCTAAAGGGTTAAATTTCAATTCCTGGCTTTGTCTTAAGAATTCGCAATAAAACTGCAGAATTGTGAATTAGATATGGATGGTATTTCAGGATTGGTTACGGTAACCTTGGGCTTTCACGACACAGTCGGGGCCATCAGTTAGTGTGCTGCAATGATGATATGTCGTAAAATTGAATAACATTATTACTAATTTTTTAAAAACTTCATGCTCTATGCCACATACATTACACCTGGCTATAAAAGTTACAAAAACGAAAACATTAATAATAATAATAATAATAAATAATAATAATAATAATAATAATAATAATAATAATAATAATAATAATAATAATAATAATAATAATAATAATAATGATAATAATAATAATAATAATAATAATAATAATAATAATAATAATAATAACCCCCCCCCCTTCTCTCTCTCTCTTCCTCTCTCTCTCTCTCTCTCTCTCTCTCTCTCTCTATTTCTCTCTCTTTCTCTCTCTTTCTCTCTCTCTCTTTCTCTCTCTCTCTCTCTGTGTCTCTCTCAATATCTCTGCTCCAGGTCTTTGTTAATCACGAATCTGAAATTCCTCAATGTTTTCTGTTCAATTTTTTAAAGCCCAGTTTTGGTTTAATTTGCCTTTATTATATTTTTTTTCTCTTCTTCGTCTTCAATCCATCCCTTTTACCTCACAAACCATTTTAGATCACCTCTCGAACATTGGAGGAAAATTTTGAGGTCGGAAACTCTTCAAAAAAGTTCCCACACTATCAGGGCTACGCCTCTTTTGTCACCTTTAAAGGAAAGACAACTCCCGCGGTCTCCGACCCCAATCACGGAGACAGTAGTAGCATTGTTATGTTATAAGGTTATAATACCACCCACCCGGTTATTATTATTTTATGGCCCTAACCCCCCACCCATACAATCAACCACCAGCAGTCAATGTTATACAATAACAATAGATTATTGTCCCCAAAACCCGTTGGTTCAACTCCCATTTTGGATGTCTTTTTGGATCTTTTTTCTATTTTTTTTAATCATTGCTTATTGAAAGACCTCATTCGAGAAATATTAACCCCAATGTGACCAGGATTAGCGGTAGTTACCGCTACCTCCTTTAACCCTTATACGTCGGTATGTAAGCTAAAATCTCATTGATGCGGGTCATTTTAATGGATCAATATTTAATTTGAAGGACGAGTTTTCCGGTCAAAATTTTAAATATGTATGTGTGTGTGTGTGTGTGTGTGTGTGTGTGTGTGTGTGTGTGTGTGTCGTTCTCTTGGTGAAAATGGCCAGGTGTAAGAATGGACTTTACCCCGTGTGGTGTCCGGGGTCCCTCAACTGAGAGGGTCAAGAATAGCCCAACGCCAAGCCAGCGTGTCGTAAAAGGCGACTAATGGTGTGTGATTCCCCCATCTTTGAGTCACCTGGTCCTCCAGGTTGGGGGTTGGCAAAGGGTTAACACCCCTTTCCGTTAAACTCAAACCGTTACAGAAACACAGACAGACAAACTAAATCCTTTTTTTAGCTTGGGCGACCGAAGAGTTTCTGGAATTACAGAATTTATGAAGGACAACAGACAAAGCCGAAAGGACTCTGCTGACCCGATGACGTCTTCACCAAACAAGCAGCTTCGAATTGCGTCGTGGAACGTTCGCACCATGTATGAAGCAGGAAAAAGCTCTCAAGTTGTGACTGAGATGAGAAGATACAGGCTGCATATACTTGGAGTAAGCGAAACCCACTGGATACAATCTGGACAGAAACACCTCAAGTCTGGGGAGAAGATTTTATATTCAGGGAGAGGGGACGGGATTCATACACAGGGAGTAGGAATAATTCTAAGCAAGTTTGCCCAGAAGTCACTGAGAGGATGGGAACAATGCGGAGAAAGGATCATCATGGCGTCTTTTACAACACGGATTAAGAAGATCAGCATGAACATTGTACAGATCTATGCCCCAACAAATGATGCAACAGATGAGGACAAAGATACATTTTATGGTCTGCTACAACAATTCATTGACAAGTTGCCAAGGAAAGACATCAACATATTGATGGGAGATGCTAATGCAAAAGTGGGACAGGATAACGTAGGCTATGAAGGTATCATGGGACGTCATGGCATGGGAGAAATGAATGATAATGGAGAGAGATTTGCAAATTTCTGTGCATTCAACAGCTTGGTGATTGGAGGATCAGTGTTCCCCCATAAGAGGATCCACAAAGCAACTTGGGTCTCACCAGATGGTGTGACAGAGAATCAGATTGATCATTTTTGTATCTCTCGTAGATTCAGACGTTCATTGGAAGATGTGACAGTACGGAGAGGGCAGATGTTGGATCAGACCACCACCTGCTATTGGCAAAGCTTAAGCTCCGACTCAGAAAACACGGGGCCAGATCACATACAAGAAGAAAATTCGAGGTGAATGCACTTGATGGGGAAAAGAATGAGGAATTCAAACTACAATTGAGTAATAGATTCCAACCTCTTACTGAGCTCGAGGAGGACATAGATGTAGAGTCACATTGGGCAAAGATCAAGGAAGTCTACATAACAACTTGCCACGAGGTATTGGGGGTAAAGAAATCGGAACATAAAGAATGGATAAGTCCAACCACCTTGGACCTTATTGAAAAGAGGAGAACAAGGAAGGAACAAGTGAATGCAAGCCGAACAAGGGCTTCAAGACTGGATGCACAAGAGCAGTATCGAGCCATAGCTAAGGAAGTCAAAAGATCTGTGAAGAAAGACAAGGAAGCATTCATGAACAGACTTGCAGAGAAAGCAGAAGCAGCAGCGACTGGAGGACACATGAGGATCCTTTATCAAACTACCAAGACACTTGCTGGAAAATATGGGAAACCAGAGGTACCAGTCAAAGACAAAGATGGGAAAACTATTTTTGGAAAAGAGGCTCAATCTGAACGATGGAGGGAACATTTCAACTGCCTTCTGAACAGACCACCACCAGACAACCAGCCAGAAATTTTGCCTGCAAGGAATGAGCTACCAATTAGCTGTGATCCACCATCGATAGCAGAGATTGTAGGTGCCATTAACAAGATGAAAAGGGGAAAGCTGCTGGACCAGACCAGATTCCACCGGAGGCTCTAAAAGTTGATGCGAAAAGAAATGCTGAGGCCCTGCACCCACTATTTGAGAGAATCTGGAATGACGGGATATTCCCAAAGGATTGGAAGGAAGGACATCTTATCAAGCTTCCAAAGAAAGGGGACCTCAGTAATTGTAATAATTATCGAGGCATCACTCTTCTTTCTATCCCAGGAAAGGTTTTCAACCGTATTATTTTAGAGAGAATTAAGAATGCAACAGATGCTAAACTGCGGGACGAACAGGCAGGTTTTCGGAAAAACCGTTCAACCACCGACCAGATTGCCTCTCTGCGAGTCATAGTAGAACAGTCTATAGAATGGAACTCTCCTCTTATTGTCAACTTTCTGGATTACGAGAAGGCTTTCGACAGTATTGACAGAGCAACATTGTGGAAAATTCTGGCACATTATGGACTCCCTGAAAAGATAGTAAACCTCATTAAGGAAATGTATGAAGGATCAAGTTGCAGGGTTGTACATGAAGATCAGCTTACTGACAGCTTTGAAATTAAGACTGGTGTCAAGCAGGGATGCTTGCTCTCACCATTCCTGTTCATCCTTGCCATTGATTGGCTAATGAAGGAAACCTCCAAAGGGAGAAGAAATGGGATACAGTGGACCCCCTGGACACAGTTGGATGATCTGGATTTTGCAGATGATCTGGCTCTTCTGTCCCACACCCAGGACCAGATGCAAGCAAAAACCACAATTATAAACAGCCTCTCGGAATCAATTGGTCTAAGAATTCACCCTGCAAAGTCAAAGGTCTTGAGGATAGGTACGCGTCAAAGGGAGCAGATCAAAGTAAAAGATCAGGAACTCGAAGATATAGACACTTTCTGCTATCTCGGAAGTATAATTGACAAGGATGGAGGCACGGAAGCAGAGGTGAAAGCACGAATAGGAAAGGCACAGGCTGCATTCACATCTTTGAACAGAGTTTGGAGAACTAAAGATATCTCCCTTCAACTAAAGCTAAGACTTTTCAACTCAAACGTGAAGTCTGTCCTACTGTATGGATGTGAAACTTGGAACGCATCACAGGCATGTATAAGGAGGGTACAGATTTTCGTAAACAGGTGCATGCGTAAGCTACTCAGAATAAAATGGATGGATAGAATAAAAAATGAAGAAGTATGGAAAAGAACACAGCAGAAACCAGTGGGAGAGGATATAGGAAGAAGACGATGGAGGTGGATTGGACACACGCTTAGAAAGAATGACTCAACTATAACAAAGAAAGTATTGGACTGGAACCCTCAGGGCAGAAGATCAAGGGGAAGGCCACGAGGAACATGGAGAAGAATTATAGAAGCTGATATACAGAGAAGTGGTAAGACCTGGAATGAGATAAAAAAGTTGGCTCAGGATAGAGAAGGATGGAAACTGTTTGTCTGTGGCCTATACCCTGACCCAGGGTGAAAAAGGCAATGATGATGATGAAGAATGGACTTTGGCCGTGAAGGGTTAAAATTCTGTAAAAATTCAATTCCCTGCCTGGACGGTCGTGAAAAAGTCTGTTTCTCGTCATTGTTGACCGCATAATATAGGTGAGCTGCCATCTCAATTTGGTACTACTTCGGGTTGAGGTTGGTGGACACTACGAAAAATTTGATGTAAAGTGTAAATGAAAGAAATTGAGTTTTAAGTAGATGTTTTCATTGCAGAAAATGACATTTTTTCTTGTTTTGTTTTTGTATTGTTTTTCTGGGTTTTGTTTTTTTGTTTTTTGTTGTTGTTGTTTTGTTTTAAAATTATTATTATTATATTATATTATTATTATTATTATTATTATTATTTATTATTATTATTATTATTATTATTATTATTATTATTATTATTATTATTATTGTTGTTTTTTTTTGTTGTTGTTGTTTTATCTGTTTTTTTTTTTTTAAAAACTGCATGGCGCCTACATTTCGCACATCTGATCGTTTTGACTGTAAACTAAATGTTCATAACCGGGATCAATACGACATAACAGCAGATAGGCACGGTTGCTCACATATCAAAATACCCCCCCCCCCCCCCCCCCCCCCCCCCCCAGTCTCGTGGCCGTCTGCTCCAACTATCTACAAACAACCTCTTGCTAACCTTGTATTTCAATTCAACCCAACAACCGCTTAATTAATGGCCCTTATTCTTCATCTAAGCAATCGTCTCAATGGCCGCCAACATGTGCAATTGGGTTCGTAGGCAAAAAAAAAAAAAAAAAAAAAAAAAAAAAATTAAAAAATTTGATCTTAGTTTGTTTCGCTTTGTTTTTTTCATGTTCATGTCGTGACTTTGTTGTGTGTGTGTGTGTGTGTGTGTGTGTGTGTGTGTGTGTGTGTGTGTGTGTGTGTGTGTGTGTTATATTACATGTATTTTGGACAAAGATCGTGATTATTAGCCATGGTTACCTGGGCAACGCTTCGTGACATAATGAATGGCGAGGACTGAAAACCCGTTATGGCTCGTCCCGTTGTCTTCAAGCAAGGAGTCAGGACAAAGTTCGGTAACGAAAGTCATCGCCCTACTTCTATCCATCTTGCCATCATCACTAGCCCCCCCCCCCCCCCCCCCTTTTTTTTCCTTTTCTATTTTTCTTTTCTGTACCCTTTTTTGAAAAGGTAATGTTTAGGGTTGACGATCTTCTTTAGTCCTCTTTTTCTTCTTTATTTTTAAATTTTTTTTCTTCTTTTTTTGTGCTTTTATTGTAATTATTTTAATTTTTAAAATATTTTTTTTTGCAAGCATCTCCTACCTTTTCTTCTTTCGTCATTAATGTCGCATTTAAAACTTCTCACGTCTTCTTGGATGGTTTTACTTCAATAACTTTAACTCAAAATTTAAAGAAATATCTCTCCCCCCCCCCCCCACCCCCGTCCCTTCTCTCTCTCTCTCTCTCTCTCTCTCTCTCTCTCTCTCTCTCTCACTCTCTCTCTCACTCTCTCTTTCTCTCTCTCTCTGTCTTGTATTTTATGGTTTCATATTTTCGAGAATTACATTAAATTGACTCAATGGAATTCGAATGTTAATGGGATTTAAATAATAATTGATTTTTAAAAAAATATATAATTTAAATGGACATCTTATTTTTTTAAATGCTGTTTTTCTTTCACGTTTTTTTTTCCTCCGTTTCACTGGCGCTATTATTGTACGGGTTGGCAGCTTCGTTGGCTTGTCAGCTCTAGTACATGATTTCACCGTCAGAAAACAGCTCTGGTAATAATATATTAATATGATGCAACCAGCGACATGTCCTTTTAGCATATATCACTGTCCAAATGGACGCCTTATCCTGACGACAGAGGCGCTGGTTACGATGGCTATACACCGAAATAAATGACGTTTTCATCACTCTACAACTGCTACCGACATGGAAACAAAAGGATTATGAATGTCCAGAGTCTCCTCGCTCGTTGCCCTGCCCTTTGTATTATTCTATTCTTTACTTATGACAATGTAGTATATGAAGTGATCTATCACCCCTTTCCATCGCAGCGACGATTATTCTCAGATGTACATTTTTAGACGTACATTATATTATTCACCAAAGAACTTGTATACGTGTCTGTCAAGTTTAACTCAAACTTAATGCACAAACCGTCTAGCAGTTATATAAGTGTTTTTTTAAAAATAATTGTACGTAAGCGAGAGAGAGAGAGAGAGAGAGAGAGAGAGAGAGAGAGAGAGAGAGAGAGAGAGAGAGAGAGAGAGAGAGATGGAGAGAGAGTGAGCGAGAGAGAGAGTGAGTGAGAGAGAGAGAGAGATAGAGAGATAGAGAGAGAGAGAGATAGAGAGAGAGAGAGTGATAGAGAGAGTGAGTGTGAGAGAGAGATAGATAGATAGATAGAGAGAGAGAGAGAGAGAGAGAGAGAGAGAGAGAGAGAGAGAGAGAGAGAGAGAGAGAGAGAGAGAGAGAGAACTCCCATAATCCCCTCAACAAACTTGTTTAACTTGAAAGTATCCAGACGTAAAATGTCCTAAACTGTTTTCATTCATCTTTGATAAAAATTTTTTAAAAATGTGTTTGATTTTTAGATTAGTATCTTTCATCTGACTTTTTGATGTTTTTTTCTCCTGTTATTTTTGTTTGTTTTGTAATTCTTTTCTCCTGTATTTTATTGTTTTGTTTTGTTCGTTTTTTTTTTCTTCTCCACTTTTTCTTGCTATTTCAGTTGATTTGTTGCTTCCTTTTTTTTACTCAAGAGGGAAATGATTGTATGGTTTGAGTTAATGGAAGGGGGTGGGGGTGGAGGAGGAGAATTACAAAATCTACGATATATATTATGCTTACATATATTAAGTAATCACCACGCTACAGAATTGAGAGACGTGATGTTTATAATAATAGACAAAGTCATCTTTTGATGTTGTTCAATGAAAGTGCTGTCATTGTGTTAGGTGTTTGTCGCAGATAGTATGATGAGAGGGAATGAGATTAGCGGAAGAGTAGCGTCCCTTGATTGGAAGTCATGAGCGGAAAAGTTATTAGAGAGAGAACGTCATGTTGGTTGTACGGCATGAGACACTTCCCCGAAAGCGAGGACGAGAGTGACGCATGCGCAAAACCATTTTGACGTTCTCTCTGTAAGGTGACGTCCAATCAAGGGACGCTACTCTTCCGCTAATCTCATTCCCTATTGACTAAGATTGTCAATTTTATTAATGTAAGCGCGGTTAAAGAATATTCTGACCTAGCAGCATTTCTTGCCGTTTTCACTGAGGGAAGTGAAAGTCTTAAATTATGTGTCTCAGGATTTGATTTAAAGAGAAAAGAAAGAACAGATAAAAAAAAAAAAACAAATAAAAAAATAAGACTTTTTCAGAACACACACGTTTTTACTTTTTAAAAGGAGTAGTTGTAAATAATGATGATCCATCCCATAGCAAATCTGGACATGTTTGTTTGTTTTGTTTGAATAAAAGGTTAAAGGGCACGTACTGATGCCATAGATATGATCTGTTCATGACTCAGCCTCGCTCGCTTCCTGTATCCTTGCCGTGAATAGAAATGTAGATGTTTCGTTTTATACGAACAGCGGAGGCTATCGTACAAGTTGGGTACATTAGTAAATTAATTGTGATGTCGATATTCAACAAAAATATCCAACCATTTATCGACTCAAACACAAGCAAAACAAAATAATAAATTGAAATGGTATTGTTTTGCCACAGATCTATGAATTGTGTTAATTTTTGAAATATGTACTGGGGAGGGGGGGGGGGGGATATCCTTATAATCCGAAATATGAGCATTTGTCATCAATATGTCACCTCTCTATTTGAACATTTTTAAAAGGCTTATTCTCAGTATTCACCGTCTATCAATCCACTCGTCAGTCCATTTTATCACCATTGTCCCCCTTCCCCTCTTTGCCTCTCAGGTAATTTCGCTTAGTAACATACTCCTGTCAAATACTACTACTACTACTACTACTACTACTACTACTACTACTACTACTACTACTACTACTACTACTACTGACTACTGCGCTGCTGACTTAGCTGATGACGAATATAATGATGATGAATGATGAATATGATGATGAATGATAATGATGAATGAAAAAAAGAAGAAGAAGAAGAAGAGAAAAAGAAGAAGAAGAAGAAGAAGAAGAAGAAGAAAGAAGAAAAGAAGAAGAAGAAGAAGAAGAAGAAGAAGAAGAGATGAAGAAGAAGAGAAGAGATAGAAGAGAGAAGAGAAATGTATGAATTGAAGAAGAAGACATGTTGTAAAAGGCGTGTAAGTCGTGTATACTGTATTTGAATTTTTGTGAACCATTCATTATTCTTAAGTCATTTCTTATGGATTTCGTTCCGCAGGTCATCTTCACACAATTCCAGTTCAGCGATCAATCGTCCTTACATCCCGATGCCTTGAGGAAGGCACTCGCCGACACGTTCGCCAACCAGCAGCGTTTCCAACTGGGCCACATGGACGATGCTGCCGAATGCTTTGTAAGTCAAAGAAAATCTCTCTCCCCCCCCCCCTCTCTCTCTCCCCCCCCCCCCTCTCTCTCTCTCTCTCTCTCTCTCTCTCTCTTTCTCTCTCTCTCTTTCTTTCTTTCTTTCTTTCTCTCTCTCCGTGTTTATGTCTGCATATGTCACGTTATCATCCTTGATTGAAGCGATCTTAGGCGATTTTGTCGATATTAATGTTTTGAAAATGATAACTAAAAAAAAAAAAGAAAAATATTAAATGAGCTCGATGAACGTAAAACCAAAAAAAAAAAAAAAAAAAAAAAAAAAAACAACAACAAAAAACAAAAACAAAAAAAAAAAAAAAAAACACACACAAAAACCCAAACAAAACAATACAAACATAACCCAACTTTGTTAACAATGCCAACACTATAAAAAGAGTATTTTCTACACACTTAACAAATTACAATATCAGATAAAATTGATTCACTGTTATTTTCGGGCGTGACTGTGACGACACTAAAGTGGTGTCTGTTACTGCTCTGCGGCAGTGCCAGGTATTGACAATGTGCGTGTTAAAACAGAATTATGCATGAAAATTGCCATGTCGGGTTGGCTTGACCCACGTAAATGGAATCGTTATGCAAGTTCGTGGTTGTCGTAGACGGCATGCTGATGCTGATGTAGAATGGAACGGAACGGACCATCCAGACTTGTTGATTCGTATGACCGTATGAGATAGAGGACAAAAGTTTGAGATGAAGAATTGTTATGATGATTTAACGATGAGGCCTCAAATTGTTCAAATCATAATTTATCTGCTATTTTTATATTCTAAGGACGTCCGAATCGCATCGCTTGTGTTGCTATCTTAGTGAAATGTGGTGTAAGCAAGATTTGATTCTGGATAGAACAAAAGCGGAGACCGCCGTTAACGGTTGTGAATGAACCTCATTTGATTAAAATTTCATGGCTAGGCAGGCAGGTGGAAGTTTTTATGGTCTATATGAGTCGTTTGGGTCTATTTCATAGGCCTGTATGATAAAACCTGTTGATTAATTAATGATATCCATCAACAAGTAATTTATCATTGTATCTAAATAGGTTGGCAAAATTAATGGAAGCTTCTACTTCAGGTTGTCGTATAGGGAATGAGATTAGCGGAAGAGTAGGGTCCCTTGATTGGACGTCACCGGCGGAAAAGTTATTATTATGTTGGTTGAAAGCGGCATGAGACACTTCACCGAAAGCGAGGACGAGAGAGACGCATGCGCAAAACCATTTTGATGTTCTCTCTGTAACGTCCAATCAAGGGTCGCTACTCTTCCGCTAATCTTATTCCCTATACAGTTTTATTATAAGATGTTCAGCTCGCTACTTTTAGAATGCACCATTGGAAATCCGTCTCGAGTTAAGTCATGCATTTTATTGCAAAGTCGTGACAATATGATCAATGTCTTCCTCTCTTTAATACAATCGTTGCACTCTATCGCCCCCCGCCCCCACTCCCGCAGTGCAGCGCCACAACAGAAAACAATAGGGGCTAAATTTCTTGCTAAAGGGTGTGTGTGTGGGGGGGGGGGGGGTTGGAATAAGCACATATAAATAGAGAAAATCATTTTCTGAGCACATTGTAATCTCCATCTATTGGAGAGAGACTGTCCATGGTGTTTTATACCTCGAAGGACAAGTTAGTGTTGGTTGCGATTTCTAGTTTGTCGAAGCAACACGATATTGTCCTTTGCTAACTGCCCCATGAATTGGAATCAGGAAGACTGCCCTTTGTGTCTTCTTCTTGTCTTAGGGTCAACTTGAGGGTTTCTGGAAAGTTGCTGTTACTGATTCGTTGGAAGTTGGTCTCCGTGGAAGGCCTCTTTGATATTCTATCGATATTTTGCTCGATCCCCTTCCCATTTCCATTCCACCTTCCGTCGTTTGTATTTCTTATACCGTGTAGATAGTTGTTTTCTTTACAAACTGTGATGGCCTGGCCCAGGTCCGAGGCCATTCACCTCCCGGGACATGGACGAAGAGTTTAGATCAAACCAGTGTGAAGACTAATTGGGAAGTATGTTATAATTGTTGTGTGGTTAGGCTTACGTGTTTGTGTGTGTGTGTGTGTGTGTGTGTGTGTGTATGTGTGTGTGTGTGTTGTGTGTGCGCGCGCTCTCGTGTGTGGTTTGGGTTGTTTGTGGTGATGTGGTCTTGTATTGTTTCAAATTGATTAGGTTGTATTTTTGGTTGTTTTCTTGAAATTGCCAGTTGACACTGTTGTTAAGATGAAATACGATAACAATTACATAACATATTACACCTACGTTGTTATCGCCATTTCACACACACAGTGTACGTGGGCAGTCAGATATGGAAGAAATATTACAAATAAGTCGATACCAATAATATATTCCTTATAAAGAAGTCGGTGGTTGATACGAAAAAAAAAAAAAACCGTCACCGTTGTGTAATTCCTTGGGTGTTTTTCCTTTCATCTTAAAAAGCTTGCACTCCGTTGCACCCGTGCTGTGAAGAAAAAAAAAAAACAAGGGGGGGGGGGGGGGGGGGTCTTTTCATCAGTCATGTATGTCGAATGAATAGGGTTTCGGCTAAATTAGATTTGAATAAAAGGTTACAAATCTATTCACATTACGTGCACCCGCCTGGCATGGTGTTCATTATTCCATATTGCATGGCATTGTAACATTGTCTGCATTATATACTGTATCACAGCTCCGCCGTTCAATTACTAAACCCTTCTTGTTTCTTTGGGAGATGTTTGTTTTTTGTTTTCATTTTAGCCAAAAAAAAACTTTTTTTTTAAAATGACATAAATAATTTATTTTAAATTAAGAAATAGTCTATTTATTTTATTTAAAAATGATAAAGTTTGAAACTTTTTTAAAAGTATTGGTATGAGACTTTTTCTGAAGTCTTGGTTGTAACCTAGATAGACTTAAATCATGAGTTGAACGACAGCTGGCCAAATTGCAAAGAATTGCGTTGTCATTTTGATAAAATATGGCTTAATATTTAATGGAAAGTAAATAATAATTATAATCTATACGTGTTGACGATAATGAATGTGGGTAAATAGAAAAACCGGAACATCGTAATTTCAAAAAGTTAGTTAAGTACAGGTAAATTATGACGAAACGAAAAGAATAAAAAGACGTTCAGTTGTTATTGTTTGATCAATTTTTAAGCTGTATTTTTTTTTCCGAAAAGGTTATTCTTTCATGTTTCTTTTATTCTCTCTCTCTATTTTTTTTTCAAAAAGCCCGCATGAAATATTTAGGAATAATAATATTCAAAATCAATTCCTTCTCCCCCCCCCCCCCCCCCCCCCCCTATCTCCCCTCTTCTGCAGTAGAGACAACCGTTTCAAAATGATTACACTTAGTAACCTTAGAGTACCCCTCCCCCCTCCCCCACCCCCTGGATTTTGTACGATTATAATAAATTATTTTTGTAAGTTGATAATATAGTATGTATTATTATTTACAAGACGTAGCATTACGAATAACAATATTATTGCGAATAATGATTATACTAGTCATATATTATTTTTATAAGTTTATATTACAACACATTCTTCGTCCAACCTTTTGTTAATTCATTGCCACAGTACTACCAACTACTATACACCGATATAACTCCTTTCAACATTATGGTCTGATCATTTCTACTTCAAATATTGATGATAAAAATGACTTCCAACTTGTCAAATTAATTAAATAAATAGATAAATAAATAAATAATTTTTAAAAAATCGTAAACACAAGGCTTTCAAAGCATAAACATTCTTCATGAAACGAAATATGTACATAATTTGTAAAACGTTTTAGCAATTTTATAACATTATGTTCCTAACAATGAAAGTTGGATTGTCATTTCCTGTCGTTGGTCATTGGGCATTGACCAGCCATGGAAGAGATTAAATTAAATATTGAGCTTTTATATAGCGCAATATCCACTAAATGTGCTCAAAGCGCTTTTCAAGAGATCCGGACGTTGCGCAAGAGATGTCCAGGGAAACGCAATAGATGATACATACTACATGTACATATAAACTCACAAACATAATCTTATTTTAATCATTAAAAACACTATTGTTACTAGTAATGCTGCGCCTTGTCACTGTAAGAATATTTCATTGTTCACTTCGACTTAAAACCCGTTAACTGCCGTACTCTCTGGAAATACACGTATTTAAAAATTTGGCCAGAAAACTCGTCCTTCAAATATCGATCGATTTAAATGACCCTCGCCTCGGCAAAAACTCTCAAGCCCGGGACCTCGCGATGTCTTCATTAAAGTTTTAGGTTTGAGCATTGTTGCCAAGACGATTGTCATTTAAATCGATCTATATTTGAAGGACGAGTTTTCTGGCCAAATTTTCCAGAGTACGACAGTGAACTGGTAAAACCAGAGAAACAAACGGGACCAGCGATTTGCACCTATTGTGTCACGTCAACTAACTGTTATGATAGGCTTATTATCCACCGCTCACTGTCTGTCCACCTGTGTCCACCTTTGTCCAGTCTATGGTCTTATGACACGTCATTTGTTGTCGTGGCCGGCCAGTTGAAATGAGAGTCCTGTCAAACACAATGGCAGCTGAAATTGGATACACCGAACGGGAACAATGATAATACCTGTAATAAATGATATAATAACTGTAATTTTTGTCTATTACCAAACTGCTGGTAGTTTGTTGTGATTTTGGCTCCCACTTTCTCGATTACATGTCATGGGTTTTTGGTTACTTTTCTATTACTTGCTGCTTTGGTTTTGGTTACCTCTCTCGATTGCCTGTCGTGGTTATTGGTTACTTTTTGACAACCTTTGTTCATGGCTTTTGGCTACTTTTCAACTGCATGTCATGGTTTTTGTTACGGCACTCCATTCCACCTTTTGATTATCTGGAGTGGATTTGGTTACTTTTTAACTGCCTGTCAAGGTTTTTGTCACTTTTAGATAAGTCGTAGAAAGAAAAATTCGACCACTGTAGATTTGCGTGTCAAGAGATAGCAAATGATACGGCCCTCACATAAATAGAAAAAGATAAGTCTTTTTAACAATAACTTCGTCCGCGTAATGCGTAAATTTATCAACCAAAAGAGGGGGGGGGGGGGGGGAGGGAGGTTCTTTGAATCTGATGTTGTTCTTATTTTGGTTGTTTTTCCGGAGGGGGGTGGGGGTAAAGATAGATAGATAGATAGATAGATAGATAGATAGAGAGAGAGAGAGAGAGAGAGAGAGAGAGAGAGAGAGAGAGAGAGAGAGAGAGAGAGAGAGAGAGAGAGAGAGAGAGAGAGAGTATGTGTCTGTAAGTGAGTGAGTGAGAGATAAAGAGATAAATGATAACACGGTTAAATTATATTTAGGATCACAAGACTCTCCACAACACGGGCAATTCTCCAACTTTTCACAGAGTTTTTTTGTTGTAGCCAGTCCTTGTGTATTGTTATCAAATAAGCGGCACGAGAGTTTCCTATGAAATAAAAAGTCCTTCTTCCTTCTTCTTCATCCCCTTCACGCCTGCCCTACCCTAATGTTTAACTATTTACCCAGCCTTACCTCCCTTCCTAACGAATCCTCAAGCGGATCCTTTGAGCTTTTATTTTTACTTCTAAAGGCTTTCCAAATATTGAACGAATGGCCAGTGTTGGTTTAATATACAATATCACTGAATAGAAACGTAGAGGCAGGTCTTTATGTTATAGCAAAGGCTTGGTTCAAATATTGTTGAGATCATAAGTTTCAGCAAGATTTACGGTTCCTTCCGCTTTATCGTACTCTTTTGAAAATTAGGATAATTTTATTTTTTTTTTCGATTAAACGGAGTGTGTGTTTAAGCGGATTGGTCATTTAGAGTTTTGAGAGAAATGGGGAAATATCTAAATTTGAATGAAAGGGTTTGAGATTACCCGATTGATGAATAGGCGAATATAATTGAATTGACATAATTGAAGGCCTTTAAGAGTCAAGAGGCCTTTTTGAACAAAAGTTTATCGTGTTTAAAAAAAAATACTTTCTAGTCCTTAGATGGAGGTTTATTTTCAAATCTTCTATTTTCCACACCACAATAATAATAATAGTAATAATAATCATAATAATAATAATAATAATAATAATAATAATAATAATAATAATAATAATAATAATAATAATAATAATAATAATAATAATAATAATAATAATAATAATAATAATAATAATAATAATAATAATATACCTATCTACCATCAACTTTTTATAGAGAACTATCAGTGAATGCTGCATGCTGTCCACCCTATCCTCAAATTCTTTTTCCACACAACACGACGTTCGGCCAGTTGCTTCGCGTTCTCCAGACTGTCACCAGGAAGAAATTCAGTCTCGCCGTTAACCAGTTAACTGTAATTCTCTAGAAAGTTTAACAAATTGGCCAGAAAAACCGTCCTTCAAATATCGATCGATTTAAATGACTCTCATCTTGCCAAAAACTCTCAAGCCTGGGACCTCGAAAGGTGTTCATTAAAGTCCCAGGTTTGTGAGTTTTTTTTGCCAAGATGAGGGTCATTTAAATCTATCAATATAATATGAAGGACGAGTTTTCTGGCCAAATTTTTTATTTACAAGTCTTTACAGGGTACGGCAGTGAATACTGGTTAAAAGCTGATTGTCTATTTCCACAACAGTTTTGTTTGACCAGCTGGGGCGTTTATTTTTGGTCCTGTAGTACTCTCTATGACGTCACGACCCATCGAGGACCTGTCACTGGCGTTTGGCACGAGAGTGATAATTTGGTTGTTTGACTTTGCCAGCTCCTTGCTGGGTGATTTTGACCATCGGTTTCATTTCACTGTGACCTCTGCCGAGAACAATAATATAATTAGTTCTCGATCCGCTTGCCTCTCATTTCTGAATCTGGTGTATTTTGTCGAGGGGAAACCTAAAGATAAAGTGATCAGAATTTCTTTTTTTTTTCTCTTCTTTTTTTTTTAGGGGGGGGGGGGGGGGGTGTTTAAAAAAAATTTATTTTTGTGTTTCTTTCTCTCTCTCTCTCTCTCTCTCTCTCTCTCTCTCTCTCTCTCTCTCTCTCTCTCTCTCTCTCTCTCTCTCCTCTCTCTCTCTCTCTCTCTCACACACACACACACACACACACACACACATTTTAAACGTACTTTCTCTTCCTCTCTATCTCTCATTTCTCTTTTTTTTTCTCTTTTTCTCTCCTTTTTTTTTTCATTGTTGCTTTTTTTCTTCTTCATCTCTCCTTCTCTCTCTCTCTCTCTCTCTCTCTCTCTCTCTCTCTCTCTCTCTCTCTCTGTCTATTTTTCCATCTACATTTCATTGAAACATTGGCAATGGCCGATGTGTAACTAAATGTGTCATTAAATACCAAAATAAAGAAAATGCTAATTTAAAAAAACACCCACGTGTTTCAATCAAACATTCTAAATCATTTTTCAGTCATTTGCAATCAATTTTAAGTCTTTTATTCTTTTGTTTGAAAACCACCGGGTTCCATTAAGTGAACTTTTAACCCCGTAAGTCATTGTTACCATTTAAACGTACAGCGCCACAAAACCAATCATTTGGTTCCATTGTGGCCGCTCATCCTGCGCATGCGCCACTCTACACCCACCTTGTCAATGCGTTGTTTCCTTTTGTTTCGTTTCCTGCCTACGGGACCTTGTCAATGATTAAATAGCAGTGATGATTTTTTATAACGATGCTATCGATCCGGCGATTGGTCGTGGAGGAGGGGAAGAGAGAGAGCAGGCGACACACCTACATCTTCCTTCCTGTTTCTTCCATTTCTGACCATGACCTTTCACCCTCGGGTCACATCATATGAAATGAATGGTACCCACCTTATTTATCACCATTAATAAATTAGAACGAAAGGGTACTTGGGTCCAATGAACTGGTTTCAAATGGAAGGTTCGGGAACTTGTTATTAATTTTATTCAAGTTATTGTCAACACCATCCATTTCCTAATGAATTTGTCTTGTCAGGAGACCAGAATGAATGAATCTCCCGTTTCTAATGAATTAGATTCTTTGTCTGCACCTGTGAATGTTTGGACGAGGCAAGAACCAGTCACCACCAAATTTACGGCAATCTTAGTTCTCAACATTATATAGTTGCTTTGACAACTTTAATGATAATGGCATAGATGAAATAAATAGAGAAGTAGATGAAATAAATAAATGAATAAATATATAAATAGTGATAATAATGATAACATAATGATGATGATGATGATAATGATAATAATAATAACAGTTCTTCTTCTCCTTTTTTTCTTCTCCTTTTCTTCTTCTTCTTCTTCTTCTTCTTCTTCTTCTTCTTCTTCTTCTTCTTCTTCTTCTTCTTCTTCTTCTTCTTCTTCTTCTTCTTCTTCTTCTCTTCTTCATTATATTATTATTATTATTTATTATTATTATTATTATTATTATTATTATTATTATTATTATTATTATTTTGCTAAATTTATTTTCAAAGACCTGTGATTGATTATGCATGTCTAGTAGACCAATTCTGTGTGTTTTTGTAGGTTTGATGACACGGTGACTCAGACCTCATGCGACCCTGAGTGGACACACACTTCGCTTGAACGAGTGTATTTGAATAATAATGTGTTGTGTGTTAGTGTCGTGTGTGTGTGTTATGTGTACGCACAGTATGAAATGAATGACTGTAATGATAAAATAATCAATGACGACCGCCGTCTGACCTTTATCCACCCTTGAATCATATACCTATGATGTTCGCATGGGTGTACGATCCGATAGTGATGTCGTTTCTTCTTCTCTTTACTAGCCTATCCTGATTCTTTGGTTTGTGATTGGATTTTTGACAGGGGATATTTTTTTTCTGTAAATCTTCTGCCTGTTTGTTCTTGGTTATTTATAATTTAGCTTATGATATCTTTAGGTTATGATTTTGATTTACATTTGTACTATTTTTGTTAGATTGCTTGTTTTTTTGTTTCAGCGGTCTCTCATATAACCTCAATTGTGTTGGAAGAGACCTAAAGCAACAAACAAACAAAAAATCTGACCTTTATCCGTTTATTTACGTGACACAACTATAATATTATTATTATTATTATTATTATAGTGTATTATTAGATTTAAGTATCTGTAGTCCATCTTATTTTAGACCACGCCTAAAGGTCATCGCATCTTCATTTATTAGAAGAGATCATCCGGACGAGCCTACACATTTTATTGTGTACTCGTTGTTTTAAAGCGAGTAGTGCTTTTTTACCAATCGAGATATTATTTTATTTGAAATATTATCAAGATTTAAATAAGAAATAAGTAGATGGATTCGCACGATTATCCCCCCTCTTCTTCTTTTACAAGGGGTCAGTTTGTAGAGCACTCGCTTCACGCGCAAAGGAACCGAGATCTTGTGAAGTCGAGTTGGGGGTTATTTCTGACCTCTTCCCCCCCCCCCCCATTCTCTCTCTCTCTCTCTCTCTCTCTCTCTCTCTCTCTCTCTCTCTCTCTCTCTCTGTGTGTGTGTGTGTGTGTGTGTGAGTGTGTGTGTTTCCACCAGCAGTATAATTAGATTACTGGATCTATTAGATCAGAAAGTACTTTACAATAGACTAGCGTCCTATCCAAAGGGCAACAAGTAATTGCTGTTGCCCATTTGACGCTGTAGAAGCCGGGATAAACTCCGGTTCCGAGGGCCTAATGGCTGTGAAGGATTACTTTTATAATATAGTATTTATCTCCGTATTGTCTGACGGTTAACAATAACGACGTTAATCAGTGTTGACCTCGAACTGACCCCGTCCAGTCCAATCAGCTCATCATAACTCAATTCATATCGACGATGAAATTGCATGTGTGTGTGCGTGTGTGTGTGTGTGTGTTTGTATTTTTGTGTTTTCCATTTTCTTGACAGGCTGCACGTGCGTCGCGTGCGGACGTCCGCGGTAAATAATATATTAATACGCCGTGAAAATGGCGGCAACATGGACAACATGTTATTTATCACCGATTTGCGATCTGGCAATTTTCTTGTCTCTCTGATTTTATTGGCTGATGACCAGGGTCAAGGTCGCCTGTCAGGTATATTCTCTAAAGGGTGTCGCTGTTGTCTCGTCGTCACCACAAGTGTTATCACATCGTCAATGGATTCGAACCGATGGATCTATAAGCAGGTAGGGCATCCGAATCCACTTATGGGCCTAGTTAAACATTGTTGTAATGGACAATATTTTGCGTCATTTTTGAGATTGCCATGACAACAATGGGCCCGTTAGGAATTGGGTTATCAGACCTGCAAATAGGACCAGTTAGAAGCCGCGTGTCATAACCACAAGATGACAAAGCTGAGGTAACGATAGTGTAAGAGCAAGACAAATCTCATCAGATGCATTGAATTGACTATGTCCAGAGTGTGAATGATGGACGATTGTGATGGGGAAAAGTCGAAAATGTTGTTGAAAATAATGTACTCGACCTACCGTATCAATGTGTAAATATTAAGTTCAAAGCGAGGTGTTCTTACCTGAAGGTCTGATCACCCAAATTGGTATGGGGCCATTGTTGTAATGGGAATACACTCTCAAACCAACACAAAAGATCGCCCATTACAACAAAGCTAAATCAATCAAGTTCATAATTGCGTTCGGATATTAGATCTGCAAACATGTGTACGTGGGTTTAAAGCCAGTATGATCATAGTCCGAAAATATCAGGGATTTTTTTTTCTTTTATTTTAGGAAACACGGCACTATCCTTAATGTACACCTTTATTTTAATCCAAATTTCATTAGCTAACCTGAATATTCACATTTATACATAAAGCTTTAAGCAGACATATTATTGGTTTGATAGGGTTGGCCACTTTAGTCTATACCAACGTATACTTATTTGCAGTTCTGATAACCCAAATTTTTATGGGCTCATAAATATTGAAATGGAAATACTCTCAAACCAACACTAAATTAATATTGTCCTTTACAACAATGTTCAATCGAGCCCATAACTGCGTTCAGTTATCAGACCTTCTAATATGAGCAGGTTTGTCTATACGTTTAAAAAAAAAAGTTACACTATTAGAAAAGAGAAAACCACACTCAACGCTGCACATTATTTATATCAAAGATAACAATTTATATTAAGGTCTCCGACCTTGTAGTCATAAAGATGCCACAGCCATAAATATGATATTAAAGCTAGTCATAAAGGGAAAGTTACATGTTCAGGCCAGTCATTTTCAATGTCATTGAGCTTAGCTTATTTTAACAGGACATAGATTTGACTCTTATTCTCTCTCCATCTCTCTCTCTCTCTCTATCTATCTATCTATCTATCTATCTATCTATCTATCTATCTATCTATCTATCTATCTATCTATCTATCTATCTATCTATCTATCTATCTATCTATCTATCTATCTATCTATCGATCGATCTATCTCTATCTATTTATCTATCTATATATTATATGTATTATCTATATATTTATCTATCTGTATGTCTATCTGTATATATCTATCTATCTATCTCTATCTTTCTCTCTATCTATTTATCGAGTAGGAAGAGGAAGCCGTTGTGGGGGTTGTGAAGTAGAGAGATGAAGAAGGGGAAGAGGAAGAGGAGGAGGCGGTGGTGCTGGTGGGGGAAAGAGGAGGATGAAGAGAAGAGGATGCGATGGCAAAAACTATGAAAATAAAGACATCACTTTAGTTAGAGGAGGAGGAGGAGGAGGAGGAGGAGGAGGAGGAGGAGGAGGAGGAGGAGAAAACGAAAAGAAACGTTCGATCACAGAGAAAAGCCAATGTGACAGCCACGTGACAGTCTAGTCAATACAAACTCACGCAGCGTTTCCTTTCAATGTAACAGACCGCTCACCTATGGACTTGGTAGGTGTCGTGAGCGGACTGGACGCTGTTAAAATTAGGGGTATGGGGGATGGGGATGGGAAGGAAGGGAGTGGGAGGAGGGAGGGGAGGAGTGAAGGGGTGGAGGGGAGAGATGGGAGAGGCAGTAAGGTCAATGAAGGAGCTGGGAGGGACCGGAAGAAGATCAGATGGAGTGAGGGATGAGGTCTCTGCAGGATCATAGATTAGAAGGAGAGAGGATGAGAGAAGAGAAGGAGAGGAGAGGAGGAATGAGAAGAGAGAGAGAGAGAGAGAGAGAGAGAGAGAGAGGGAGAGAGAGAGAGAGAGGGAGAGAGAGAGAGGGAGAGGAGAGAGGAGAGAGAGAGAGGGAGGGAGAGAGAGAGAGGAGGGAGAGAGAGGAGAGAGAGAGGAGGAGAGAGAGAGAGAGGAGAGGAGGGAGGGAGAGAGGGAGAGAGAGGAGAGAGAGAGAGAGAGAGAGAGGGAGAGAGAGAGAGAGAGAGATGAGAGAGAGAGAGGGAGAGAGAGAGAGAGAGAGGGAGAGAGAGAGAGGAGGAGAGGGGAGAGAGAGGAGAGAGAGGGAGAGGGAGAGAGAGAAGGGGAGGAGGGAGAGAGAGAGAGAGAGAGGAGAGGAGAGAGAGAGGAGAGAGAGAGAGAGAGAGAGAGAGAGAGGGAGAGAGAGAGAGAGTGCTATCAGCGGGACTCGTGGGCCTTCTGGTTTCCACGCCAGATTCTCGGCGAGTCGGCATGTTTATAGATAGCATTGGTCAGGATACATTGAATTTTTTTTATTAAAAAAAATTTAATTGACCATAAAACTTTATCTCCATATTCGTATATAAAATATATATTCCATATAAAATGATTCGCCGATTGTCAACAACTTTCCATATCTGAGACTTCTTTGAAAAGTCTCAGGTTTGAATGTTATTGTCAAGTTGAGGGTCGTTGAAATAGAAGGATATTTGGAAATGAAATTAAACATGAAAGAAGAAAAAAAAAGTTTTTAGCGCCATATGTATTTATGAGTGAATGAGTAGAAATAGTAGCTGGACTTTGGTGAGTGATTTTTTTGGGTATTGGTTTTGGTATAAGTATTGATATTGGTATTGATTGGAGATTGATGAGAGAGAGAGAGAGAGAGAGAGAGAGAGAGAGAGAGAGAGAGAGAGAGAGAGAGAGAGAGAGAGAGAGAGAGAGAGAGAGAGAGAGGACAACACAAGGAGAGAGGGGGAAAAACAGCACAATAAACACATTTGCATCTTTTCAGATATTTGTTTTGCTGATGAAAGGTCCTTAACCGAATCGTTCGTGTTTTTGTATAGTTAACCAATGACTGAAGTCTTTTCTCTTTACCCGTGTGGTAAATCATTTTTTTTCTTTCTTTTAAAAAAATAAATACTCCAGGCCTTTGACAGCCTCCCGCTGTTCTTTGCCTTCATCTGTCATTTCCCGCTAAAACAAACACGATGTATAAATTGGCAAACGCAGTGGGTGGGGTTCGTTATATCCGGCGATTTTTTATACCCCGATCCATAGGGTTTTTTGACCTTGTAGTTTAATGACAACGTGATATGATTGATTGATTGATTGATTGATTGTGTGTGTGTGTGTGTGTGTGTGTGTGTGTGGGTGTGTGTTTGTGTGTAAGTATATATATATATATATATATATATATATATATATATATATATATATATATATATATTTGTGAGTGTTGGTGGGTACTCGTAGGTACGAAAGTGCTCGATAGTGATGGTTAGAGCTAATATAAAATATAAATTGTCACTGACATTATATGGCCGAGACGTTCGTTTCTGTGTGTGTGTATATATATATATATATATATATATATATATATATATATATATATATATATATATATATATTATATATATATATATATATATATACAGTGCCACCCAGACCAAGCAGTAAAAAAATATCCCCCAAAAATCAGTCTGTCTCGACAGAGAATTGAACTCCAGACATCTTGAATATCGAGATTCGATCTGATATTCAGTCCAGGCAGGCTGTTTTTTTTAGCTGCTGTTTTTGTTTTTATCTTGTAATCTTCTCTCTGTTTTGTTTAGCACTGTTTCTCACACACTTTGTCGCGCCCTAATTGGATTCAGTAGTCTGATGTCACGCCGCCGGGCAACGGCGGTCATCTTGGTTCTAAACAAAGAAAATCATTACTTTTTATTCTTCATGCTGGCTAGAACTTTTCATATGCCTTGTGATCAGAATGTGTAAAAAGTCAAAACATGATCAAATTTGTGTTTCTTCCCCCTCTGGATACGCTTTTATGCTCGCCGGAGAAATATTTCATACGGGCATCCGCCATTGTTCCGATAGTTTAGAGCCAGTGTTATTAAGTTACCATGCGTCATTTGGAAGGAAGTGACGTTACGACTGTTGAAGAGTATTTGTCAGAATGTACTTTAACCAATTTAACTGCCGTAATCTGGAAAATCATGTATTTAAAAATTTGGCCAGAAAACTCGACCTTCAAATATCGATCGACTTAAACTGCCCTCCCTCATTTTGGCAAATTTCTTTCAAACCAGGGACTTCGCTTCATTTGTTACAAATTGATTTTTGATGATATTGTTATTTTTCACAATAAGACATAAGGATTAAAACAGGTCTCGTGTGTGTGACTATAATAAATTAAAATAAAATGTTAATTCTTAAACTTACCCGACATATTTATTAATGTATTAATGACTTCTTGGGGCGATCGGTCAATCGATTGAGAGAGTGAGAAAGTAGGTGTTTTATCTCTCTCTCTCTCTCTCTCTCTCTCTCTCCCTCTCTCTCTCTCTCCCTCTCTCTCTCTCTCTCTCTCTCTCTCTCTCTCTCTCTCCAAAACTAATTTTCCTTGAAAAAAAAAAGAAAAAAGATATTAGCATACATACAGCGAGAGCAGTAACCTTTTGAATTTTGTCGCAGTAACCTTCAGACTTTCCCCATTGGGTACACATACTACGGAGATAATCATGTGTGCACAGTGCACACTCGTCAGCCGCACCGTGTGCAATTAGGGCTTCATTAAATAATGCACATGTTGGGGTTTTTCAGTTCCACGTGTAATCGTAATCCACTTTTTTCCAACATCTTCTTTTGGCCAAGTAAATAAAATAAAAAATCCAACTAAACCCACAATTGTCTGCTTAGAATTTGCTGTTGTGTGTATTCCAAAAGAGGAAAAACATATGAATGAATGAATAAATTTGAATTGATTATTACCGAGCTGTCTACAATTTCGCATTTCGCTGAATCATCCCGCAGAATCATTCTCAGCCATCAGTCAGATTTTCATTCTGCTGCTGCTGCTCATGCAATTTTTCCTCCATCTCCTCCTCCTCCTGCTGCTGGTGGTGGTGTTGTCGTCGTCGTTGCTGGTGTTATTATGATTATTGTTGTTGTTGTCCTTCTTGTTATTGTCGCTATTATCATTATTATAACCCCCCCCCCCCTCCATCCCTGTCCATGAAAGCTGCTCACTATACTGTTCCTTACCATCCTGCTGCCAAATCAATGTCTTTTATATTACAAATTAATTTTTTTTTTCAAAATATATCTTTAAATGACTCCATTTCTCTCCTTCGGTATGTCTTCCTCCAGGAGAACATCTTGAAGCGAATCCACTTCCACATCGCCCACAATCACTCTGAGGACAACTGCAATGCCCCCCACTGCCTGCCTCACCAGAAGTTCTCTCTGGGAATTGTGGAGAAGGTTCGTCTCAACGCAATGTTTCTATAATATTATAGTCTGTATATACTGTGTATACAGTCTGTAACGTCGTCGTCGTCATCATCATCATCATCATCATCGATTTTATTACTATTCTGCACTCATTCATTTTTCAATTAATTAATTAATTAATTCATTCATTCATTCTTTAAATCATTAACTTTAAAGTGTCTTTACCGAAGATGCATTAATTGTGTACAAACCGATATTACAAACCAATCAATATTGAATTAATGTTCTATTGTCATCACATTTTGTAATAATTGTTTGAATTCCTTTCTTCTCTCTCTCTCTCTCTCTCTCCTTCCAGGTTGTTTGTCCCTGTGGTGCAAGCTCCAAACCTTTACAATACAGAGAGATGGTTCACTACATCTCAGTCTCTGCTTTAGTGTAAGTTTGGTCATGATAGCTCAATTGATAGAGAACTCGCTTCCCACGCAAAGGGACTGAGATTGATCCCGGATGAAGTTGAGATTTTTTTAAAAACTCCCCCCCCCCCCAACCCCATCTATCCAGCAGTGATTGGGCAGCTGGGTTCTTAGATCTTGTTGAAAGTACTCGCAGTAGACTAATGTCCTATCAAAAGGGTAGCATGCGGTTACTAGAATCAGTTTCATGCTCTAGAAACACTGGGACAAACTCTGGCTCTATGGGTCTAATGGCTCTTAAAATTGTGATAGCCATATTATTCCCATGATATACTCATGTTAAATGTTGTATTGTTTGAAAAGATGTATATGGTTATATATATATATATATATATATATATATATATATATATATATATATATATATAATATATATATATAGTGCCAGGTAAAGTAGAAAGAATTATGAAAGAAAAAGTAAAGCCATCCCAAAAAGAACAACAAAATCTTCCCTCCTCAACTGGATATTATTTTCACTTTTAAAGTGAAATATTGGTAAGTTGCCTTGCGGATATTGACCCTGGTCGTATATCTTGTAAAAATTGAGATCTTTTTTCTCCGACCACCCTACCCTGCCCACCCAGAAGAAATTAGGTATTGTTCAGAGGGTAACAAGTCATTTTTACTTAAACCAAGATTAAGTTCTACATTTATTTCCAACATAAAATTGCTCTTATAAAACTCTGACTACTCTCTCTCCCTAAGATCAGACTTTATTGCTATATTATAGTGTTCTTCCATAATTTATTATCTCTTCAGATCTCAAGCTCAGCTGATGCAGGAGTCAGGGGACATGCTCCACCCTGACCGATTCGGCTTGTTGCTTCGTAACGCCAATGCTCTGGGGGACATCAGACAGTGTCCTGTAAGTATTATATTACAATGCATAACCGAGTTGCCCCAAATTTTACCTCAAAATGGTATGATGTCAGGGGCATGTAGAGGTGCTAAGTTTTGAATTTAAAGTAAAAAATATGAAACTCGCTTAATAATAATATTCACATGGATTCCCACCCCAAGGCTTTCCATTATCACTCTTTCGTTAGTATTTTCATGATTCCAAGCTTCTAGCAGCCCCCACTGCTCTCTAAATGTTTAGGGAAGGGATTTAAAAAAAAAAAAGCTAAATAAATAGTTGCATTTAAATTGTCTACCAAGCCTGTTTTGAGTAACTGTCCTTTAGTTTTGTCTAAATTACTGATGTTATTTGAGTTATTTTTATATACCTGTATATTTAATTTGTGATTAACGTCAAATGAGATAAAATTAGTTTTCTTGATCCCTAAGAGATATACTTTTTAAAGAAAAAGAACCATTATCTCCCCCCCCCCCTCCCCCTTTAACAAGTCTATTTTTGACTATAATTTTTTAACTACCTTACCATAATCCTCTATCCTGGGAAAAATTCGACCTAAAAGTGTCGCAATCACAGTAAAACTCCTAAAGGAAAAATACAAACATTGCCAGCTTTTTATTTATTGCATGCATTTATTTTTTATTCTCTCCTACTGCAGGGTTCATGTGGCAAAACTGTCCAGATTCGACGGACGTTGTTGAATATTCCAGATGTTGGTAAGTCTAATTGTGTCAGTGTGGGTGGAAATTTGTGTCCTATAAATTAAAAAAAAAAAAAATTCTTAAAAATTTTGTTATGATTTAAAGGTCAATTGAAACACGATTACATTATGTTGTGCATCAAATTTTACCATATTAAAATGAAAAAATTATTATTATACACATGTAAAAAAAATCACTCTAAAATCCTTAAAAATCCAAACATATTCATAAATAAATAATTTATTCATCCAAGCGGAAATTGGGTTTACAAACATGAATTAAAAAAAAAATAATTAAGCATTATAACATATCATATTTACATAATTTTCACAAACCAACATGGTAAATAAAGCAAAATGAAAATAAGAATCAAAGTAGGCCTACATCTGTAATATCAATGTTAATTTTTCATTCATTTCAACTTCCTTTTTATTTCCAGTGAGCATTGGTCTAGGATGGGACTCAGACCACCCCACCATGGACATGACCACCAAAGTGGCCCGCAGTATTGGAACGGCCATCTTGTTACAAGACGTAAGTCATCAAACCTTGGTCTACTTTTTAAAAAAAGTTGAGCTTTTATATAGCGCAATACAACAACGCCGAATCGAGTTCTGATGCATGTACCCGGGACACATCTGCGGAAGTCTTATGTACAGCCTGGTAAATCGTTTTTAAACTAACCAGAATACATCTTTACACCAAAAAAAAAAAAAGGAAAAAAAAGAGCTTTTATATAGCACAATATCCACTGAACGTGCTCAAAGCGCTTTACAAGGGGTCCCTGGCCAACAGCAACACTTAACATGTAGGACAAGACATGACGCCTGTCAGGCGATATTACAAATTTTTGGGACAGAGACAACACTGTTAACGGCCAGGTACTCATTTTACACCTGAGTACAGTGAGAGAATGTGAGTAAAGAGCCTTCTTCAAGGACTCAACTATGCGACGAGCGAGGCTCAAACTCAGGACCTTCCGATCCGAAAGCGAGTGTCATACCACAAGACCACATAGCCGCATATACTTACAAAACCCTCCTGGTCCCCGTTGAGACGTAGAGGTGCTGCAACTGCATTCCTTCAGCTCACTCAGTCCACGGCCATCCTCTTCAGACAGGGCCATAATAGTCCTGCTTCTCTCACCTCCCTGTCCACTAATCTTCTCTATGTTTTCCTTGATCTCCCAACTTTTTCTCTGTCCCAAAGGTTCCAATGTAGATCACCATTGGTTGTCAGTATGAAGAAAAAAAAAAGTGCACCGTTATATAGAGCAATTTTCACTGTTCCATCATACTCATTGGCCTTCAATATTATTTATGAATTCCCACAGTAGGTCATACAGAACCTAATTTCCATTTCGTATAGTGTGACTCTCTTGTTAGGTGCCCCTTTTGTACATACTCTCTAATATTCTCCTTTACTGCCTATATTATATTCAGCTGCTTATTCATACCTTAGTCAAGTGAGGTAATGTGGGAAAATTGCCTTACTCAAAGAACAGAATACCATGGTTGGAGTTTTGCAATTATATTGTCACCCATCTCTTTACTAACCACTCTCAATGGTGTTTTACAATACACCAAAAGAAGAGACAATTCACCGCTTTGTCACCAATGATGTCATACATATAGTTTTTTAACATAAATTTTATATCTGCAGGTGTTCCACTCAGTGATGCAGGACGTGGCCAGCTTACCCAAGCTACAGCTAGTGGGTTTGGTGTGTTACTACTGTAAGCACTACTCCACTTTCGTCTTCCACAGCAAGTTAGGCGTGTGGATATATTTTGATGACACCACTGTTAAGGAGGTTTGTTGTTGATTAAGTCATTACAATAGTCATCATCATCATCATCCTCATCATCATCATCATCATCATCATCATCATCATCATCATCATCATCATCATCATCATCATCATCATCATCATAATCATCATCATCATCATCATCATCATCATCATCATCTATATTATTATCATCTATATTACATCATCATCATCATCAGCATCGTCATCATTGCCATCATTATCACTACCACATTATCACCATCTTCATTATCATCAATTTATTTTAAAAGTCATTGTTGTTATGATTTTGTATTGTTTTAGATAAAAGATCATATAATGTTTTTCCTTCATTGTGTTGCCATTTAACCACTTTTAGAGATATTTTCAACACCAGTTAACACCATACTTATCATTTAATCCGCTCCATGAATATTCATTGAGTCATCATATCATCCCCTCAGATTGGTCCCTCTTTTGATCATGTGGTGGACAAATGCAGCCGAGGACGTTACCAGCCACTACTTCTGCTCTACGCCAACCCTAACTCCTCTCCAGTTCCTGTTGACACTGCACCGAAAAAGAGAGTTATGGCCCCTGGATTTCATCTGCCAGGTAACTTTAAAACGTTCTTTTTTTATATGATACTCTAAATTTAGGCCTTAACTAGTTCAACAAATACAGAAAGTGTATTTGATGCAGAATATATTTATATTACAGTTTTGTTTTGCTTTTGTTTTATTTGTTTTTTCTTTTGTTGTTTTTTTTTTTTTTTTTTTTTTTTTTTTTTTTTTTTTTTTTTTAATGTTTTTTTTTTTGTTTTTTTTTTTTTAATATTAAATTTGATGATGCTTTTTTTTCCTCTCAACAAAAGGCCTCTGTCCTCCTCTAAAATAGAGGTAGATATAGATTTAATCATTCTATAAACAATAATGACGGTTATATTATTAAAATACCACACATTACTCCTATTTTCCTTCTCTTTTCATTATTCATCTCAACAACGCCACTACCACATTATCTCATTCGTCTGCAGTGTTTAATTCATCATGTTTTTGTTGATAAAGGGGAAACCTGAAACGTCCATATTATCTGTTTTCATAATTAAATTGAAGCTTACATTCAATTTCACATTGTTATTTATCTCTTTTCATAGGATCCGAAGAAGAAAACAGTCTGGACAGGACACATGAGAGCATTTCCAGTCAGAGTTCAGTCCAGAGAGCCATCACTCCAAATCCAGAGCCTCCTTCTCAGACTGTGGACTCCTCTTATCCACGGGCCAGATCCGTCACCCCCAGCAGCCATGAAGTTAACAGAAAAGATGCTCCCTCTCCATCAATGAGTGGCTCTGACCATAGTCGACAACAGAGCTTCATCTTGGCCATGAACAAAGCAGACCCCAAAAACCGTCACCTGCTAAGAATGGGTGGGCAGTCAGGGATGGCTGGTATACCGGGGCCAATGACACCAGTACAGGAACAGGAAGTACCACAGAAAGATGGTTTGCCCCAGCACCACCAGCACCAACATCATCAGCATCACCAACACCAACAGTCCCAGAGTGCATTCCATCACCCAGAGCAACATGACCAACACAACACAAGTTACCCTGATTGGACGTTATCCAACAATAATCAGTACAAACGTCCAAGTTTAACGGGCTTCACCCCAGACGATCTTCCACTCACTCCTAATCAAAAAGGAAATGGTGGGGATTCACCAAGGAAAGAAAGTTTTAAACGAAACAAAGAACCGATCCGTGCGGATATCATCCGCCATCCATCAGACTCTGGTAGTTATGCTGGAAGCAGCAGTACCAGTAATTATCAGGACTTCAACATCAGCCAGCAACAAATGCGTACAAATATGAGGAGCTCGGCCATGTTCTATCAAGGCCCAGGCAGCAGTAATCCCCAATTCAGACAAAGATCTCTTTCCCAAGGAGGAGATGAAGCTTATGCCTCTGATTCATCTGAATACAGTCGGCCTGTGGCTGAACATGTCGTAGTAAAACCCACTGCAGGAGGACACATGGGGGATAATGATGACATGCACAATTCATACACACACACTGCAGTTCAATCAGGTCTGGCAACTTTACCGCGCAAAAAGAAGAACCAAACAGTGGAAGAGAGCAAGAACTCTCAGAACTCCATGATGAATTTAAGTAATAACTTCAGACCTGTGCCTAATTCCCAGTATTACTCTACAGAGGACAACAACATGTCTCACCATACTCCTGTTATGGATCCTTCTGGATTACCACCCATGGGGCCAGGAAGAGTTAACTCCCCTCTGATAGATCAGGTGGACGGCGCTGGAGGTAAGAAATCTGGGAAGGACGATGCAGAGAAGGAAAAGAAGCTGTTGAAAAAGTCTAAGAAGGAGGGAAAGAAAACAGAGAAGAAGAAAATGAGATCTTATCCAAATGCATCTGCTGTTGAAACAGCTTTGTTGACGAGATCGACCTCGGCAGATGAAGATGTGATGTCTAAAACTATGCAAGATCCAGCTGACGTGATTAGCGATGAGCAGAGATACATCAACAGGAAAATGGTTGCCACGGTGTTAAAGCACCAAGGCCTTCAGCGGCAGCCATCCACGCACAGCACCAATAGCCAAACAAGCAACTCCAGTTTAGAGTCTGAGGGCATCATGGGTAAACTGCTGGCAGCCAAGAGTCACGGAGATGCCTCTTTCGACAACGTCTCCCTTGGATCTCACAAGGACTCTGGCTATGGCAGCAGTGACAGGAACAGTTCCAGTTCCACTGGCAGCGGCACCATTGACCCGTCTGTTCAATATTTCCTCAGCAAGAGTATGGTCATTCCTCGCAACTTCAACTCACAGGTAAAAATTATTTTGTTTTCCTTTTCTTTGTTTTTTTTATTGTAGGTTTTAAAATTATTTTTTTTCGGGCTATTTTTTTTTCTTGTTTTTTTTTTTTTAGACAATAGGTATGAATTTAAAGTAATGATTGCTTTCCAGTGTATTTTTGAAATATCTCTCTTGTCCTATCATCATTATGGTAATTTGGGATTTTAGAAAAAAAAACATTTCTGTTTAGTTCTATTTTTTGCCTTGATTTGTTTTTGTTTTTATCTTTTGTTCTTGTCCTCGTGGCTGAAAGATAAAGCGAATAGCATTGAAATGTTGATCTTAATTTATTTATTATTATTATTGATTTTTTTATTCAACAGATGTTTGAGCGGCAGTCCCAGCAGTTTGTGACAGACTTCACTGCACCAACCCCTCACGTCTATCCAGGCCAGTATATGGGTCAAGGGGAAGGTCATGAAACAGACAGCCAGGGACAGATGATGATGACCTCTGAGGACAAGAACAGACTCGGGTACCAGCCGATTGGCCAAAGAAAGGTCAGTGCTGTCTCTGATGCTTAGAGAGGCTAGATGGCATCTTGAAAGAAAAAAAAATTCCCTGAGGATGACAAAATGGAATTTGATTTTTTTTTTTTTAAATAATGTGTGAAGTAGAATTTTTATTAATAAGATGTAATGTCACGAAGTTTGATTACATTTCAAAAGTGACGAGGCAAAAATTATTAGGCTGAATTCATCAATTTTATTTGCTTATCATTTATTTGATTGATTTCCATTTTGTTTGTTTAGAATTATTTTTTTGAAGTCTTGGGTTTGAGTATTTGGTCAAGTTGGGTATCATGAAGTTTTTATGACCAAAATAAGAGAAAAAGTGTTTTTTCAAAGTATGGGAATGCCGATAGTGTTGTTTTTTAAGCGAGCAGATGGTTTATTGACTCCACATTGATGTGAGTTATTGATTATTGATGGCAATAGATCTGGGATTGACCCAGTTGTGTCAAAGGGGAAAAAGGATTTTTAATGGTTATTAGCTCAGTGGAGCAGGAAAATCTGCTAAAATGTTTATGAGGATTGTTTAGCGGTATTTATGGGTGTGTGTGTGTGTGTGTGTGTGTGTGTGTGTGTGTGTGTGTGTGTGTGTGTGTGTGTGTGTGATAAGTGACAACAAAATGGGTAGAAGGGAAAATGATTGAAAAAATATAAAATGTCTCTTTGATGAAGGGAAAGGAAAGAAGAATTAATTTTTGCATGAGTAACAGTAACAATTACTCCAAGCGATAATGAGTATAGAGTAAATTTAATGTTTTTGTCTCTGATCTTATTTTAAAATTGTTTTTGTAATTAGTTAGATTTAATGTCCTTTTTCATTTAAAAGGCTGGCACAATTATTTTTTAATTTTTAAAACATAGAAATAGAGAAAAAAATGTCCCAACTTGCTCCCCTCTCTTTCCCATTTTGTTTCATTTCTTGTATCCTAATTGTGTTTTTGGAATTTAGAACGAGTTATGAAGGGAAATGCAATGCATTCAACGATCATTTATGATGCAAATAATAATAATAATAATAATAATAATAATATGGATGCCGTCATTTCACATTCATGTCATGGGACTAAGACTGTACTGCTCCACCTCAGTGTCACAATGTCATGTTCATTAGTTAGGTTGTCTGTTATTAATTACTGATTTCTCCTTTCTGTATGCAGGTGATGCATTAGGTTGTCTGTTTTTAATTACTGATTTCTGGGTGGGGATCCTGACCTCCCATAGTGGGCAGGGAGACTTGCTGTGTCTTCTATCCCCCCATACTCGTTTTCCAATTGTTTCCTGTCATTGTCTTGGAATGAGATTACTTAGTTTTGTCCCGATCCTTGCTGGAGTTCCTTGGCTGGGAGAGAAACAGTCGAATGTATAGTTATAGTTTGGGAGATGATATTTTTTTCCTTGTAAATCATCTCTCTGTTATGCATTGTATTATGTTTAGCTTACATATTATATAATATGATTGGTAAACATTTGAGTGTATTCCTCTTAGTTGGGACCTGTGCTTGTGTCTGGATGAGACTTTTAGGTGATCTCAAACTAAGTATTTTGACGGTGTGCTCTTGGAATCTACATCTGTTCCCTATTTGAACCAGTTCCCCTTTGTCTTACCTTTTCTTTTGTACTTTAATTGTAATTCTAGAACTTTTGACTATCCCATTTTCTTCCTTTTTACTGGCGCTGATATGACCTAAATGTGTTGCAAGCGCCGTAAAACCTTTAAAAACAAATTAATTACTGCTTTCTCCTTTTTGTATGCAGATAATGCATTAGGTTGTCTGTTTTTAATTACTGATTTCTCCTTTTTGTATGCAGGTGATGCATTAGGTTGTCTGGTTTTAATTACTGATTTCTCCTTTCTTTATGCAGATAATGCACCCCATCAAGGAGAGTAGTCAGGAAGACATGCTGAAGATCATGCCCAAGGAAGTCCTGGAGGCTGCCAAGCAGATCTCCAGATCCAGCCCCATCCCTGACGCTCTACTGAGTAAGGAGGGGGGTAGACCACCACCAATCCCTCCCAAAAGTAAGGAGATAGACTTTGAAAAAGTCTCACTTGTACATTGTTTTACAATAGGATTCAGTAGTCTGATGTCACGCCGCCCGGCAACGGCAGCCATCTTGGTTCTAAACAAAGAAAATCATTACTTTTTATTATTCATGCCGGCTAGAACTTTTCATATGTCTTGTGATCAGAATGTGTAAAAGTCAAAACATGATCAAATTTATGTTTTTTTTTCCCTCTGGATACGCTTTTATGCTCGCCGAGGAAATATTTCATACAGGCGTCCGCCATTGTTCCGATAGTGTAGAGCCAGTGTTACTAAGTTACCATGCATCATTAGGAAGGAAGTGACGTTAGGACTGTTGAAGAGTATTGGATATAAGACATAATTTTTATAATAATCTCTGTCAAAGATTTAAAAATTATAATTCTCTTGAAAAACAAAACAAATAAACAAACTAAAAAAAGATTGATTAGGAGCTCCATAACAAATATTATGTATTTGGGGAATATGGTGTTCATTGTTACATTTTTGATTACTCAACTATATTCTCCTCGAGGTGTTAAAATCACGCCAGGGAATTTTTAAAAAATGCATCTTTATTTTCCTTCACAGGGTATTCAAAGGTCAGTTTGACCTAAGCAACCCTTACCACGATATATTGTTATATTAAGCAGATTTTTAAGCTACACATTACATGCTGAATCTTACGAATTAAAGGACAGACCGTCTTCAAAAAACTTGGCTAATCTAAGATTGTCGAATTCAATTTTTGTTACTTTAAGAAGTTAAATCTATTGTCTTTAAATTTAGCATAATATGTGACCAATCGCCACAAAACGGTATTTTTTTGTAACTAAATTTTTTTCATTTTCAGACTTTGCTGCTTTCCAAGTTTCGAAGTCGGCTCATCAACGAGAACCGTCCATTGACAGTTTAGACAAAGATGGTGGGTGTCTTGAATCTAATATATATGTGACCCTCCATGACAAACTGGTTTTATGTCAGAGTAAAGCGGATGCCAAAAATTGAATTCAAAGTTAAAATCAGAAGTTTGAAATATTGGGAATGCGTTTGATGACAGGGAGACCCCATTAGCTCAATCGGTAGAGGACT
Organism: Berghia stephanieae; assembly: GCF_034508935.2. Taxonomy (NCBI): domain Eukaryota; kingdom Metazoa; phylum Mollusca; class Gastropoda; order Nudibranchia; family Aeolidiidae; genus Berghia; species Berghia stephanieae. The sequence continues at coordinate 10,282,840 of NC_088364.1, forward strand.
CGTTTCGCCCACAAAGGGACCACGATGGATCCCGAGTAACGTTGAGATTTTTTCCTGGCAGCCCAAGCGGTGATTGGTTAGCTTGGTCTGTTAGGTAGAGCAGAAATTATTTTGCGATAGACTGGCTCCTGTCTGAAGGGTAGCAAACAATTGCAATTGTTAGTTTCACACCTTAGAAACTGGCATAAATTCTGGCTCCACAAGCCTAATGGCTCTGAAGGACTACTTTTAATGATCTTCCATTCATTCTGCTGAATAAGACACGTATACTTAACCCTAGTTTAATTCTTTTGACAATCAATTCAATTTCCAACATCAAAGTCACTCCAACATAACGCCGTTTTGAGATGCTGGGTCAACATATCAACTTTTCTCCTTTACAAAATATCTTTTTATAGTAAATCTCTTATTTGTTTTATGAATAGAACAAAACAAACAAAATATAAAATAAAATATAGAAGAAAATCTTATTTAGTCTTCATTAATTTGTCGTTCTTCCTTTAAAAACTCTATTTTGATATTGAAAGTAGGGTTTAATTTGATAAAAAGATTTACTTTTGCCATTTTAAAAAATTTAGAATTTTTGATATATATGTATATATTTTGTAAAGTACTTTGAGCATTGAGTGGATATTGCCCTATATAAAAGCTCAGTTTTTTTTGGGGGGGGGGGGGGGGGGGGGGTTAAAATATATTTCGTGTTTTCATTGTGCATGTGTATTTGTCAGTAAAAGTTTAAGATAATTTTCATTTTGAAGACATCTTATTTACAGCTGATGTTTAATCATAATATTGTTCGAATGTTATGAATTTCAGAGGTAAAAAACGACTATTTCGTTTCGATGTGTGAGAAAGCAGACGACTTGATGGACAGATGCATCCTTGCTGAAACTCAGGAAAATCTTCCAGATGCCCTGAGATATTGTGATAGTGCCTTAGGTAAGCTGTCAGAAGTGGTTTTCTTGAACCAAAGAAGATCAAAGAGTAGCCAAGGAAAAGAAATCTATCAAATTATTTTGTTTAAAACTACAATCTAAAAATCACAAACTGGCCAAAAAAGAGTTGAAGGAAGCATATCTGGTTTCAATATGTTATGTGTTCAAATCATACAGCACTTTGCATATTCACTTAGGGCCGACCTGCCTACTTGAAAATCTCAAAATTGTAAGAGATAAAAATTGTAGTCGCCATAGTTAACTTTACAGATCAACAATTTGCCCTCGCAATGATCAGATAACACTACAACATCCTTAAAATTATGTACTCTGGCATCAACTTTCATTTTCAATAAGTTTTAATAGCTTAGAAATGTTCATGAAGTTCTGAAAATGGAGTTTGTAATTCTACAATTTTTTCGTAATTCTTGGCCGGGGTGGAATATTGGGAGGGAAGGGGGGGCGCTAAATGAACCTAAGTGAAGAGGTGAATAATGAATGTCATTCAAATATCTTATTTATATGTATCAAAATTCAAGTATATATATCTTATATTATCTGACTTATACCATTGCTTGAAATGAGTTATATTTATAGTAGGTTTCCATTTGTTTCAAAGGAGTTGATGTAGTCATCAGCTTCATCATGAGGTTTTTCTTAGTTCCGTGTACAATAGAAAATTTCAATTATTTTGTTGGTTTTACCTCCAAGTTTATTTGCAATTTGTCCAGGTTGTTTGAAGGAAGCCATGAATCAGACAGATATCGAGAAGAAGGCAGCTATTTATGCCCAAAAGAAACACAAATCCTGCCTTTTGAAATCTAGAAGTCTCTTCAAGCGTGTCTCCAGTCAGACCACTGGTGAAGGCCGTTCTGGGAAAAGGTGGGTTGGCATCTCAATGCTTTTCTGTGACATTTGATGGACACCTTATTTAGTTAACGTGTTAAAAAAGATATTTTATTTTACCAATAGATAATTGCTCTCAATATTTTTATTTTTTTTAACGAATAAAATAACTTTTGGGATGTAAGAGGGCTCTTAACACAGAATAATGGTAGCATTATAGAGGGGATATACATATATACCAACAAAAGATCAAATAGCTCAAATTTTACTCCTAGTTACTTTGCTTTAAAAAAAATATTTTTGATGTTTTCATTCATTTTTATTTTCAGATCCAGCATTACCAGCACTGACTCAGACAACAGTGACAAGTTGGTGAGAAGAGCTCCTTCTAAGGAACGTCTCATGACCTCTGGGAGAACGTCAGCCAATGGGCAACAGCATAAGGATGTTTGTAACTCCTCCATAGACTCCACAGGAAGTTCTAGACAATCTCCCATGCCCGGGTCACAAGTTCCCGAAGGAATGCATCATCAGTTGCGGTATGATGCTGTTGCTCTACCACCATCATCAGCCTCTCAAGGTGTAAGAGATAATGAAGAAAAACTATTGAAGTCCCATGTGTCCAGAACTCAAGTTATTGACAGGTCTGAATCTGGTTCCAACCACTCCAGATCTGGCAGCAACAGCAGCGTTCGATCATCAGTTTCAGTTCCATGCTCCTTGTCATCACAGCAGCAGCAACAGCAGCATCCTTCTCAAACCCCAATGCTGCCAAAGTCTCAGTCAAGTATTGGAATGACTCCCAATGGCAGCAGCATGGGCCCAGTTCCTCTTGATGCATACGGCACTCTGTCTAGAAATAGGAAGCCCAGAAGAACTTCAGACCCTACAGGAAAGTCTGGAGACTCATATCAAATGTTTGTAAACAAACAAAAACAGCTCCATCAGGGCAACACGTCAGACAGGTGTTCTACAGACAGCAGAGACTCTGACAGTAGCAGTAATGAGGGGAATCCCCAGCGCAAAACAAGCAAAGCTGAAATACGAGAGCTTTTGGAGAATAATTTTGTTCAGCAACAGAAGCAGCAGCTAATTTCTGGAAGTGTTCGGCCAGATCAGACAAACGCTGCTCTCACAAGAAGTAGACACAGCTATGAAGGTAGTTGCTCAACAGCCTTTCCATCGTCATCTTCCGTGTCAGTATCATCAGCCCACCCAACTAAAGGCCAGCCAGTCGCAGCAATTCAGTCCCAGAAGTCTACAGGAAGACCATCAGCCATCCGCCATTCTACAGGAGGTCAAGGTCATCCAGGGCAAACCAGAAGCAGTCCAGTCCCTATTCAGATGTCAACGTCACATGACCAGGGTATAGTGACCAGATCAACTGTCTCACCCAATAATTCTACACAGGCTAGGCTTCTCACAACCAGCCCCTCGCCCCATCATCCTTACCATCAACAACAACAGGTTACTCAGATGAAACAACATGACAACAACAATAATAGCAGCAGCAGCAGCAGTAACAATACACCGTACCATCACGAAAGGTCTCACTCACAGCAACACTACATAGACAATGTTAACAGCAGTAATAGTAACAACAGGCACCAAAGGCCATTATCATCTTTAGCAGCGTCATCTGCAACATCAGCGTCATCATCCCAAAACATTAATCAACGTCAACAGCTCCCAGCACCATCTTCATCACCCTATCCACCGCCAACTGTTTCAGGATACAATCAGCCCTTACCAGGTCATAGAATACCACCCAACAACAATAACACGAGACCAAACCCCTCTTCTTCCTCCACCATCACCACTACTACCACAGCCTCCATCTCCACCTATTCCCACCAGCACTCGTCCCCCACCCCCTCCTCAGACCCCTCACAACCCATCCAACGTGCCAGTTATCAAACCCCTTCCCAAAACCCCACCACTTCATCAAATAGTTACCCCCAACCTCTCCACTACCCCACTCAACACCACTCCCCACCCCTTGCTTCTAGTCAGAGTAATTACTCCCCATCTTCAATATCCCCTCCTAACCCACACCAAGCAGCACCAGGCCTCAATAACTCAAGTGTTCAAGGTTCAAAGCCAACAACTACACCAACAAAAAGTAATAACCCCCACCAGAATCTCATATCCCCACCACCACTACGATCTCAGCCTGCCTCCTCTCAAGACCCTAGAAGACAAGGTGGAGCTCAACCTCCCCCACCACCAGCCAGAACAACTTCCAATCCAGACTTTTGTATCCAGCTCATTCAACAACCGTCATCTGTCAACCAACAAGCCACAAACTCACATCCTCACTATAACAACAGCAGCAGCTACCAACAATCACAGCATCAAAATGTAGCACGCATTCAACCAAACAGCCATTTGTTGTCAACTCACTCCACATCAAATTCTCAAGCTTCAACATCATCATCATCATCATCATCTGGCAACCCTCAGCGCTACAGAGCAGCCCCGTCAATGGACACCAACCGGTACTCCTTTGCATCAACATCCTTTACTCAAGGAGGTGTTCCATCTTCCAGCACTGGTATCAGCAGTAACCAATTGAAACACGCCTACAGCAGCACAGGTTTGAACACAATTGCCACCTCCATGGTCCCAAGACCTCTGGAAAGATGCACGTCACAGCCAGACTGCCAAAATCTGCCAGGTGTTGAGCCATATTCATCTGAGAGAGGTAAGAGATGTCACCAATACGATATGAACACTTCCTTATTTTATACTCGTAAAATGCAAGGCTTAATCTCTTTGAAATCATAAATTTAAACAATTTTATTTCTGGTTATAACTGCAGACCGTCTGTTTTCACCCAGAAGTCAGTAAATATGATACGACTTCTGGCTTGAAGTTGGGGACACGTCACTGCTTCTGTTTTCTTGATGAAAATGGTTGGATCTGCTGTTGTAGTAGGTGAAATAAATAGAGAAGTTATGATTTGAAAAATATTGAGTCTGGCTGTGAAAGGGTTAAAATATGGGCACACCATAGCCTTCATGTACATAATACAGTACCATATTGTATTAACACCATTGTAAATTGATATTCTCTTAAAATGTTGAGACTGTCACCATTTTTTAGTAAAGCCTACCATTTTACTTCACTAGAGGCTCTGTAACAAGAATATTGTAAGAAAGAAAAGATATCTAATATCATCAAGGAGTAAAGGAAATGTTTTTAATGTATATAAGATTGTAGCCATTGTCACAGTGATTTTGAAACCAACGATATTTTGTAGTACTTACACCTATGATTTGACAAACTGTCATCCCCCCTGCCTCCCCTTAAAATAAAAAATAAATTTAGTGACGAATCAGCAATGTGACCTTTCAGTTTTCAGACCTGTAACTTTTCTCAAGTTAAATCGAAAGAAAAAAAAAGGAAACACGTGTGACAAATTTACACATAAAATTCTTGATATATTAATGCTCTTGTGACACGTACATATTATGTGGTATGGATAACAAACTAACAATTCATCAATCTCCCTAGTCATTTTTTTTTTTTTTGGGTTGTTGTTTCTATTTCCTCTGTCGACTCATTAAAAATAAGAATATCAAGTTGTTACTTTTGTGCATTCACGAGAGATAACTTATTTTCTTTCCAACAACTACCACAAATCAAATCACAATATCTTCCAACAACTACCACAAATCAAATCACAATATCTTCTAACAACTACCACAAATCAAATCACAATATCTTCCAACAACTACCACAAATCAAATCACAATATCTTCCAACAGCTACCACAAATCAAATCACAATATCTTCCAACAGCTACCACAAATCAAATCACAATATCTTCCAACAACTACACAAATCAAATCACAATATCTTCCAACAGCTACCACAAATCAAATCACAATATCTTCCAACAGCTACCACAAATCAAATCACAATATCTTCCAACAGCTACCACAAATCAAATCACAATATCTTCCAACAGCTACCACAAATCAAATCACAATATCTTCCAACAACTACCACAAATCAAATCACAATATCTTCCAACAGCTACCACAAATCAAATCACAATATCTTCCAACAGCTACCACAAATCAAATCACAATATCTTCCAACAACTACCACAAATCAAATCACAATATCTTCCAACAGCTACCACAAATCAAATCACAATATCTTCCAACAGCTACCACAAATCAAATCACAATATCTTCCAACAGCTACCACAATTCAAATCACAATATCTTCCAACAGCTACCACAAATCAAATCACAATATCTTCCAACAGCTACCACAAATCAAATCACAATATCTTCCAACAGCTACCACAAATCAAATCACAATATCTTCCAACAGCTACCACAAATCAAATCACAATATCTTCCAACAGCTACCACAAATCAAATCACATTATCTTCCAACAGCTACCACAAATCAAATCACAATATCTCCCAACAGCTACCACAAATCAAATCACAATATCTTCCTAACACCAGGTTATTTTTTCAGATCTGCCTTTTTAATTTATTGTTTTAAATTCTTCTCTGTCCACCTTTTCCTATTATAACCTCCCATCTATTTTGGCTGTCTACAGATGGCTCGTATTTCCCCTCCCCTCACCCAGTGAATCACCTTGCTAACACCAACACTGTGAGTATTTTATCCTCTTTCTCACCCAGTCATTAATTCATTCATTGTGTTTTTGAATGCTTTTTTTTTAATTGCAAGAATGGGACCTTAGATTGGTTAAGTTCTACTGTGTGCTAATTTAAATATAGTTTTATAAATATTTTCTAAATTATTTGTCTCGCAGTCAATTTTAAAACATGCCATGAAAGCTGCAGTGTTGTATTAAATTTTAGATTTGCAGCATTGGCAGTAAGTAATACAAACTCTAATTGAATTGTTAGTATAAATTTGTTTAAGCTTTCAAATGAGTTCAGTATTCTTATGTAATACCCCTCGCAAATAAAATAAATACAATATTTATTTTTTTCAAAACGATATTGAAATGGGAATTTCGATATCTATCTTAATGAGGTTACAGGAGTCTCATTTTATTATAACACACTGTATTAAAAATACTTAAAGAGAGCTTTTTGAATTGTCTAGACCGTCAAATTTGGATTTGATTTTTTTTTTTTCATTTTGGCCAAACAACTTTCACTTCAAATATTTCATTGATTCAAACGATCCTCAACTTATCCAACAAATTCTTAAACTTGACATTTTAAAGAAGTCTCAAAGAAATCTCAGGTTTGAGACTTTTTAACAAGTTGAAGGTCATTTTAATTAATCTGTTATTTGAAGAAAAAGTTGTCCAGTCAAAATAATAATTTAAAAAATGTTTTGTCAGAGCTGGGCAGTAAGTTATTTGCAGTCTATGACGTCATTATCCCGACTTTGATTAGTACTCATAATTGCTTAAAATTTTATCATCAATTTGTTTTTTTCAATGTTTTTTTTTGTATGCAAGCCAAGATATGAACATTTGACCTTTAGCTACCGGGGTTCGATAACATTCTAATCTGGCATCATAACTCAATATTTTCACCAAGAAAACTAAGAGGGATTCAACTATAGTTTTACTGTGGCCCAAGTCACATCGGTGTTACATACCGCGCTCTTTGTGAAATTCATATCTTGGCTTGCATACAAAAATTATATATATAAAAAAAATCTGATGACAAAATTTAAATCAATTATGAGTGCTAATCAAAGTCTGGACAATGACGTCACAGACTGCAAATAACTTACTACCCTGCTCTGACTAAACTATTTTTTAATTATTGTTTGGACTGGCCAGGACTGAAGTTATAACATACAGAAAATTAGGAAAATGAAACTAGGCATTTAAAAAAAAGTAATAGATATCAAAACACCATAAAGTTTGTGTTTTAGGGAGTGGATTTAAGCTAAGCATTCCTGATACTGCCCCCCTCTGTTGTTTTGTTCCGGCTTTACAGAAGTATCAGGTTTTCTTGCTCAGAGAAATTAGGACAATAATATATAACTTTAATTGTCAGGAAATTATTAATTTTTCTCCCTCCATGTTTTTTTCTACCTATAGTGTAGAGCTTAAAAGCCCAACATAGGCAAGTCTTTTATCATGCATGAATTATTTATTTATATATTTATTTATTATTGTTAAAAAAGTAGGCTTGCTTCAAAATACTATAATCTATAAATGGTAATCAATACTTGTTTGATTCGATTAGTTACTCATCATATATAATTATATTAGATTTGGGCATCAGTGAATATAGTCTTTTGTTCTCTTTAATCTTTTGCATTTTTATTGTTTTATCAATATTTTATATATCTTAACAAATCTAGTAGTTGGACAAAATCTTGTGCATTAATTTTACATTATAAAAAATAATTAAAAAAAAAGGAAAAGTATAGATATATGAAGGAAGAAAAAGATACTAATAATAATTAATGGAAAGAAAAATATGCGTAAGGAATTTTGTTTAGATTGGACCTGATTGGTGTGACTTATTTTGTTGACTTTTGTTGTTTTTCCTCGTTAACATTTTCTGAATAATATTTTATCATGCTACTTAATTAACATGGGTTCAGGAATGTAATTTACTATGTATACTGGCAATTTTTGCTGGCTGTTTGTTTTTTGTTTATTAAAAAAGAATATATATATCTCGTTGTATAGAGTTAAAATGGGATGGATTCTTTACTATTCAGTATATATTTAAAAATCAACTTTTCAAAATGGTAAAGTGTTTATTATTTGCGCTATTCTCATCTCTGTATTAAGAGTTTCAGATGTGTATTTTTTTTTCAACCGTTATGAATCGACTTTTTATAACTGAATAATGAAATCAAATTAAAGGTGGAGAAATGCTTTCCCAAGAGGGAATGAGAATGTTCATAAATTCATTGAGGGATTCAAATGGGTAGCCTATGAAATGAAAAGGATACATTTCACTTTTTGCTGTTACCCACTCCATGTGTGGTCTAAGTGATGAGTACACAGTTACATAAGATGAATCCAGTGTCTTTTGTTGTTGAGATCAAATCTAAGCACGATTGAAATCAATTCTTATTCAATCAAGAACTTTTTTGTATTTTTGATTTTAATTCTACTCATAGCAACAGTTTTCTTACATTTTTAAAAGTGGTTCTTAGTTATCCATAATTTTGAAAAAAGATTATGGCAGTAAAATTAATCGTCGTCTTTTGTCCTTATCTTGTTTCTATATGTTTCTGTAAATTCACAGTTTATATAACATTCTCATCATCATCATTATTATTTTTTATTCTTTTCTGTCAGGCGGTGCATCAGGAATCTGGAGCAAGTATGAGATTGGGGAATCCCACTTCTGATCACCCAAACAACACGGAGAGACAGCAAAGTGTGAAAGACCTCATGTCTCGATTTGATCAGCCTAATGCAAACAACGTGAAACCGGCAGTCAAGCCTAAGCCAACGGTATCCAGAAATAGAAGTAAGTCCGAGTCGGGCAGCAAAAAACCCAAGTCAGTGCTGAAGAGCAAAAAAGCCAAAAGTGGAAGTGGGAAATCCAGAAAGAGTGTCACGTTTGCCCCAGATTTTTCTGAAAAAGCGTCTGGATATGAGTCGGCAGCGGAACTGACTTCATTCTCATCATCGGCCCCGATTAACGACCGTGCATATTTCAGCGATGATGAGGAGCATTTAGGTTCCAGGACAAATACGTCACAGTATTACGGTGAATGCAGCAATGACACAGAAGACGTAGAGGTGGATAGTAGCAACAGCGATGAGGCTCCGCCCCCTGAAGACTTAGCCTGTCAGTTGTGTCATAAAAGGGAAATAGAACCGGGCAGGGCTTATTGTTCCAAATGTTATTTCTACATGAGTCGCTTGATGTCATAGATACGTAATACTAACTGAAATTGTTATGATGAATATGCACATTTATAAAGCACATTTCTCCCATTTCTCATGCTCAATGTGCTTTACAATGTTTCATTATCTGTTTTTTGCACATAGAGGCCTTTAATGTCTTTGGCATTATAATTTGCTGAACAATCCAAAAAATGGTTTTTCAAATTTAGGAAATTAATTCAAGCTTAAACAATTTCTGCCTAAAACTGTCGAAAGTTGTTTTACATGTTGAGCTAAACAGAAAACAAGTTATAAAATTGCTTTAAGAAGAAGTTGAATTATTGTACAGAATGTAAAAATTTACTAGCATAACTTTCCTAGTGATATTTTAAATTTTTAATGTTATTTTATTTAAGTGTTGTCGCTGGCCTTGATTAGTAACATTCCATTAATTTTGTTTGCTTTTTAAAGCAAATAAGGTTACATAGTATAAATGTTTTTACAGATATGTACATAGTCTTTATATGATTTTTCTTTTATATTTTTAAATATCTTTTGTCATAATATTAACATTTGGCCAATGCCGATGTCCTTGCAAATGTTTATTTTTATGAGAATTGTTTTATTATATTATAAAATGAAATGTTCTGTGGAAAAAAAAAAAGATTTTAAAAGTCACTTATCCTAAAATTGAAATATTGAATGCGAAGGTCAAAATGACGAAAGTAAATTACAAGAAGTAATCACTATGAACTGGTAATTTTTGTTTTCGCATTTTTCTTTCATATTTATCTAACTAGATATCATAATGTACTTAAAATTCCTCTATAGTTAAGTGCAATGTTAAGAAATGAATTTTTTTTACTATTTATAATATACAAATAATTATTTTAAATAATGAAGAAGATATTATGCATAACATTTGAAATTTTCTTTATAATCGTCATTTGCGATTTATCCTGGCGATTTAATCTGTTTTGTTGCAATTCCTGTCATATTTTTAAAAAATTAATGAGACTCATATCATTCCATCATTCCAATACTACCTAAAAGTGCATTGTCATTTGCCATTCCCGTCCATGCCATGCACACATCGTAGGCATTATATTCTGTCGCAACTTACACCTTGTCACGTGTTGTGTACCCAGTTCTGTCATTGCTTGGCAAATATTTCATGTGTTAATTTGTTATCGAGGACTAAGCTCATTCTCCTGTCTCAGGCAGCAAATCATGATGAGTAATCTGAGGCTGTGAGCATAAGGTTGATTTCATGTTGTATATCACACCAAAAAAAAAACCCACATTATTTTAAAGCTGTTATTCTTCAAGAACTTTAAATTGACCATGGGAACTTTGACCAGGTAACAATAAATTTTCCGAATTTGATTAACGATCCAATGTATATCTGTATTCGGACAAAAACACATTTTATTTTCATTTTGGCGCAAAAATAGGAAACTAATACATACTACAAATACTGATCGGTAAAAATGACAACTAATTTGTCAAAAAAAAATCTTATATTCAAAACCTCAACAGACCTGCCTACTTGACAATCGAAAAATTCGTAATTTTTGGTAGATCAAAATTGTAGTAGCTTTAGTAAACTTTAAAAATCAACAATTTACCCCCACATGGATTAAATAACACTTCAAAATCCTTAAACTTATATAGTCTGCATCAAATTTCATTTCCAGTAAGTTTCAATGACTTAGAGATGATCGTGATAATCTGAAATTGGAGCCAAAATTTCGTAATTCTACGAGTTTTTCATACTAGTAGGCAGGTCTGCTTCAAAGAAAGGCCAAGTTTTAGACTTTTTGACTTATTGGAGGTCATCTTAATCGATGGATATTTGAAGGGAGTTTTTTTTTTGGCCAAAATGCATTTGATAAAAGTACGGTGATACAACAGTTATAGCTTCTCAAATTGCCGTGGTGTCTAAAGGAAGACTTGTGTACTATTATGGAGCAAGGGAAATGATAGAAAAATGTCTTGAATCTCTCTGAAAAAGAAATTGAAAGGGAAAAACACATTCCAGGATCATATCGATGTGATTTTCTATTGATCGGTCCTTTAGCAAAAATGTCCCTTTTTCTTTTGGTTTGTTTTGGTACTTATTTGGTTCACTCCAGTTGTGAGTGAACTTTGCCTCCCCACAAATCATGCAACATGCAGCGACCTTTTGACTCAGTCTCTATTGATAAAATATTGTTATTTTGCGTCTCATTTATATGCCGTGTGTTTTGTTTTGTTTTATTTCAAATCAATTGTCTAGTAGCATGTTCATTGAGCATGTCAAACATATCCAATATATCATTTAGTTTATTTTGTTTAAATTTAGCACACATGCAAAGCAATTTAGTCATCAATCATATCTGCAAAAATACAACAACAACAAAAACAAACGAATTTTTGTTTCTTCCACCATTCTATATGCAACTGTTGCGATTTTTTCATCTTCCCCGGTAACAGACAAGATCCGTACCATCATTTATTTTAGCAGATGAAATATGAAAGAATATCATTTATTGGATTTGCGGTATTTTTATAGATTGCACTTATAAGTAAATGTTTTGTTGTTTTTTTCTGTTTTTTTTTTGTCTTTGTTATTATTTTATATTTTTTGTCTTTGTATTTATACTTATTTTCTTTTTTTTTGTTTTGTTTTGTTTTTGTTTTTTTCTCTAGGCGGGAAAGTAAATTTCAGGTTCTGGGAGAATGATATTTTAATTTAATTTTTGAAATGTCAATATTATAAGATTCAACTTTGTCTTTTATTGTTTTTTGTTTTTTTTGGGTTTTTTTTTTGTGGCGGAAGAGGACGGGGTGGTGTTTTGATATGCGCTTTTTTGTTTTTTTTTGTTTGTATTTTTTAGAATCGCCTTGCAGGAAATTATTTATGATTTAAAATCTTTCTGAAGCCTCAGAATTAAGACTCGTTATAAGATTTTTATAATAAAATAGGAGACTCATTTGTACTGGTAATTTCAATATCTGTGATTTGAAACATTTTATAAGGTTCTTGGCAATTTTTATTTTTCGGACTTCACTCCTTTCTCCTTGGCTTGGGGATAGCTGTGTAACAATATATATATATATATATATATATATATATATATATATATATATATATATTATATTATATTACTATATATATATAATGTATTTACATTAGTTAGTTAACAAATATATGTTATAACATATATAAAATAAGCTTCTTGTCGTGTTTGTAAATAATTGTAAAATAAACAAACGTGTTTTAGTCTGATAGTTTATTTGTTTTTTTTTTTTTTTTGTTTTTCTTTGTTTCTTTTTTTAGTTTCTGTTATCTAGCTTTTTTCGTGAATTTTTTTTCTTTTAAAATGATAACTTTGTTCTTCATTTTATCTTTATAATTTTATTTGTAATATATTGTGTAAACAGAACTTAGATGTATTATCACATTTAGGGGTTTTTAAATAATATTAGTTGATCATTTTCTTGTTTTTAAAATTATATTGTTGCTTTTTAAAAAAATTATATATTTTTATGCAAGTAGCAATTGATTGTGAAAATAAATTCTACACATACATACTTCGCGACCATTCCATTGTCAAAATACCCAAATTCTATTGTAATTGTTATTATTATTATTGTTATTTTGAATAGCTGTTGCTGTAAGTTATCATAATAATTACCATTTTATATTCAATTAAAATTTCCATGGAAAATTTAATTCAAAATTGTCTTATTTTCGTTTTGTTATTCCTCATACTAAAAGCAGAAAGTCGGACGGGGTCATTTGCCCTCCAGGGGGTCACTCTTGCTGTGACCTCTATCTACCTTTATCTGTTTTCCATTTCCAGTTGCTCCGGAATGAGATTGATTGGCTTTGTCTGGGGCCCTGACTGGGATTCTGTACTTAGATTTACTTCTTTTGTAGTCCCGTTTCTGATTTTTCATAATCAGTTTATGAAAAATACTGTTACCAAAGAGTGTGTAGGGTAACGTAGTTACCAAGAGCTCTCACTTCTCTTAAACGCAATGCTATTGTCGCGTGCCAGGCGAGACCGCGAGGTGGGTGTGCTCCTCGTGTATCATGCGCGCTAGGCTTACTGATACAATGAAGAAAATACGAGTAGAAGACGGAAGATGCTTGGCTTCACCAAAAGCGGGAAGTGAGAGCTCTTGGTAACATAATAATCGTTACCTACATGCTGTTTGCTGTTACCATTAATTATAGATAGTTCGAAGATGACGTCACTCAGGTCTTTGTTATTGTTTTTTTTTGCCATCCGCGTTTATGAGTAATGCTCACTGAACTGTATTAACCTGACTATAAACGTCCATGGATACACACAGTTTTGTGTGTTGGTCCGTTATACTTTCGGATGGCAATGTTATGAGCTCCTTAGCCAAGCGCATTCTATCAATAGGTGTTCTGATAAAAATGATTTTTAGAAATGATGAATTGATTGATAATAAGTATATAAAAAAGTAGATATATAATTTATAATATATATATATATATATATATATATATATATATATATATATATATATATATATATATATATATATATATATATATATCCTTTCTTTAAAAAATTTAGCATTGTGGAGAACATTGTGCTTATTTGAGTCAATAAAAAAATTGATACGGTGCACAACTCTACTGAAAGATTTGAAAATTAGAAATGTATATTTTACAGATAGATAAACAGATAACTTGATTTCCTTTTATAATTTAAAGTCAGTTTGAATGTTCGTTGAGTCACACAGATATCATAAAATACGTACCGACGACACTAAACAGTCCCAAAATCAACCAATTTCGTCACTGTAAAAAGTTGTCAGTTTGCGTCATCTATTTATGACATCAAGTATTATTATTACTTCCGTTGTGTTGTTAATTTAGCGGTGATCAGTGTTGTTATATAGTAGTATGTTCTAATTGGATGTATGTTTATGTGTGTGTGCGTGTGTGTGTGTATGTGTGTGTGTGTGTGTTGTGTGTGGTGTATACATGTGTGTGTGTGTGTGTGTGTGTGTGTGTGTGTTGGCATTTTTCAGCAAATCGTGGCATTCATGGTGATATTATTCACTTGATCACATGAAGGTATTTCAGTCGCCATTTTGATTCTTTTTTTACTATTAGGATTAGCTCGAGATCGAAGGATTTTTTTTTTCTATTAGGGTTAGTCATAAATCTTAGTAAAGGTGCTAGGATGTTTGTTTTTCCATAAGTTAAGTAAAGGGGAGACATTCCGAAAGCTCCTACATCCCCAGTATTCTTTAAATTTGTATTTTCACCGTTGATATTTTGTCAGGCATTTATTTATTCAATTTGTCTTTATATAGAAGTATTTTAAAAACTCTAGAACAAACCTTGATAGATTTGTGAAAGTTTAAAATTTCCTAATTTGACCATTGTTTTGATTTTCGGCCGCCATTTTGATTTGTTAAGTATTGAAAGGTAGTGCAAAGCAGTCGGAGAGTTGTTTTTTCTATTAGGGTTAGCTCGAGAGGTTAGTCATAAGTCTTATTAAAGGTGCTAGGGTGTTTGTTTTTCCATAAGTTAAGTAAAGGGGAGACATTCCGAAAGCTCCTACATCCCCAGTATTCTTTAAATTTGTATTTTCACCGTTGATATTTTGTCAGGCGTTTATTTATTCAATTTGTCATCATTTTTTCTATTAGGGTTAGCTCGATATCGGAGTATATTTTTATTCTATTAGGGTTAGTCATAAGTAAAGTGAAGGGGAGACATTCCGAAAGCTCCTACATCCCCAGTATAATGTATTCAGTTAATGTAAATGTTGCTGCTCGAAGCTCGAAGAAATAAATAATCAAGTGAAATTAAATGTAAGCTTCAATTTAATTACAAAAACAGATCAAATGAACGTTTCGGGTTTCCCCTTTATCAACAAAACAAGATGAATGAAACACCAAAGATGAATGAGATAATGTGGTAGTGGCTAGTTAAGATGAATAAACAAAACATTGGTTGGCAGGAAATTAGTATGCTCCTTTGTAAGGAAGCACGAATTAAAACAGAATGCTAGATATTTCTAAAAAGGTGCGCAATTAATTAAGTGAAAAGAGGGGAGGCGGGGAGGAACTGTGTAATGCAGTTTAGAAAGTTAAATATAAAAACATGTAGAATGTTGTTGGAAGATAAATACAATGGAATTGAAAATCCTTTCTTAAATATAGTCTAGCCTTGTGGAGAACATTGTGCCATTTGAGTCAATAAAAAAAAAATGATACGGCGCACAACTCTACTGAAAGATTTGAAAATTAGAAATGTATTTTTTACAGATAGATAAACAGATAATTTGATTTCCTTTTATAATTTAAAGTCAGTGGAGGTGCATAAAAACGGTGCCAAACGCCACCAAACATGATCACCAGAGTACTGTACTGTAAGGTAAGTTCTCGATCCCAGGATCGTCTTTCAACTCTGCTCACGTCTGCTCCTTCAGGTTTATTTTCGCAGTTGATTTTATTACCACAACCTGTTTTCATACACGGACAACTATATGTGCTGTGTCACGGGTCAGAGGCTATAGCGGCTTACACTTCATGTTGGGCCACACATAAAAATCAACAGAGGATGTACCAACTTACACAGACAACGTTGTTTACCAATCTGCCCTCATTAAATAATGGTGGGTATAATATCGAATAGAAATAGTTCATTCCCCGCGAAATTGCGGGCTTTTTACTAGTATATATATATATATATATATATATATATATATATATATATATATATATATATATATATATATAATTTTATGTAATCAGCAGGCAGCACTGTTTCGACCCATGTCTCAGTGCAGTTTGAAATTTGGCATATGGTGTTCCTGACCTCCCATAGTGGGCAGGGAGGTACATACTGTGTCTCTAACCCCATATATCTGTTTTCCAACATGCTTTCTGTCTTTGTCTTGGAATTAGATTACATGGTTTTGTCCTGGCCCTGGCCGGATACCCTGGCTGGGAAGGAAACAGTCAAATGTATTGTTAGTTTTGGGAGATTATCTATTTTTTTCCCTTGTAAATCATCTCTCTGTTATGTACTGTACTATTTTTCCTTTTATGTAAACAATTGAGTGTGTTCCTCTTGGCGGGGACCCGTGCTTGTGTCTGGATGAGACATTAGTGATCTCAAACTAAGTACACTGATAGTGTGCTCTTGTAATCTACATCTGTTCCCTATTTGAACCAATTCCCCTTGTCTGCCTTAGTCTTGTTTTAATTGGATTCAGTAGTCTGATGTCACGCCGCCCGGCAACGGCGGCCATCTTGGTTCTTAACAAAGAAAATCATTACTTTTTGTTCTTCATGTTGGATAGAACTTTTCATATGCCTTGTGATCAAATGTGTAAAAGTCAAAACATGATCAAATTTATGTTGTTTTTTCCCTCTGGATACGCTTTATGATCGCCTGAGAAATAATTCATACGAGCGTCCGCCATAGTTCCGATAGTTTAGAGCCAGTGTTACTAAGTTACCATGCGTCATGAGGAAGGAAGTGACGTTACGACTGTTGAAGAGTATTGTAACTCTAATAAAACTTTATACCATCCCATTTTCTTCTTTTTTACTGGCGCTGATATGACCTAAATGTGTTGCAAGCATCGTAAAACCCTTAAAAACAATCAAAACAAGCAAACCATAGGGTAGGCGTACGTTGGCCACCCCTGGGCTGGTGATTCTTTCAATGATCTTAAGCTTTCATATAGAGCAATGTCCATTAAACGTGTCAAAGCGCTTTATAACGGGTCTTAGCTATGAGAAAAACTCACAAACGCGGATGGCAAAAACAATAACAAATGCCTGAGTGACGTTATCTTCGAACTATCTATAGATAGTTCGAAGTTGACGTCACTCTGGTCTTTGTTATTGTTTTTTTTTTTTTTGCCATCCGCGTTTATGAGTAATGCTCACTGAACTGTATTAACCCGACTTTAAACGATCATGGATACACATAGTTTTGTGTGTTGGTCCGTTATACTTCCGGATGGCAATGTTATGAGCTTCTTAGCCAAGCGCATACTATCTATATATAGTTCGAAGATGACGTCACTCAGGTCTTCGTTGTTGTTTTTTGCCATCCGCGTTTATGAGTAATTCTCACTGAACTGTATTAACCTGACTATAAACGTTCATGGATACACACAGTTTTGTGTGTTGGTCCGTTGTACTTCCGGATGGCAATGTTATGAGCTTCTTAGCCAAGCGCTACTATCTATAGATTGTGGAGATTTGGCTGAGAGATACTTTTCTTTACCGAAGAAGATGTCACGTGTTGTTAAAATACAATTCATTTCCATCCTAACTGAATAAGATGAAATTTTTAAAGAGGAATTTGCAATATTACCATGTACCCCGACTTTTGGACGCCATTTATAAACGTTCAAGGTTATACATAGTCCTTGTGTGTTGATACATTATATCCGGCTGGCGGATGTTGTATTTTATGTAAACTCATAGCATCAATAAACGTTTACGGTTACACAGCTTTCTTGTGTTGGTACGTTATATCCGGCTGGCGGATGTTGAGTATTTCACCTAAACGCATAACATCAATAAGTTAGTTGTTTGTTGTTGACTTGGGTGAGACCTCACCTCATTAAAATTAGTTCGATGTGAGTCTCGGGCTATAGATAGTATGCGCTTGGCTTAGAAGCTCATAACATTGCCATCCGGAAGTGTAACGGACCAACACACAAAACTGTGTATGCATGAACGTTTATAGTTGGGCTAATACAGTTCAGTGAGCATTACTCATAAACGCGGATGGCAAAAAACAATAACAAAGATCAGAGGGACGTCAACTTCTAACTATCTATAGATAGTAATTATTCTCACTAAACTGTATTGACCTGTCTATAGATAGAATGCGCTTGGCCAAGGAGTTCACAACATTGCCATCCGGAAGTATAACTGACCAACACACAAACTCTGTGTAACCATGAACTTTTATAGTCTGGTTAATACAGTTTAGTGAGAACAACTCACAAACGCGGATGGCAAAAACAATAACAAAGGCCTGAGTGACGTCATCTGCATACTATCTATAGATAGTATGCGCTTGGCTAAGAAGCTCATAACATTGCCATCCGGAAATATAATGGAAAACACACAATACTCTGTGTAACCATGGACTTTTATAGATGGTTCGAAGATGACGTCACTCAGGCCTTTGTTATTGTTTTTGACATCCGCGTTTGTGAGTTGTTCTCACTAAACTGTATAGATAGTTCGAAGATGACGTCACTCAGGCCTTTGTTATTGTTTTTGCCATCCGCGTTTGTGAGTTGGTCTGTTATACTTCCGGATGGCAATGTTGTGAACTCCTTGGCCAAGCGCATTCTATCTATAGTCGGGGTAATACAGTTAAGTGAGTATCACTCACAAACGCGGGTGGCAAAATACAATAACAAAGGCTTGAGTGACGTCATCTTCGAACTATCTATAAACGTTCATGGTTGCACAGAGTTTTGTGTGTTGGTCCGTTCTACTACCGGATGGCAATGTTGTGAGTTTCTGAACACTTTTCACTATATGGGTCATTTTGAGCACACTTTGCAATGTGACCAATGACCTCGAGCACATGGAAATGTAATATTATAGATCATGCCCATTCATTCCAAGTCAATAAAAAATACACGAGCACATGTGTCAACAAATTGAATGTATTATTATATATATATATATATATATATATATATATATATATATATATATATATATATATATATATTATATTATATATATATATAATATATATATATATATATAAAGCAAATTTCTCCAATCCAATGTTGCTGGCTCTCTTTCCTAATCACGATAAAGTGTGTAGTGTGTAGGCGTGGTGGTTGGTGGTAAACGTGCTTGGAGCTCGGCTTAAAAGCCTTGTTTAAATTTGCAATCTCTGACATTGAATAAAGACATAATTTATATCTTAATTTTATTCATATTTGAACAGGACATCTTGTGAAATAGTTTGTGAAAAGTGAAATTTACTGGACAAGGATTTTGTTCAAACTGTGATACCGTTTTCAAAACATATCATATACAAAGATTATTCTTATGGCTGAATTGTTTCCAAGAACTAATGAGGTAAGATCTTCACACCTCGATCACAAAGAGCTGTAATTATTGTATGATTTTGTGATGCTGAAGCTGTGTAAAATGTAACCTTATCATACATATAACATGTGGGAGCCCTTCCATTACACCACCGCTCTCTATGTCTTTATTTTATTACGGTTGTGATGATTTCAAATTGCGCATTCCTTTTAAAATGAAAATAATGGTCTATACTAGTTAGCTTGAAAGAGTAAAGTTGTCCCTTAGATCATTAGTCATTCGACCCGTAGAACCAGAGTTTATCCCGGTTTCTATAGCGTCAAACTAACAATAACAATTGCTTGCTACCCTTTTGATAGGATTATTATTATTATTATTATTATTATTATTATTATTATTATTATTTAATATTATTATTATATTATTTTATTATTATTATTATTATTATTATTATTATTATTATTATTATTATTATTATATTTATATTTCATCATCATCATCACCATCATCATCACCATCATCATCATCATCATCATCATCATCATCATCATCATCATCATTATGATTGTTGTTTTTGTTGTTGTTGTCGTTATTATTATTATTATTATTATTATTATTATTATTATTATTATCATTATCATTATCATTATCTTTATCATTATTATTATTATTATTATTATTATTATTATTATTATTATTATTATTATTATTATTATTATTATTATTATTATTATTATTATCCATCCTATTAATGTTCACTATCAGCATCGCTTCACTGTGTTCACTAAAGTGACCTATCGTATCAAATCGGTTTTAAACCAGTTACCAAAAAGTGATCCAGAAAAGTTAGATTTTAGTTTGTGACACTTTAAAAACAAGATGACTATTTTGTCTTCAATAAGATATACAAAATTTGCCAAGTTTTATTTTTTTGATAATAAAATAATTTCCCAACATGTAAATTATCTTGACATAATACAGTTTTGAGGCAGTGAGTCACAAATTGCCAAATCTGTAGATAAAAATAATAATAATAATATGTTTACTGCGATTAACGTGAAGTTGGATGATATTCGTACGAGATTCGGTCAAAGGGAGGTAATACATGAAATTATTGCTTGTCGGCTTTAATAGCATGGATTATGTCCCATGGTCGACAAAAGAAAAATAATGAGGTGACGAAATACACTTGTGGATCGGGACACGATACCTGTGATATGATAATACATTATTATTATTTTTTTTGACAGAGACAATGGTGCGGCCAGTTAGTAGGTACTCAATGTTACAGCGGACTATAGTGAGAGAATGTTAGTAAAGAATTTACGCTCCCAAACCAGAGACCTACACGTACCAAGGCGACTGTACGGCTATGTGGTCTTGTGGTACGACACTCGCTTTCGGATCGGTAGGTCCTGGGTTCGAAGCCTGGCTGGGCGCATAGCTGAGTCCTCGGAAAAGGCTATTTTCTCACATTCTCTCACCGTACTCAGGTGTAAAATGAGTACCCGGCCGTTTACAGCGTTATCTCTGTCCGAAAAAAAAAATGCAATATCGCCTAACAGGCGTCATGTCACGTCCTACATGGTGCATGTTGCTATTGACCAGGGACCCCTCGTAAAATGCTTTAAGCACGTTTAGTGGATATTGCACTATAAAAAAGCTCAATTTAAAAAAAAAAAAAAAAATTTTTTGGGGGGGGGGGGGGGGGGGGGGGGGGTTTGTTGATGTTTTGGGGTTTTTTTTTTTACTAAGTCGAGTGTCATAACTACCACCCCTATACGTGGTGTTGTTTAAATTTTAACTGTTCTTGTTGATGGCTGAAAAATAATTTGTGCCCGAATGGTTTCTTGTTCAATGTTTTGCTCTTCTCTTAATCTTGTTTTATCCTTTCTTTGTTCAATACCCTTTTTGTAAAAGTTCACAGAATCTAGCAGCTTCCTACATTTTAACACCAATAAAACGGGTCACATTTGTAACCTATAAACTCAAAATGGTATTATGAAGGAAGACATTGATAAAGGAAGAACGAAGACAACCAGATACCTAAAAGTGATCGTATTCGAATTGAAATAACCTTTTCTAACCTTAAGAATCTACATACATTTTCTTAATGAAACATATATATTAATAATAATGTTAACTAAAAAGACTCTACATTAATACATTTTTGAAACGCTGGTCACATTTTTGTTGTTTTTTTGTGGGGAATATTTTATTAGGGATTTTTTGTTTTTGTTTGTACGTGTTTGTTTGTTTTGTTTTTTTGGTTGTTTGTTTTTATTTGTTGTTGTTGTATAGTCTAGTCTGAACGGAGTCAAATATACAGGGGCATATCCTGTCAATAAAGATGAGTTGTCGTTCGTAGTGCCCAAGAAAACAAATGAAATGATCCCATTGGTTGAACGATTGGATACAGCTCAATGTTAGCTTTCTATTGTTGGTCGTTGGATTTGTTAAATAGTCCTTCAGGACCATTGAGCTCGTGGTGCCGGAGTTCATCCCTGGTTTCTATAGTCTGAAACGGACAACAGCAATTGCTTGCTACCCTTTGGGTAGGACACAAAAGTCTATCGCAAAGTAATTTCTGTTAGATCGAACAGACCCAGTTACCCAATCACTGCTGGGTGGACAGGAGAGTCAGAAAAAATCTGGACTGCACCCGGGATCGATTTCGGTCCCTTTGCGTGTGAAGTGAGTGCTCTACCAACTGATCTAACGGAACCCCCGTCGTCACAATTTAATGTGATGTAGTTTTGTTTGTTTGTTTGTTTGTTTGTTGTTGTTGTTGTTTTTTGGCAGAGTCAGATTTAATTAAGACTACGGACATATCCCTAATTTACGTTGTCTTCCACAGATGGGCGTGCGACGTTCTCAGACTTGTACGACAAGGACGTGACGATGACGTCCACGGTGGCCTGTCTGTCCACCAAGCTTTTCTGGTTGAATTGCCGGGTGGTTACTGATATATCTCGAAGTGGAAGACCGTGTCTTGTTTTGGTGGGAAATTTATCCTGTAAGTGGACTGCTGTTCAGAAAACAAAGTAGTAAAGACGATACACTCCAGCACGATTTCCTACAACTCATTCGGATGTCCCGAAATGTTTCCTTATTATTTGTTGTTATAGTTCCATTCCTTCCTCGAACTAATTTTTACCCCAAACACGGGTTCCTCGCACTAATTTTTACCCCAAACACGGGTTCCTCGAACTAATTTTTACCCCAAACACGGGTTCCTCGAACTAATTTTTACCCCAAACACGGGTTCCTCGAACTAATTTTTACCCCAAACACGGGTTCCTCGAACTAATTCTTACCCCAAACACGGGTTCCTCGAACTAATTTTTACCCCAAACACGGGTTCCTCGAACTAATTTTTACCCCAAACACGGTTTCCTCGAACTAATTTTTTTACCCCAAACACGGGTTCCTCGAACTAATTTTTACCCCAAACACGGGTTCCTCGAACTAATTTCACCCAGCCATGTGAAAAATTATATTAATTTAAGGATTAAAATAAAATGCGACTTGTGATTTCGACTATTGATGATTGACTGTGACATTGACAGTTCCATATCTGTGCATCTATCTACTATCTTATCACATCCCCATTCGTTCTACTCGTAATTTGAATACCACGCGTCATGATTTGCTAAGGCTTGGCTACGACAGTAAATGAATGTTGTGATACAGCCACCGCCCCCCCCCCCCTCCGACCACCACCAACTTTTTGTAACATATTATGTATAAAGTTATCTCCCTCAACATGGGCGATAAAGTAAATAAATAATCGAGTTCCCTTTATTCATCCTCAAGCTGAAATTTGTCTTAGGGTCTATTCCAAAGGCTGGAATAGCCCAGGTGTCAACCACAGCTCAGCGCCGCAAATTGAGCTATGGAGAGGTGACTTGCTGACGGCCACTTACCTCGATGAATATTCGAACGAGGTATCTTTCGGGTTTGAAGCTAAGACCATACCGTTGAGCCGCACTGCCACCTCTCCCCTCTCCACCAAGTTGTTTTGGCAAGGCACGGTTACATCGAACTGTTTTACATGTCCCGAGGAGTTCTGGGAAACCTTCCTGGAGTGTATGTGATAATAAGCTGCTAGAAGCTGTGGGCTGTAAAAAGTAATGAACAAAAAATGAATATAACAGATTGGTCGTTGATGTATAGGTCTGAGCTGAGTCATTGGCTGATTCGTATCAGCTCAGTTTATCTGCCACAAATTTTCATTGCCAACACCATTGCAGATCCATATTCTCAGTTTGTCATTTCACGGATGGTTTCGTCATTGAAACGTTCACCTCGACATCGATTGCACGAAGTTTGTTTGTCTCTGGAATCAACTCCAAAAAAAAAAAAAAAAAAAAAAAAAAAAAAAAAAAAAAAAAAAAAAAAAAAAAGAAAGCGATTCGTCTGTGAATGAAAGGCCGTCCCAAATATTCTAATCTCAGGCCTGGAGTTCACGTGCCCATCTCAGTGTTTGTGCAAAGGGGTCAGCTTTGGTCTGAATTACGGGTTTGTGATATTTCAAACCACGCTCACTGAGCATGCTATTTGGTGCGTCAACTGTTTAGCAACGCTTATGTGAAATGAATATCTGAAATAATGTTGGTGCCCATTTACAATATTTACATATATACCAACATGTTTGGCGCTCCGCTTCTGTTCTTTACTTGTGACAATCATCATCATATCTTGTCGCGCCAGTGAGTCAGCCAGTCCCGGGCAGTCTGGTTGCATTCCCTCAGGTCAGCATTGGTGCAGTGAGGTCCCAGCGAGCATTCAGACAGGATGTGGTCCATGGTCTGTCTGGGGTGACCGCATGGGCATTCAGTGCCCGGTGAGATTTTCCATTTAAAGAGGTTGGTGGCGGTGTTTCCCACCTTTGCTCTAGCTCTGTTCAACGCCACCCATTCTTTTCTCTTGAGGTCTGTGCCTGCTGGGAGCTTTTCTGTTGGGGGCTGGAGGGCATCGTTTGCTGTCTTGTCCCATTCTACCCATTTGTCCAGGCGGAAGAATGCTGAGTGGTCTGGGTGAAGGCTCTCTACTGTGAGGAAGCTTTTCCTTGATTTGAGCCTGCTTTTGGGGCAATTGTGGTCATGAAGGGGGTGTCTCTGGTCCATTTCCTGTTTGTATTTTTGTATTTGGGCATGAGTTTCCCTCCGGATGTGTGGTGGGGCTATTCCTGCTGCACGGTAGACCAGTGGTAATGGTGTTGCTCTCAGCTGGCCCGTTATGATCCGGCAGGCGTTGTTGAGCTCGGGGTCTAGCTTGGAGGCATGGCATGATCGGGCCCATACAGCTGAGCAGTACTCCGCAGTTGAGTAGCTGAGGGCCAATGCTGTGGTCCTTAGAGTTTTAGGGTCAGTTCCCCAGTTCATGTTTGCCAGCTTTCCAAGGAGGGCATTACGCGTGGACACTTTTGCCTTGGTCTTCCTCACGTGTTCTCTGAAGGACAGAGTCCGATCAAGCGTCACTCCGAGGTACACTGGGTGGTAGTTGTACTCTAATGTCTGGCCATTCCACTTGATGTTAAGTTTTTTGTGGGCTTGGTGGTTGTTGAGGTGAAATGCACACATTTGTGTTTTCCCTGGGTTGGCGTTCAGAGAGTTTTTAGTGTAGTACTTTGTAAGGGTGTCTAGGGCATTTGTCAGTCTGCTCTCGATTGGTTGGAAGGACACATCTTGTGTTGCGAGGCATAGGTCATCAGCATATATGAATCGGCGGATATTTGGGAACTCAGGCTGATCATTTGTATATATGTTGAAAAGTGTTGGAGCCAGCACTGATCCTTGGGGAAGACCATTCTTCTGGGTGCGCCACCTGCTCTTCCGGCCATCCATTTCAACAAAGAAGCGCCTGTTTTCGAGAAGTGACTGGATAATATTTACAATTTTCTTATTCTTTATCATTTTAGCCACTTTGAGGAGTAGGATCTTGTGATTCACTGTGTCATAGGCTGCAGTGAGGTCGACGAAGACTGTGCCAGTGACCTGTTTTGTCTCAAACCCATCTTCTATGAATTGTGTAAGGTTTAGAAGTTGACAACATGTTGACCGTCCTGGTCGGAATCCAGCCTGGTCTGGAGACAGTTGTTCGTCTAGACTGGGTGACACGCGGGACATAACCATTCGCTCAAATAGCTTGTATGCGATGCACAGGAGGGAGATCGGGCGATAACTTTTCTTGGATTTTGGATCTTTCCCCGGTTTCAGTAGGGTGACTACTCTTGCTTTCCTCCATGCACTTGG
This sequence comes from Berghia stephanieae, assembly GCF_034508935.2. Taxonomy (NCBI): domain Eukaryota; kingdom Metazoa; phylum Mollusca; class Gastropoda; order Nudibranchia; family Aeolidiidae; genus Berghia; species Berghia stephanieae. The sequence continues at coordinate 10,308,783 of NC_088364.1, forward strand.
CAGCCTGTTTGTCCTTGCCGATACATTGAAGAGGTCCAATAGCCAGGATAGGGTTCTCGGGCCAAAGTGTTGAATCATCTCAGTTGTGATTCCATCCAGTCCAGATGCGTTTCCTGCCTTCAGATGGGACAAGGCCTCCAGTAGCTCCTCCAGGGTAAAAGAGTCAAGATGATCTTCACTATCCTTGAGGGCTTTGTCCATTTCACGTTTCAGGGCTTTTAGTTGGCCTCGTGCTTTCTTGGCTGGTTTCCCATTCAGTAGAATAATAAAGGCATGTGATACAACAACAGAAAGAAAAAAAAATTGGTCAACTTCTTTAATAAATATACCACGTACCAATCTGTTTTCTCTTTTGTGAGATAGTGGCAAACAAAAAATGTCATGTCTTTTGTAAATGACTATATAATTCGCTCACTTATATCATTCTATCCAAATAAATGTTAAGAACTGAAAATTTATCATGTCACTTTTAAGCAATGGACTGTATTTAAAATGATGGAACGAACCACTAACTAGTATCGATTCAATGCAAACATTCCCGGTGAACTCCATTTCTTCCGATTTGCGCATATTTATTACCGTCGGCTAGTCGGCCAACCTGTTATTTATTCAGATGTGTGATTATGTCAGAACTAGATGTCGGCAACGACTCGTGGTTATATGAAAATAATGTGCGAAATGATTTAATTACTAGCAAATTTCATTAAAAGTCCTTTCTATTTCTTAGTTATGCAGATTGTACCAGAGTCGTTCAAAAATCACAATATCAAAAGTTTCCAGACTTGCGACTTGCTTTAAGCACTGCAGTAGGGCTACCTATTAAAAGCGTGGAAGTTGTATTGTCTTGTTGAAAAAACAAATAATTGATCGGAATAAAGTGTGGAATAAGTGTTTTTTTTTCCCTCTATCATGTTACGTGATTTTCTATACGAAGACGAAATCACAGTCGGTTTATTTCTAAAGATTAATTACCTCCAATGAATCCTGACTTGAATGCAATGGATTCTATCCAGGAATCCCACAATTTCAACAGAAAAAAATGATGTGATGGTGATGGTGGTTGCAATAGTGGTGGTGGTGGTTGCAAAGTGGTGGTGGTGGTTGCAATAGTGGTGGTGTGATTGCAATAGTTATGATGGTGGTTGCAATAGTGGTGGTGGTGGTTGCAATAGGGTGATGGTGGTTGCAATAGTGGTGATGGTGGTTGCAATAGTGGTGATGGTGGTTGCAATAGTGGTGGTGGTGGTTGCAATAGTGGTGATGGTGGTTGCAATAGTGGTGATGGTGGTTGCAATAGTGGTGGTGGTGGTTGCAATAGTGGTGATGGTGGTTGCAATAGTGGTGGTGGTGGTTGCAATAGTGGTGATGGTGGTTGCAATAGTGGTGGTGGTGGTTGCAATAGTGGTGGTGGTTGCAATAGTGATGATGGTGGTTGCAATAGTGATGATGGTGGTTGCAATAGTGGTGGTGGTGGTTGCAATAGGGTGATGGTGGTTGCAATCGTGGTGGTGGTGGTTGCAATCGTGGTGGTGGTGGTTGCAATAGTGGTGGTGGTGGTTGCAATAGTGTGATGGTGGTTGCAATAGGGTGATGGTGGTTGCAATAGTGATGATGGTGGTTGCAATAGTGTGATGGTGGTTGCAATAGTGGTGGTGTGCTTGCAATAGTGATGATGGTGGTTGCAATAGTGGTGGTGGTGGTTGCAATAGGGTGATGGTGGTTGCAATAGTGGTGATGGTGGTTGCAATAGTGGTGATGGTGGTTGCAATAGTGGTGGTGGTGGTTGCAATAGTGTGATGGTGGTTGCAATAGTGGTGATGGTGGTTGCAATAGTGGTGGTGGTGGTTGCAATAGTGGTGATGGTGGTTGCAATAGTGGTGGTGGTGGTTGCAATAGTGTGATGGTGGTTGCAATAGTGGTGGTGGTGGTTGCAATAGTGTGATGGTGTGGTTGCATTAGTGGTGGTGTGGTTGCAATAGTGTGATGGTGGTTGCAATAGTGGTGATGGTGGTTGCAATAGTGGTGATGGTGGTTGCAATAGTGGTGGTGGTGGTTGCAATAGTGGTGATGGTGGTTGCAATAGTGGTGATGGTGGTTGCAATAGTGGTGATGGTGGTTGCAATAGGGGTGGTGGTAGTTGCAATAGTGGTGATGGTGGTTGCAATAGTGATGATGGTGGTTGCAATAGTGGTGATGGTGGTTGCAATAGTGGTGGTGTGGTTGCATTAGTGTGATGGTGGTTGCAATAGTGGTGGTGGTGGTTGCAATAGTGATGATGGTGGTTGCAATAGTGTGATGGTGGTTGCAATAGTGGTGATGATGGTTGCAATAGTGGTGGTGGTGGTTGCAATAGTGGTGATGGTGGTTGCAATAGTGGTGGTGGTGGTTGCAATAGTGTGATGGTGGTTGCAATAGTGGTGGTGGTGGTTGCAATAGTGTGATGGTGGTTGCAATAGTGGTGATGGTGGTTGCAATAGTGGTGATGGTGGTTGCAATAGTGGTGATGGTGGTTGCAATAGTGGTGGTGTGTGTTTGCAATAGTGGTGATGGTGGTTGCAATAGTGGTGATGGTGGTTGCAATAGTGGTGGTGGTGGTTGCAATAGTGTGATGGTGGTTGCAATAGTGGTGGTGGTGGTTGCAATAGTGGTGATGATGGTTGCAATAGTGGTGATGGTGGTTGCAATAGTGGTGGTGGTGGTTGCAATAGTGTGATGGTGGTGGTGGTGGTTGCAATTGTGGTGGTGGTGGTGTGGTGATCATGATTAAAATGGTGATAATATTGGTGATTATGATGATAATGGTGATGTGGTTGTGGTTGCAGAAGTGGTGATAGTGATGATGATAATGTGGTGATGGTGGTGGTGGTGGTGATATGGTGGTGTTGGTTGTTGTACTGATGGTGATGATAATGATGATATGGTGGTGTTGGTTGTAATAGTAGTGACGGTGGTGGTGATGATAATTACTGTGATGTGGTGGTGGTGGTTGCAATAGTGGTGGTAGTGATAATTATGATATGGTGGTGGTTGTAGTAGTGTTGGTAGTGATAATGAGATATGGTGGTGGTTGTAGTGGTGTTCGTAGTGATAATGATGATATGGTGGTGGTTGTAGTAGTGTTGGTAGTGATGATGATGATATGGTGGTGATTGTAGTAGTGGTGGTAGTGATAATGATGATATGGTGGTGGTTGTAGTAGTGTTGGTAGTGATAATATGGTGGTGGTTTTAGTAGTGTTGGTAGTGATAATGATGATATGGTGGTGGTTGTAGTAGTGTTGGTAGTGATAATGATGATATGGTGGTGGTTGTAGTAGTGTTGGTAGTGACAATGATGATATGGTGGTGATTGTAGTAGTGTTGGTAGTGATGATGGTGACAACATAATGGTTACAGTAGTAGTTGTAGTGGTGAAGATGTGTTGAAGTTGTTGTAGTGGTGGTAGTGATGATGATGATGATTATGTGGTTGTAGTAGTAGTGGTTTTGATGATGTGGTGGTGGATGTTTGATGATGATGACGACGATGATATCTTGGTGGTTGCAATCGTGTTGGTAGTGATGATGATGATGATGATGATGATGATGATGATGATGATGATGATGATGATGATGATGATGATGATGATGATCTGGTAGTGGTTGTGGTAGTAATAGAGATGATGATGACAATATGATGATTGTAGTAGAGGTGGTGGAGATGGCGATGTGAAGTTATTGTAGTGGTTGAAGATGATTTTAGTAGTAGTGAGTGCGATAAAGATGTGGTGAAGGAGTTGCAGTAGCGGTAGTGATGACGATGATTATGTGGTAATAGTAAAGGTTGTAGTTACAATGGTGATGGCGATAATGATAATGGTGTGGAGGTGATGGTGGTTGCAGTAGTGATAATGATGTGGTGGTGTTAGATGTAGTATTGGTGATGGTGATGATGATGATGATGTGGTGGTTATGGTGGTGGTGGTTGTGGTGGTGGTTACAATCTTGTTAGTCGTGATGATGATGATCTGGTGGTGGTTGTAGTAGTGGTGGTAGTGATGATGATGATGATGATTATGTGGTGGAGAAGTTGTAGTAGTAGTGGTAGTGATAATGATGATGACGATATGATGTTTGCTGTAGTGGTGATTGTGGTGCTGATGTGGTGGAGAAGTTGTAGTGTTGGGGGTAGTGATGATGATGATGATGATGATGATGATGATGATGATGATGATGATGATGATGATGATGATAATGATGATGATGATGATGTGAAGAAGTTGTAGTATTGGGGGTAGTGATGATGATGATGTAGTGAAGAAGTTGTAGTATTTGGGGTAGTGATGAGGATGATGTAGTGAAGAAATTTTAGTATTGGGGGTAGTGATGATACTGTGGTGAAGAAGTTGTTTTAGTGGTGTGGTGATTTCAGTAGCGACGAGTGCGAAAATGATTTGGTGGATAAGTTGCAATATTGTTGGTGGTGGTAATGATGACGTGGTGGTAGTGAAGGATGTAGCAGTGATGGAACTTTTGATAATGATATTTTGGTGGTGGCGGTGGTGGCGGTGGTGGTGATGGTGGTGGTGGCGGTGGTGTAATGGTGATGTGGTGGTGGCGGTGGTGTAATGGTGATGTGGTGGTGATCTTTGTTTCAGTTGTGGTGGTAGTTATGATGAAGATGACGATGGTGTGGTGTTTTTCGTGGTAGGAGTGATGATGGTGATGACGATGATGTGGTGGTAGTGATTGCAATAGTGTTGGTAGTGATGATGATGATGATGGTTGCACTTGTGGTATTAGTGGTAATGATATGGTGGAGAAGTTGTATGATAATGATGATGATGATGATGATGATGATGATGATGATGATGATGATGATGATGATGATGATGATCATGATGATGATGATGATGTGGTTGTAGTAGTGGCTGTGATGATGATGATGATTTTGTGGTATTTGCAATGATATGATGGATGAGTTTCAGTAGTGTTGTAAGTGACGATGATGATGGTTTGGTGGTGGTGGTGATGATATTGATCATGATGATGAAAGGGGTGAGTGCGATAGTAATATGGTGGAGGAGTTGAAATCGTGGTGACGGTGAAGATGATGATGAAGATGATGTGGTGGTGGTGGTGGTGGTAGTAGTAAAGGTTGTGGCAGTGATGGAACTTCTGACAACGATAAAGAGCGAATTAAAACAGCGTGGGATCGAAGCGCTATTCAATACATTAGAAACTCTACTAGATCAAATTGGAAAAAGGCAACGCACAGTCATTACACAAAATGGGGAGGGGGGGGGGGGTGTCAGATGACGTAAAGATTGATGAGTTACTCCTGAAATCTTCGATTTTGCTAACATGCGATGCGTTTGTTAAAACAATCATCGAATTAAAATGGACCACCTCATTCTCTTGAATATTTGTTTGCTATATATAAAATTCAATAAGTAGTGTAGATTGTTCTAAAATTTGATACATGCATCATTTATATAATATGTAGCGTGGTGGATGCATGGTTATAAATATTTGTAAGTTGTTTTTTTTTCTTCTTGCACCGATATATTCTAACTTGTGACAAATGTTGGCAAAAGCCTTATCTCTTTGAGTACAGATTCAATTTTCATTATCTAAACCGTCCCGGTATAATACCGCCTTGAAGCGGCGGGTTACACATTTAGTATGCTTGTCCCATATAATGAAATAACGACTGGTGTTAGTATTATCCTTGATTGTACCCCCCCCCCCCTTTTTTTTTTTTTTTTTGGAATGAATATCATTTTTTCGATTTTACACGATTTGTAAGCAATGAT
>NC_088364.1:10319575-10328851 GCF_034508935.2 Berghia stephanieae
TGGGTGGATGTGTTAGTGTGGTGTGGAGTGTATAGTGTGGGGGTGGTTGTATTGTGGGGTATAGTGAATGTGTGGTGGATGAGTTTATGTGGTGTGGATGTTGTATGTGTGTGGGTGTGATATGTGTGAGGGAGATGGTTGTAATATATGTGGTGGTGTGGTGATAGTGGGGGGTGTGGTAATGTGTGTAGTTGTGTATAGTGTGGTGGATGATGGTTATTGGGTAGTGTGGTGTAGTGTGTGTAGGTGTGAAAGGGTGGTGGTATGTATAGTGGTGTGATGATGTGAAAGTAGTTGGTGATGGTTATTGGTGAGGTAGGTTGTATGTGTGGTGGTGTGGTGGTTGAAGTGGTGGTGGTAGGATGTGTTGTAATATAGTGTGGTAGGTGATGGTTGTAATAGTGTGGTGGTGGTGTGGTGATGTGGTGTGTAGGTGATGGTGTAATGATGTGGTGGTAGGGTATGGTTGTATATATGGTGTGGTAGGGTGTGGTGTATGTGTAGTGGTGGTGGGATGTGGTTGTAATAGTAGTGGTGGGGGATGATGGTTGAATAGTAGTGTGTGGTGTGGTGATGGTTGTAATGAGTTGAGTGGGTGGTGGGTGATGGTTGTATGTAGTGGTGGTAGGGATGATGGTTGTAATAGTGTAGTGGTGGTAGGGATGATGGTTGTTAGTAGTGGTGGTAGGGATGATGGTTGTAATAGTAGTGGTGGTAGGGATGATGGTTTTAATAGTAGTGGTGGTAGGGATGATGGTTGTAATAGTAGAGGTGGTGGTAGGGATGATGGTTGTAATAGTGTGGTGGTAGGGATGATGGTTGTATGTAGTGGTGGTGGGTGATGGTTGTATAGTAGTGGTGGTAGGGTGATGGTTGTAATAGTAGTGGTGGTGGTAGGGATGTGGTTGTATGTAGTAGTGGTGGTGGGATGATGGTTGTAATAGTGTGGTGGTAGGGATGATGGTTGTAATAGTGTGGTGGTGGGTGATGGTTGTAATTAGTGTGGTGGTAGGGATGATGGTTGTAATAGTAGTGTGTGGTAGGGATGATGGTTGTAATAGTGTGGTGGTGGGATGATGGTTATATAGTGTGGTGGTAGGGATGATGGTTGTAATAGTGTGTGGTGGTAGGATGATGGTTTATAGTGTGGTGGTAGGGATGATGGTTGTAATATATGTGGTGGTAGGGATGATGGTTGTATAGTGTGGTGGTAGGGATGATGGTGTAATAGTAGTGGTGGTAGGATGATGGTTGTAATAGTAGTAGTGGTGGTGGGTGATGGTTGTAATAGTGTGGTGGTAGGGATGATGGTTGTAATAGTAGGTGTAATAGTAGTGGTGGTAGGGATGATGGTTGTAATAGTAGTGGTGGTAGGGATGATGGTTGTAATAGTAGTAGTGGTGGTAGGGATGATGGTTGTAATAGTAGTGGTGGTGGTAGGGATGATGGTTGTAATAGTAGTGGTGGTAGGGATGATGGTTGTAATAGTAGTAGTGGTAGGGATGATGGTTGTAATAGTAGTGGTGGTAGGGATGATGGTTGTAATAGTAGTGGTGGTGGTAGGGATGATGGTTGTAATAGTAGTAGTGGTAGGGATGATGGTTGTAATAGTAGTGGTGGTAGGGATGATGGTTGTAGTAGTGGTGGTGGTAGGGATGATGGTTGTAATAGTAGTAGTGGTAGGGATGATGGTTGTAATAGTAGTGGTGGTAGGGATGATGGTTGTAGTAGTGGTGGTGGTGGTAGGGATGATGGTTGTAATAGTAGTGGTGGTAGGGATGATGGTTGTAATAGTGGTGGTGGTAGGGATGATGGTTGTAATAGTGGTGGTAGGGATGATGGTTGTAATAGTAGTGGTGGTGGTAGGGATGATGGTTGTAATAGTAGTGGTGGTAGGGATGATGGTTGTAATAGTAGTGGTGGTAGGGATGATGGTTGTAATAGTGGTGGTGGTAGGGATGATGGTTGTAATAGTAGTGGTGGTAGGGATGATGGTTATAATAGTAGTGGTGGTGGTAGGGATGATGGTTGTAATAGTAGTGGTGGTAGGGATGATGGTTGTAATAGTGGTGGTGGTAGGGATGATGGTTGTAATAGTAGTGGTGGTAGGGATGATGGTTATAATAGTAGTGGTGGTGGTAGGGATGATGGTTGTAATAGTAGTGGTGGTAGGGATGATGGTTGTAATAGTGGTGGTGGTAGGGATGATGGTTGTAATAGTGGTGGTGGTAGGGATGATGGTTGTAATAGTAGTGGTGGTGGTAGGGATGATGGTTGTAATAGTGGTGGTGGTAGGGATGATGGTTGTAATAGTGGTGGTGGTAGGGATGATGGTTGTAATAGTAGTGGTGGTAGGGATGATGGTTGTAATAGTAGTGGTGGTAGGGATGATGGTTGTAATAGTAGTGGTGGTGGTAGGGATGATGGTTGTAATAGTAGTAGTGGTGGTAGGGATGATGGTTGTAATAGTAGTGGTGGTGGTAGGGATGATGGTTGTAATAGTGGTGGTGGTAGGGATGATGGTTGTAATAGTAGTGGTGGTAGGGATGATGGTTGTAATAGTGGTGGTGGTAGGGATGATGGTTGTAATAGTAGTGGTGGTAGTGATGATGGTTGTAATAGTAGTGGTGGTGGTAGGGATGATGGTTGTAATAGTAGTGGTGGTAGGGATGATGGTTGTAATAGTAGTAGTGGTGGTAGGGATGATGGTTGTAATAGTGGTGGTGGTAGGGATGATGGTTGTAATAGTAGTGGTGGTGGTAGGGATGATGGTTGTAATAGTAGTGGTGGTGGTAGGGATGATGGTTGTAATAGTAGTGGTGGTGGTAGGGATGATGGTTGTAATAGTAGTGGTGGTAGGGATGATGGTTGTAATAGTAGTGGTGGTAGGGATGATGGTTGTAATAGTGGTGGTGGTAGGGATGATGGTTGTAATAGTGGTGGTGGTAGGGATGATGGTTGTAATAGTAGTGGTGGTGGTAGGGATGATGGTTGTAATAGTAGTGGTGGTAGGGATGATGGTTGTAATAGTGGTGGTGGTAGGGATGATGGTTGTAATAGTAGTGGTGGTGGTAGGGATGATGGTTGTAATAGTAGTGGTGGTAGGGATGATATGGTGCTATTTGTAGTAGTAGTGGTGGTGGGGATGATGATATGATGGTGGTTGTAGTAGTGGTAGTAGGGTTGATGATGTGGTGGTAGTTGTAGTAGTAGTGGTGGTAGGGATGATGTGGTGCTATTTGTAGTAGTAGTGGTGGTAGGGATGATGTTGTGGTGGTGATTGTAATAGTAGTGTTGGTAGAGATATTGATGTAGTGGTTTTGGTGAGTGTTTTTTTATTCAGTGATGATAATAGCAATTGTCAAAAAGGAGGAACATTTCTCAGTCTATCGATCAAACACAAGCAAAGAACCTAGTAGTTAGCTTATAAATACAACCCAAGAATCTCTCAAATTTAAAGCCATAGTCAAAAGGTAAAAAGGAAAAAGATTAAACTAAGCCAACCACCATTGCTTTGTTCTAATATATCATCTCTATATACCAGATGATTTAATGTGGTTGCGGAAGAAAGAAAGAGAGAGAGAGGAGAGAGAGAGAGAGAGAGAGAGAGAGAGAGAGAGAGAGAGAGAGAGAGAGAGAGAGAGGGGGGGGGGGGGGGGAGGAGGAGAGACTTCTTTACCAGTATAACTTATGTATTGACCTTTTGAATTCTATATCCAAAAAAAAGAAGAAGAAAAGAGAAATAGAAAGAAAGGCAAAGGGGGGGGGGGGAAGAGAGAGAGAGAGAGAGAGAGAGAGAGAGAGAGAGAGAGAGAGAGAGAGAGAGAGAGAGAGAGAGAGAGAGAGAGAGAGAGAGAGAGAGAGAGAGAGAGAGAGAGAGATATATAAAAAGCAATAGGTACCTACAACAAGGGGAAAAAAATCCAGACCCATTTGTCCCTCCCTTCCCTTCAACCATCAACTAACTAATCAAAGAACACTACCTACTGGTCTTCTGTGTCTATTGTGACATCTGGTGCCATACTGTCTGGCCCAACGTCATAAAAACGGGACCGTCACTAAATTTCACGAGACTGAGCACAGGTGTCAAAATATGACATATGACATAATGGTGATTTTGTGGTTTTGAGCAAAATGTTTGACACGGCAAATTTGAAAAAGGAGGAAATGTGATGGGATGGGCGGAGAGAATCTACCATTTAGGCGGAAATCCGCCTTTAGGCGGAAGATTCTCAGCCCTGATAGTTTAATCCTTGGAGAAGACTCTTTACTCACATTCTCTCACCGTACTCAGGTGTAAAATGAGTACATGGTTGTAAACAGTGTTGTCTCTGTCCGAAAAAAAAATTGTAATATTGCCTAAAAGGCATTAGGTCCTGTCCAACATGTTAAATGTTGCTGTTGGCCATGGACCCCTTGCAAAGGGCATTGAGCATGTTTAGTGGATATTGCGCTACATAAAAAGCTCAATTTTTCAATTTTTTTTTTTTAGTCCAAATCAAGAAGGGAAAAAAATCCCAATCTCTGCCATCGTTCTGGGTTTTAAGTACCGATGTATTTATATCTTTATTGTTTGTTATTTGCTAAAGAAGGGTTTTGAGACAGAAACGTTCAATGTTTGGGAAGTAGTTCTTTACTAAAGCTGTTATATATATATTTGTTTATTACTTAAAATGTCAACTAACCAATCTGAAGAAGAGGTAGGAGCCAATATGTTCCCATTCCCATTCCGTATCATTGAAGCCAGCCAGGGAAAAGCCTTTTCTCTGCCTAAAACACTGTAGATTGAAGGAATTGTCGCTTTCATCTTTATTTCCCTTACTTTAAATCTGATGACAAGATGAAAAATAAATAAGGATGTATATATATTATAAGATAAAGACATGCGATTTATCTCAGCCAGAGGCTGTGGACTGTAAAAAGTATAAAAGACGTGAATCTATCAACTTTGAAAACGATAAAAGAACCAGAATCATTTTAGGCAAGGGCGTAGTCATCAGTCAGTCCTGACATTAATCCAATTGTGTAGACATGGAGAAAGAAATTCGTCATCTTGCAGGCCTGTAAATGGTTGGTGAAAAAATTGTCGGAACTTTTTGAACACGCGAAAATAAGACACAAACAGGACAAAAATATGGACACAACACAGATATGACACGTCAATTGACTAGTCAAATCAGGTCTCTTTCCCCTACGTATTTATAACGAGGTCCTTATTTTATGGTACCAAAAAAAAAATCCCAATTATTTGAGGGCCCAGGTCTGTGTATCTCATGCTTAACACAGGAAACTGCGTATCTTCGCTCCTGTTTGTGTTAAATGTTTACGCTGATTCTTTCGTTTATTTGGATTAATTCTTATAGAAGAAGAATAAGAATAAGAAGAATAAGAAGAAAAAGAATAAGAATAAGAATAAGAAGAAGAATAAGAAGAATAAGAATAAGAAGAATAAGAAGAAGAAGAAGAAGAAGAAGAAGAAGAAGAAGAAGAAGAAGAAGAAGAAGAAGAAGAAGAAGAAGAAGAAGAAGAAGAAGAAGAAGAAGAAGAAGAAGAAGAAGAAGAAGAAGAAGAAGACGAAGAAGACGAAGAAGACGAAGAAGACGAAGACGAAGACGAAGACGAAGACGAAGACGAAGACGAAGAAGACGAAGAAGAAGAAGAAGAAGAAGAAGAAGAAGAAGAAGAAGAAGAAGAAGAAGAAGAAGAAGAAGAAGAAGAGGAAGACGAAGAAGACGAAGATGAAGAAGAAGAAGAAGACGAAGATGAAGAAGAAGAAGACGACGAAGAAGAAGAGGAGGTGGTGCGGTGGTGTGAGAGCTTTCGAAGAAAAATATATATTTCGAAGAAAAATAATTATTTCGCATTATTTTTTTTTATGTCTCACATCTGGACGGAACCAAAGAAATATAGAGACTGAGAAATAAGAACCGGAGATATGCATGTGTATCGGTAGCAAAATAGAGAGAAACCTTCCGGTCCAGTTCGACACACTTCTGTGCGTGCGTTATTTACTGACTAGGTGTGTGAGTGTGTGAAGACGACTCGCGCAAACTTCGCGACCCACTCTCACTGGCTGTGGCACAGTAGCCAGGCAGTGAATACATATACGTCTCGCGGAGCGTGTAGGTGGCATGATAATATTATAGCTAACTGATAAACGGCAAATTTTGTTTGGTCTTTGATGCGACAAACGAAAAGTTTTTAAAATTTTGTTTTGTTTTTTTTTTAAGTCGGCATTTGAAATGGAAAAAAATCTATTTTTTTTTTTAGGAACGAAATAAAACTCTTTTATTTTCTTTTTTTATTGGTTCTATTCTTTGACGTTACGAATTTTATTTTTACTATTTTTTTTTTTTCAATATTAGCACTTAAGAGCAAAATCATACTGTCGGAAATCCGACAATAGACGGAAGATTTACAGGCCTCATCTTGGTCCTTATCAAAATAAGGATGATTTATCAGCTTCTTCAAGGTATCTGTGATGACTCACTGTAGAGTAAATTGAACGATTCACTTTGTCCATGCAACTACTTACTTACAAAACCCCTTGGGCTTCCCATGGAGTATAGGCCGTTAACTGACTTCCTCCATCTCAATCTACGCTGGGTCGTCTTCTCCATTTCACTCCAGCTCATTCACAGCTTCTTCTGCTGTTGACCTCCTTCATACACTTTTGGGACTTCCCTGCCTTCTATTTCCTTGCCGATTCCATGTAAGGACCTGCCGGTTTATGTTGTCTGGTGGCTTTCTTAGCGTGTGCCCAATTCATCTCCATTTTGTGCGTTGGATTATCACACTGACAGGATCTTGATTTGCCTTCTTACACAGTTCATCATTGCTAATTTTTTCTGGCCATCTAATTCTGTATATTTGTCGCAGACATGAATTCAGGAAGGTCTTATTTTCTGATGTAAAGCCTTGGTAATTTAAACTAAAATTTGAGCTTTTATATAGCGCAATATCCAATAAAACGTGTTCAAAGAGCTTTACATTTACCATGTTTCTGAGCCGTATAAAAGTATAGCTTTCACATTAGAATTGAAGATGCGTAATTTTGTGTTGATATTGATTTCTTTGGAATGCCAGACCTTCAGAATGAGTGAAACAATATAATTGTCGCTTCCTCTTTGTTCACAATGCTGCCCAGATAAACAAACAAGTTTATATTCAGTCCCACTTTTGCAGAGATAGCTTCTAGGTTTGTAGTTTTTTCTTGCATCTGTTTAACGTTATGAGACAACATTGCCAGATCTTCATCAAAATCTAAATCCAGTTGTTTTAGTAGCGTCCATTGTATTCCATTGTTCTTGTTTGTGGTGGGAGTTTTTAAAATCCAATCAATGAATGACCAACAGGAATAGTAACAGTGATAAGAGGCAACCTTGACCTACTCCCATTCTGACTTCAAATTTTTATGACAGGTTACCTGCATTTGTCCATGCAAAGGGAAGTAATTTTAATGAATCAAATTAAAGGGAGGGCACCAAGTATGAATAAATTTGTGTACATTTGCAAATTCACTTACTAAGTGTCACTTATTAAACTTTTGATACCCTTTTATAACGGGCATTGAAGAGAAACATATTTACATACATTAGAGAGAGAAATGAATGAGCTTTTCATTGATGTATAATAACTGAGAATAACTGTTTACTGTTTCGTACTCAAAATTATGAGGGCTCAAACCAGTGTGAACTTACTTATGCATATGACTAGGGTAGAGTCGGGGAAATTCGCCACTTGTCACACCCCTCTCTTTAAATGCAAATAACCCATCTTACCTATTATTGGACGAGTCCAAGTGTCACATCATCACTTTGATGCTCTTTTCATCTATTGTTTTAAATTAAAACCCGTTTAGTGGATAGTGGTGGCTAGAGATCCCTTGTAAAGCCATGTGAACACGTTTAGTGGATAGTGGTGGCTAGAGATCCCTTGTAAAGCCATGTGAACACGTTTAGTGGATAGTGGTGGCTAGAGATCCCTTGTAAAGCCATGTGAACACATTTAGTGGATAGTGGTGGCTAGAGATCCCTTGTAAAGCCATGTGAACACGTTTAGTGGATAGTGGTGGCTAGAGATCCCTTGTAAAGCCATGTGAACACGTTTAGTGGATAGTGGTGTCTAGAGATCCCTTGTAAAGCCATGTGAACACGTTTAGTGGATAGTGGTGGCTAGAGATCCCTTGTAAAGCCATGTGAACACGTTTAGTGGATAGTGGTGGCTAGAGATCCCTTGTAAAGCCATGTGAACAGGTTTAGTGGATAGTGGTGGCTAGAGATCCCTTGTAAAGCCATGTGAACACGTTTAGTGGATAGTGGTGGCTAGAGATCCCTTGTAAAGCCATGTGAACACGTTTAGTGGATAGTGGTGGCTAGAGATCCCTTGTAAAGCCATGTGAACACGTTTAGTGGATAGTGGGATGTCTAAATGCTCAAGTTTTTATTTTTCATGGGGAACAATTCAATTCATTTCAAAGTTTTAACTCAAACAAATTGACAATAATAAAAAAAAAAGTTTATAACTGTAAACAAACAAAAAAGCTTTGTCAATTATATTGAAAAATCACCACAAGACAAAAACATAAATATAACAAGTAAATATTGTGACGATACATAATGTCAAGTTTAATTTTATAATGTCATAACTATCTAATTAAAAAATCGCAAAACCTCAATGATGAAGTATACTTGGCACTGCATACCTTGCAAAATTCAAGAAGTAAAGCTTCACGCTTTTCCTTTGGAATAAATCCAAACTTTTCTGCAAAGAAAGATATGCTGGATTCTTTCAGACTCCCCCTGCTTTTCACATCCAGAACTCGGGCATGTTACAGAACTTCATCATCCAAGAGGAATTTTGAAATAAAGTAGGCCAAAGAGCCCTGCAGAAGTTCCTGACATCTAAAATGAAAAAAAAACCCCAAAAAAACACACAATGGAATATAATATACAAAAGGTAAAGCAACGCTTAAAATAATAATAAAAACAAATTATTAAAAGTAGTCTCGAACACACATAACCATTCCATTTGATTGGTACTCTAACTCTAGCAGTGAGCTGATAAATGACCCAGTGGCTGTCACCTGATTATCGGGACTTATGGGTAATGGGTCTCAGAAATAAATCCATAGATTTTTTGTCTACTTTCGGATGGATTTCAATTATTTATATCTTATTTTATTCAGGAAGAATAAATTGCCTATCGTTTGATGTGTATCTTATTCTATATTTGGCAAATCCAATTTTTTTGTTTCACTAAGGCTCCAGATCCCCC
>NC_088364.1:10328951-10336600 GCF_034508935.2 Berghia stephanieae
TTTTGTTTTTTTTTTGGGTTTTTTTTTGGGTTTCTTTTTTTTTTTTTTTTTTTTTTGATTCTTAGATAAGCCCCTGGAGCGAAGTTTATCTCGTCTTATAGAAAATATGCGCTAAGCTAAGAAGCTCATAACATTGCCATCCGGGAAATATAAAAGGACCAACACACAAAACTGGTGTATCCATGAAGTTTTTGTTAGGTTAATACAGTTTAGTTTACCATTACTCATAAACCGGGTGGCAAAAAAAAAAAAATAATAAAGACCTGAGTGACGTCTCTTCGTTCTATCTATACGCAAAACGAAAAAATGACAATTGCTTCGATCATCTTGAAGCTAGTCTATCACAATGTCGTTGTTTTTTCCCCGCCAAATCTAACTGATCTAGGTCTAGCTACTCATCGTTGCTGATGGAAGTTAGAAAAAAATCTCAACTGTACCTCGGTCGATTGTCGGTCCCTTTGCGTGTGAAGCGAGTGGTCTACCAACCCGAGCTATGGGGCAGCTGTCTTTCACAGATTAAATATAATTGATTCGGGTTTTTTTTTTTTCCTTTAATTTAAACTCCCCTGTCTAGATTTTGATATATGATAGGCCCTTTGTGCTTTTTATTAAATCAATATAACATGAATATAGGGGGGAGTGTACTCAGCAGTACGGTCTTTGCTTCGTACCCAAAGGTACCTAGTTCGACTATCCGCCTCGTTGTGTGGCCTTGTGCAAGTCACCTCGCGCGCGCCTAGCTCACTTTTCGGGGGCTGCACTGGCGGCGACGCCGGCTATTCCAGTCTTTCCTTGGAATAGACCCTAAAGACAAATTTCCACTTGGGGATGAATAAAGGGAATTTTATTTTTAAAATTTTATTTTACAATGATCATACAGGTTACATGACAGCCCATTTGGTAGATAGAACAGTCACTCCACAACTAAAGGGACCGAATCGATCCCGAATGCAGTCGAATTTTTTTCTAATCCCCATACTCACCCCAAGTGATTGGTCAGCGGGTCTTTTTTGAGCTGACTGAAAGTTCTTTGCGATAGACTAAAGTCTTATCCAAAAGGTAGCAAGCAATTAATTGTTATTGTCCTTTCTCGCTTTAAACAAATTGGATAAACTCCAGCTCCGTGAAGCCTATGGCTATGTAATAATCTTTACAGCTGTTCAAATGTGTGAAAGATTATAAAATTCTTCTAGTTCTTTAGAGTCATAAGGTTCACAAGGCCAGAGTTTAGAATCATTCTATCTATAGCATTCCGTGGATAGTAGAAATAAATTATTTTCTACAGTCGCGTGTTTGGTTGGTCTAGTCTATGCACAGCACCAATTTTTTTTTTAAAAGGAGCTTTTATATAGTGCAAAAACCCCTAAATGGGGTCAAGCACTTTTCAAGGGTCCCTGGGCCAAAACAAAATTTAAATTTAAGGACGGGACTGGGGCCCGTTTGGCGATGTTAAGAGACAATGCGTTAACGGCCAGGGATCATTTTAACCCCGATGGTGAAAATGTGAGTAAAGAGTCTTTTTGCAAGGACTCAAAATTTCGCCGACGAGGTCGAACCCAGGACCTTCCATCCGAAAGCGAGTGTCCCCACTAGACCCCAAAGCCGCACGCTAGAAGTTATTTTTAGGTGCCTAATCCTCACAAAGTTGAACTATCGTCCCCAAAAATTAAAAATCGAAAATTTTATGAAACCAAAATTATTATTTTTTTGTACATTAAAATTGAAACATTTTTGCGGGGGGAGGGAGGTGAAATTTCACGTATCCCAAAATTTTTTTTTTTTTTTTTTTTTTTTTTTTTTTTTTAAGGGGGGGGGGGGGGGGGGGGGGGGGCCGAAGTCATTGGTAGAGCGCTCGTTCCCCCGCAAAAGGGGACCGAGATTGATTGGGGGGGGGGGGGCAGTCGAGTTTTTGTTTTTTTTTGTCCTTCCCCCCCCCTCCCCCCCCCCCCCCCCCCGCCATTATTCTTCTTCTTCTCTTCTTTTTCTTTCTTCTTCTTCTTCTTCTTCTTTTTCTTCTTATTATATTTTATTATTTATTATTATTATTTTTATTTTTAAATATTATAATTATAATTTTTTAAATTATAATTAATTTTATTTTATTATTATTATTATTATTATTTTTATTATTATTTTTATATATTTGACTTGAACATTTGATTATAAAACCACCAAAATTAAAACTTTAAAAATTTCGTAATTTTTGGTAAAAAAAATTATTCCTGTTAATTTAAAACGTAATTTCCATCACAATTTTTAAGTATCAAGCCATAATCCCATGGGGCAGGAGATAAATCCCGGTGTCTATACGTAAAAGGACAAAACAATTGCTTGCTCCCCCTTTTGGTACGATTATTCTATCGCGAAATACTTTCCGCAATAAAAACAGACCCACACCCATTAACTGCGGAGGGAAAAGGGGGTGGGAGAAAAAAAAAACAAACTCGACTGCACTCGGATGATCTAATTATCATTAATTATATTATTAATTTTAATTATTATATCATATCTTTACTATTATTTTTTTTTTATATTATTTTTATATTATATTTTTTTAAATTTATTATTTTTATTATTACTATTATTATTTTTTTTATTTTATTTTATTATTATTATTATTATTATTATTTTTAAATTTTTTAATTATTATTATTTTATTATTATTGTTATTATTTTAAATATTATTACTAACCAAACGAGCTATCCCCCCCCCCCCCCCCAACCCCCAACCCCCACAATCATTAGTAACCTTAAAAAACCCAAAATTTTTGGGCGGGCATAAACTTCATTTCAAAAAAGCTAAAGGGGCTTTTTTTTTTTTAAAATGATTTTGTAAAAAATAAAAATTAGGGTCACGCCGAAAGTCGAAAATAAGCCGAAATTTCGTCATCACGACAGTAACGTAAGGCGGGCTTTAAGGACTACCTCTTAAAAATGGGATTGTTTTGGGTTGGGATCTTGTGCCGAAAAGGAATTGATCGGTAAACATCAGAAATAAAATTTTTTTTACATTTCACATTTTAAAAAGGAAAAATTGACCCATCAGCTCTTTATGGGTTTTTTTTGCCAACATTTTTATGGTTGTTCTCACAACTAAATTCATCAATAAAACAAAACTTTTAAGGGTTTTAAAAATATTTTGTGTGTCGGGGGGGGGTTATATCCGACTGAGGGATTTTGTAATTTTTATTAACATCCTCCCAAAAACAACAATAACCTTAACCACTCAACCCTAACACCGATTTTAAACCGTATATACCGGGTTATTTTTTGCCCCAGGCCTTTCATTCTTTTAAAAAGAACAAATTTAGGGCGTAGATCAAACAATCCCTTTTAAAATTTTTACATGTTAAGATTGTTGAAAAAAATAATAGGCACATCCTTTTTTTTAAATTCTTTTTTTTTTTTTTCCCATTTTTGGAAAAGTAAAAAAAAATTTCTAGGTTTGAATAGTTAACCCCAACTTTATATTTTTGACTACAAATCCATTTTCAGTTCATCCAAAATTAACTCCCCCCAAACAATAATTGGACATTATAGACCGATTTTCACAAAAACGTCTCAAAGCGCTTTACAATTTTCCCTACCCAAACAGAAACGCGTATCATTGTCATGACACCTTTTTAAGGGATATAACAATGGGTTTTTTTTGTTTTTTTTGACAACAATGCGTTAATACGGCCAGATTCATTTTCCAAGGGCTAAATTTTAGCGCCCTCAACGGCCAAAACCCCTGGACCTCTACACCCAAGGGAAAGGGGGTGATCCCATTACCCCATACCACACAAACCGCTCTCAGGCAGTGTGTCCCCAAATTTTATAGATAATAAAATAATTTGGGATTTCATTTATTCTGGGGGGGTTCCTGACCTCCCATTTTTGGCAGAGAGGTACTTACTTTTCTTTCACCCCCCATATCTTTTTTTCCCCAACGCTTTCGCTTGCTTGGAATGATATTATTTCATTTGACCCGTCCCAGGGCCGATACCCTGGCAAGGGGGAACATCAAAGTAAGTTAGTTTTGGGAGAGATATTTTTTCCCTTTAAAAAACTCCAATTTTGACTGTATTATGCTTTTGTTTACAGATCCCTCATAGGACCCTGTGCCGAGTCTGATAACCTAAGGGGATCTCAAAACAAAAAACTTTTATAGTGTGCTCTTTAAAAACATTTTCCCATTTTTAACCAATTCCCCTTTTTATTACATTTTCTTGGTGCTTTAAAAAGTAATTCAGAACGTTTTACTATCCCCCTTTTCTTCCTTTTTTTCTGGGGCTGTAGACAAATGTTTGAAGCGCCGTAATACCTAAAAAAAAACAAAAAAAAAAAACATAAAAAAATCATTTCTCTATTTAGTTAGTTAAAGATGAACATAAGTATGTTATTAAATTTTTTCACGTTTTGATGTAGTCGGTTTAAAACCTTAGCTATTTCCATTTAGAAAATGCAAAGCGTTTTAATTTTACATTTATCTTTTTCATAGAGACACTGATGGATGCAATTCATCTTATTTATTTTGTCAAACATCTTGCAAGCTTTGAGATTTTAAATAGGATTTTTAATAAAGGAAATGTTTTCTATATTGATGAGACCTGAAAAAAAGAGAAAACTAAATCCAAACAAAACGCGTACTTTAAAATTTTGGGCCCGAAAACTCAAACCTCAAATATCGAGTATTAAAATAACCCCATCTTACCAAAACCAAAATTTGGGGGTTCAAGGAGGTTCAAGGAAACAAAAATTTTAAAGATTTTAAACATTGAGGGTCATTTTAAACGATCGAATTTAATTATTAAGGACGATTTTTTTTGGCCAAAAATTTTTTAAAGGGTTTTGGGGGGTTTTTTTTCGGGTTTTTTTTTTTTAAGAGGCAATAAAATAATTTTGGGGGTTTAAATAATATCTAACGGGCCCCAACCTTGACTTGAAACTGCAAGCAATGTGAATGGAAAGATTTTTGGAATAATACGATATTGTTTGAAGGGATTTTGTTGTTTCAGATGGGTTTACGTTATTTCACCATAGATTATAAAGTATAACGACCAAAAGCGGAGAAATATACAATATAAATGCAATAAACAAATTTTGTTTTTTGTTTTTTATTTTTATTATATTATTAAATTTTTAAATTATTATTTTATTATTATTTTTTATTATTATTTTATTATTATTATTTTTATAAACATTATTATTTTTATTTAATTTTTTTTTTATTTTTTATTTTATCATTATCATCATCACATATCATCATCAACACACATCTCACAACATATCATCACATCACAACATCATCATCACTCTCATCATCATTATTATTTATTATTTTTATTCTTACATTATTTTATTATTATTATTATTATTATTTTAAAATTTTTAAAAATTTATTATTATTATTAATATTATATTATTATTATTTAAAATTATTATTAATTTTAAATTTTTTATTATTACTATTTTTATTATTATTATTTTATTATTATTATTTTTATCATTGTTTATTTACATTATTATTTTTATTATTATTATTATTATTTATTATATTATTTTATTATTATAATTATTTATTATTATTATTTTTTTTTTTATTATTATTATTTTATTATTTTTATTTTATTTTATTATTATTATTTTTATTATTTTCGTTATTTTTCGTTATTTTCATTATTTTCAATATTATTTTTTATTATTTTTTATCAATTTTATTTTTTTATTATTATTATTAATTTTTATTATTATTATTATTATTATTATTTTTATTTTTTTTTATTATTTTATTATTATCATATCATCACAACATCCCCAACTCACTACATCATCTCATCCTCCATCATCATCATCATACATTATTAAATTTTTATTATTTATTTTTATTTTACTATTTAAATTTTTATTATTATTTTTAATATTATATTATTATTTTTATTATTATTTAATTATTATTTATTTATTAATTAAAATATTTTTATTATTATTTATAATTTTTATATTATTTTATTATTTTTTTATTATTATAATTTTTTTTATTTATTATTATCGTTATTACTTTATTATTATTTTTATTATTATTATTATTTTTTTATATTATTTATTATTATTAAATTTTTATTATTATTATTACATTATTTTTATTTTTATTTTTTTTATTATTATTATTATTTTTATTATACTATTATTTTTATTTTTTTATTAATTATTATTATTATCGTTAATATCGTATTATCATTTTATATTATAATTTTTATTATATTATTTTATTATTTTTTTAATTATTATTATTATTATTATTATTATTATTTTATTATTATTATTTTATTTAGTAAAGACGAAAAATGCTTAAATAAAAAAATTTGCAGACAGGGGGTCCCCCTGTACCTACTATTTTAATCCAAAGGGCACCACTCTAAATTTACGGAAAAATTTAGAGCCTTTGGGGCCAGGGGGGCGGGGGGGGGGAGGGGGAGGGGGGGCGAAGGGGGAGGGCCGCGCGTAAGAACATTTTAAAGGGCAAAGTTTGGGTTGTGTATAATCTAGCGATAAAATAAAAATAGATGGATAGACAAATAAAATGATAGATAGATAGATAGATAGATAGAAATAGAAAAGAAGATAGAAGATAATAGATAATAGAAGTAATAAAGATAATAGATAGAAGATAATAATAGAAAAAGAAAGATAGATAATAGATAATAATAGATAGAAAATAGATAGAAAAGATAGATAATAGAAAATAGATAGATAGATAGATAGATAATAGAAGATAATAGATAAAAGAAAATTAATAGAAATAGATAGAAAAGATGATAGATAGATAATGATAGATAGATAATAGATATAATAGATAGATAATAGATAGATAATAGTAAAAAAGTGTTGAAGATAGATAATAGATAATAATAAATAGATAGAAATAGAAATAAAAATAATAAAGATAGATAGAAAAGATAGATAGATAATAGAAAATAATAATAGATAGATAATAATAGATAGAGTGAAAATAGATAATAGAAATTAATAGTAGATAGAAAAAGAAGATAGATAGTAGATAATAGATAAAAATAATAATAATTGATTGATTGATAGATTGATTTTAAATATTAATAAAAACTTTCCCCGAAAACGAGAACAATGCAGTGTTTTGTTTTTCCCCTTGTTTTTGTCGTTGCTTTTTTTTTTTTGTTGTTTTTCGTTTGTTTGCGCATTGATTTGTTGTTTTTCTTTTTGGGTTTTTTTTCTTTTTTTTATTTTTTTTTTATTTTTCTCATAATATTTTTTTTTTATCCTATTCATTCATTTAAAAGTTTTGTTGAATTGACATTAACTAAACAATGGGTAAAAAAACAAAACAAACCAAAAAAAAAAAAAAAAAAAACCAAATTAGCCCTTTATCTGTGGTACTGACAAAACACATAACATTTTTGTCCAGAAAACGAATCCCCCAAAACCGTAGATTAAAATACCCCCCAACACCCCCCCCCCCCCACCCCCCACCCCCCCACGCACAAATACACAAAATTCAAAAAGCATAACCGAACTCTTTTTGATCTCTTTGAAGTACGCCTTGAGAAATTTTGAAAATCAGGGCCAGGGGGCTTTTTTCGGGGTTTTTTTAATAAATTTCAATCTTCTGACCAAAAGATTCCCAAAAAAAG
>NC_088364.1:10336700-10353476 GCF_034508935.2 Berghia stephanieae
TGAATGCTCGCTGGGACCTCACTGCACCAATGCTGACCTGAGGGAATGCAACCAGACTGCCCGGGACTGGCTGACTCACTGGCGCGACAAGATATGATGATGATTGTCACAAGTAAAGAACAGAAGCGGAGCGCCAAACATGTTGGTATAAAAGCTATATATGTAAATATTGTAAATGGGCACCAACATTATTTCAGATATTCATTTCACATAAGCGTTGCTAAACAGTTGACGCACCAAATAGCATGCTCAGTGAGCGTGGTTTGAAATATCACAAACCCGTAATTCAGACCAAAGCTGACCCCTTTGCACAAACACTGAGATGGGCACGTGAACTCCAGGCCTGAGATTAGAATATTTGGGACGGCCTTTCATTCACAGACGAATCGCTTTCTTTTTTTTTTTTTTTTTTTTTTTTTTTTGGAGTTGATTCCAGAGACAAACAAACTTCGTGCAATCGATGTCGAGGTGAACGTTTCAATGACGAAACCATCCGTGAAATGACAAACTGAGAATATGGATCTGCAATGGTGTTGGCAATGAAAATTTGTGGCAGATAAACTGAGCTGATACGAATCAGCCAATGACTCAGCTCAGACCTATACATCAACGACCAATCATCGTCCCATTTATTCGGACTAAGAATAATCAAGTGGTGATATTTCAGCTTGATAACGCCCAAGTACGTAGAGCTCGACAAGTATCTGCTTTCCTAAACGATTCTTATATAAGGGTGATGAACCCGTGGCCAGCTGTGTCACATGACATAAATCCCATTAAACATATTATGAGGAACTTTATGAAAAGAAAGCTTTTGAAAAAAAAAAAAAACATCTCAAGGCGTTACGACTATCCGGAGTGGACTGTATATATCAGATATTGTAGATAGATATATAGATAATAGATAGATAGATAAATAGATAGATAGATAGATAGATAGATAGATAGATAGATAGATAGATAGATAGATAGATAGGATAGACGGACGGACGGACAGATGGACAGATAGATAGATAGATAGATAGATAGATAGATAGATAGATAGATAGATAGAGAGAGAGAGAAAGAGAGAGATAAAAGAGAGAGAGAGAGAGAGAGAGAGAGAGAGAGAGAGAGAGAGAGAGAGAGAGAGAGAGAGGTGTATGAATGTGCTGTTCATGGATGTTGGCGGATGTAATGTTTGATATGCACACTCGCATCTATGTGAGTATTGTGTGTGTGTGTGTGTGTGTGTGTGTGTGTGTGTGCGTGCGTGTGTATGTGTGTGAGTATGTGTTTGTGTGTGTGTGCGTGTGTGTATGCTTGTGAATGATCGAATGAAAGAGATTGATGGTTTTTAAGGGTTTTACGGCGCTTGCAACACATAAGGGTCATATCAGCGCCAGTAAAAAGGAAGAAAACAGGTTAGTAAAAAGTTCTAGAATTACAATTAAAGCACCCAAGAAAAGGAAAGACAAAGGGGAATTTGTTCAAATGGGAAACAGATGTAGATTCCAAGAGCACACTATCGAAATACTTAATTTGAGATCACCTTAAAGTCTCATCCAGAAAAAAGCACAAGATCCCACTAAGAGGAATACACTCAAATGTTTACAAATCATACATACACATGTATTATGTAAATAAAACATAATCGAATGCATAACAGAGAGATGATTTACAAGGGAAAAAATATGTTTGTTTTTGTTTTTAAGAGTTTTACGGCGCTTGCAACACATTTAGGTTATATCAGCGCCAGTAAAAAGGAAGAAACTGGGATAGTAAAAAGTTCTAGAATTACAATTAAAGCACCCAAGAGAAAGTAAGACATAGGGGAACTGGGAACAAATAGGAATCAGATGTAGATTCCAAGAGCAAACCATCAATGTACTTAGTTTGAGATCACCTATAAGTCTCATCCGGACACAAGAACAAGATCCAACAAAGAGGAATACACTCAAATGCTTACATTATACATTCAAAATAACAAATATAATAATACATAACAGAGAGATGATTTACAACGAAAAAAAAATCATCTCCCGAAACAATAACTATGCGTTTGACTGTTTCCCTCCCAGCTAGGACTCCGGTCAGTGCCAGGACAAAATCAAGTAATCTCATTCCAAGACAAAGACAGAAAGCAAGTTGGAAAGAAGATAAAGGGGATAGAAGACAGTAAGTGCCTCCCTGCCCACTAGGGGAGGCCAGGAACCCCACACAGGAATGAAAGAGAGAATCGTTTGGAGTTCAAAAGAGGTAGTGAGCACATGGAGGAGAGACAGGGTCTCTAAAGATACTGTGGTCCCTGCTCGACGCCTCAAAATTGCCTAGTAACTGATTCGCCCTTTTTAATTTTTAGAGATTTATTTGAAAGGAGGGGTGCACCCTTTTCATTTTTTCATTTAAAAAACAAACAAAAAACATTTCTGTACTTATGTTTATGTTATTTCCGACGGGCTGATCTAGCTTTGGGATCTTTCGAAACATCGTTTTTCTATGAATTGTTTTCTTCCCCCAAAATATCATATATATTCAGTGTAATTCTGGCGTGACGGTAGCCAAGAGCCAGAGGCGTCGGTTGCGCTGAAAATATAAGAACGAATTGAAAGCAAAAAGAGGGCGAGCGTTGGGATGGGGGGGGGGGGGGGAGCGTTGTCAGAGAGAGAGAGAGAGAGAGAGAGAGAGAGAGAGAGAGAGAGAGAGAGACCAAATATTGGATAGATGCTATGCGTTTAGGTAAAATACTCACATCAACCGCCCAAATAACGTACCGAGACACAAAACTGTGTGTGTCTGTTTTATAGAATTAGGTAAGAACTGATAATCAAAATGGTTGTCTAAAAACAACAACAATGAGCTGAGTAACGTCAATTTCGTTCCATCTATACAAAGAATCTCTGCAGGTTTTATTTGTTTCACATTTTGTTTTCTCTGCTTCAAAACCAGCACAATTCTGTTCATTGTATGTTCCATATGCCGTATTGATACTTACATGGTTCTTTAAGGGGTTTGTGCAGATCAAGTGGATGTATGCGTAGATAAGAGACATGTCAGTGATAAGTTTTACATCGAATGTGTAGGGGTGTTGGGTAGTGTAAATAATCCAAAAGCTGGTGCTCTAGCTCTAATATGATAGCAGAAATAGTTTCTCTGAGGTTTAAAAACGTGTGGACAGATTATCAACGTTGTCCAACCATATATCTATCCATCCACCCATCCATTAATCCATATATAGACATATCAAACCGTTTATCCAGCTATCTATCTATTTATCCAGCCATCCATCCATCCATCAATTTATTCGTCAACCCATCCATCTATCTCTCCTTCAGAGGATCCATCAATCCATCCTTTCAATCATATATCCACCCATCTATCAATCCATCAATTCAGCCAACTATCCATCCACCCATCCATCAATCCATCCACCCGTCCATCAATTCCCATCCATCCATCCTTAAATTAATCCATCCTCTTCATCATCATATATCCACATCCATCCTCAATCAATCCATCAATTCAATGTCAACTATCATCCCATCATCACACCCATCCATCAATCCATCCTATCAATCATTAAATATCCATCAATCTATCCATCCATCCATCATTCATCAACCTATCCATCATCCACCCATCTATCAATCCATCCACCCACACTCCATTACATCCATCCATCCACCTCTCCAATCAACACA
This sequence comes from Berghia stephanieae, assembly GCF_034508935.2. Classification (NCBI taxonomy): domain Eukaryota; kingdom Metazoa; phylum Mollusca; class Gastropoda; order Nudibranchia; family Aeolidiidae; genus Berghia; species Berghia stephanieae. The sequence continues at coordinate 10,340,381 of NC_088364.1, forward strand.
TCCCAATCATCACTTCCCAAACCCATATCCAACCACCACCTCATCCAACCATCCAATCCCACACAATCCACACATACAATTCATCCATCACCATCCACCACCATCCATATCCACCATCACCATCAATCCATCCACCCATCCATCAATCCATCCACCCTCCATCAATCCATCCACCCATCATCATCCATCCACCCATCCATCAACCATCCAACCACTCACCACCACCAATCCATCCACCACCCATCAATCCAACCATCCATCATCAATCCATCATCCACCCATCCACCCATGATCCACCACCCACACCATCCACCATCCATCCACCATCCACAACCTATCCATCATCCATCACACCATCCATCCACCACTCCATCAATCCACCACCCTCCTCAATCCAACCACCATTAATCCACCATCCACACCATCCATCCACCATCCAACCAACCATCCTCCACAATCCACCATCCATCCATCCACCCTCCATCAATCCATCCACCCTACCATCAATCCAACCACCCATTCAATCCAACCATCCACACCTCCATCCATCCATCCATCCATCATCCAACCATACCACATCCTCCAACCACCACCAATCATCCATCCATCCACCCACCCATCCATCCATCCACCACTCAACCATCAATCCATCCAACCACCCATCTATCAATCCATCCATCCATCCACCCACCCACCCATCCATCCATCCACCCAATCATCCATCCAACCACCCACCATCAATTATTCAATCCAACCACCCATCCATCCATCCGACCACACATCCGTTCACCCATCCATCTATAAAACCATCCATGCAGCCACCCATCCATCATCCAACCACCATCCATCCACCCACTCATAACCACCATCCATCCAACACCCAATCATCGATCCATCACCATCCATCCATCCATCTAATCCAACCATCCATCCACACCCAATCCATCGATCCATCAAACCATCCAACCATCCATCCATCATCCAACACCCAATCCATCCACCATCATATCCAACCATCCATAACATCCATCATATCAACCATCCATCCATCCAACCAACCATCCTATCCTCATCATATCATCCACATTCCATAACATTTCCATAAACCTTTGAGGAACTCGTATTCCACCATCCTATCACCAATCATATTATTCCAGCCATATTCTCTGAGACGTTCTATCAGATAATAGGTTTATTTTTACAAGAGCCATTAATGGTTTCTCTGTGACCTCTTGTTGCTATGCCTGTCAAGCTATTAATGGTTTCTCTGTGACCTCTTGTTGCTATGCCTGTCAAGCTATTAATGGTTTCTCTGTGACCTCTTGTTGCTATGTCTGTCAAGCTATTAATGGTTTCTCTGTGACCTCTTGTTGCTATGCCTGTCAAGCTATTCATGGTTTCTCTGTGACCTCTTGTTGCTATGTCTGTCAAGCTATTCATGGTTTCTCTGTGACCTCTTGTTGCTATGCCCGTCAAGCTATTGATGGTTTCTTTGAGACCTCTTGTTGCTATGTCTGTCAAGCTATTGAAGGTTTCTTTGAGACCTCTTGTTGCTATGCCTGTCAAGCTATTGATGGTTTCTCTGTGACCTCTCGTTGTTATGCCTGTCAAGCTATTGATGGTTTCTTTGAGACCTCTTGTTGCTATGCCTGTCAAGCTATTCATGGTTTCTCTGTGACCTCTTGTTGCTATGCCTGTCAAGCTATTGATGGTTTCTCTGTGACCTCTTGTTGCTATGCCTGTCAAGCTATTGATGGTTTCTCTGTGACCTCTTGTTGCTATGCCCGTCAAGCTATTAATGGTTTCTCTGTGACCTCTTGTTGCTATGCCCGTCAAGCTATTGATGGTTTCTCTGAGACCTCTTGTTGCTATGCCTGTCAAGCTATTGATGATTTCTCTGTGACCTCTTGTTGCTATGCCTGTCAAGCTATTGATGGTTTCTCTGTGACCTCTTGTTGCTATGCCTGTCAAGCTATTGATGATTTCTCTGTGACCTCTTGTTGCTATGCCTGTCAAGCTATTGACATAGATGCCTTTTTAACTAGTATCTTATAGTACGAGCCTTCAGTTCTTCAATCAACATACTTGACTTACTTGACTTAGATGCCTTTCGCGTCTCGACCGAAAGATCGGGTCGCCTTGGCTGTTTCCAGTATTTCCTGTGTGAGGTGTCTCCAATATTGCCGGTCCTCTGCTAGGGTTCTCAGATTTTCAAGGTCCCCTGCCGTTATGAGACTAATGCTTTGTCCAAGTGTTGTGAGGTTTTTGTTTAGGATCACGGGGAGTGTTGTGATCGGTCTTCCTCTGAAAAGGTTCCCGTGTTTTTGGAAGTATCCCGACATGGCTTGGTTTGCTGGTATGTTTTTGTCCCTGCGTAGTATGTGACCGAAAAGTTGCCATCGTTGTTGTAAAATGTCAAGGGAGATTGGTCTTTCTTTTGTGATCTTATAGAGTGATTCATTTGAGATCTTTTTGGGGTATTTGATGTCCAGTACCTTTCTTAGCTGTGTGCGATGGAAGGCATCCAGATGTTCTTCTTCGGATTTTGTCAACGCCCAAGTGCCGCAGTTATACAGAAGTACCGGTTTTACAAGAGCATGGTACAGTTTCAGTTTGGTTTTTCTCTTTATTTTGTCATCTCTAATCCATACATTGGTGAGTTTACTGAGTGCGGCGTTTGATAGCTGTTTTCTTCTTTGTACATCCTCGGTGTCTCCAATTAGTGAGCCGACTTTCTTTGTTCTTTTCCATTCCTCTTTGTTCCTCGATATTGTTGTAAATTCGGTTTTATTGGCATTGACTTGGAGGTTATATTTCATGAGGGTATTTTGTATGATGTCTATATTTGCTGGTGTTGATCCAATAAAATCGACATCATCTGCATAGGCGATTTCTCTAGGGATTGCATTCTCAATATGAATCGATGGTTTTGGAATGACTTTTCGAACTTCTTTCAGAGCGTGTTCTAAGTATATTGTGAACAGAATCGGGCTCAGACTATCTCCTTGGGGGGTCCCGATGTTACTTTCGAACTGCGTCTGTTTTGTGACCCCGTATATCCTTGGTTGTATCTTTGTGTTGCTGAGGAGAAATCGGATTATTCGGAGCTCGTCTTCGTCTACTATTTCTGTTAATATCTCCAAAAGTTTTCCTCTGTCGATCGTATCAAAGGCTGCGGACATATCGATTCCGGATATTGTTATGGATATGTTTTCTTTGAGTGCCTTTGCTGCCAACCATTTATGTGTCCATACAACGTCCGATGTGCTTCGGTCTTGGCGAAACCCGCTTTGGCTATGTGATAGATAATTTTCTATTTTCGGTCTAATTCTGTTGAGGACAATAGTTGACAGTGTTTTTCTTATGGTATTCAGTAATGTTATTGGGCGCAGGTTGTTTACGGGTCCTTTCGTTTTTCCTGGTTTTTGTATTGTAATTAGGACACCATCAACATACAGCGCATACAATTTTTAAAATTGCGTCAGTTATCGTATATTTTATTAAAACAAGTCCGATGAACATTTAAGTTGCTATATTTGTGACTCGAAAATTAGAGATAAAGTATATTTTGACCGTGAACTGAAGACTCATAGCTACCGGAAAATACTGTATTATAGTTTGTTATATATCACTAAATTATATCATATCGCATTATCATATCTTAATATATTCATATTATGTTACATTGTAATATATAATACTGTATTACATTATGTTGTGTTATGTAATATAACACTATGTTATATCATATTGTATTGTATCATACAGTCGGTGATCACTAATATCTTTTTTGCTGTCTAACAAAATTTTGTTTTTCATTTGTCGCTGGAATACATTTGGAAGATATATCTTGCAATATCAAGATGACGCCGTTTCCATGGAAACAGTATGCAATGCATTCGTTTGTAGTGAAGAAAAAAATTGTCATGAATTCATGACTCACGATATCTTAGGAAATCGCTATTAAAATCATTGTTTCATGAATTGCTTTAAATAGACGTGCGCTTTTATGTAGGTCTGATAACCCAATTCATTATGGGCTCATTGTTGTAATGGAAATCTCAAAAAATGTTGCAAATATTGTCCATTACAACAATGTTAAACTAGGGCCATAAGTTCCGTCAGACCTGCATATATGTACACGTCAGTTAAAATCTTGTTTATTTTTTATTATTTTTTTTGTCCTCGAGTTTCTCTAATTGTTATTTAGTGGGGTTTTAATCGGGTATTTAATGCAATGTTTATACAAGTGACACGTATTTGGTAAAATTTGCCTTAATTTCGTGTGCCCAGTATGTTGGTTATTTTTATTTTTTACTCAAATAATTCCATTGTTTCTTAACCATTTGTGTGATATGAGTGGAAAATATCTCACGATCCAAGCATTAGGGAAAATGGGAACGAAGACCATCGGGACCAATACTTTTAGAGGGATATAATTTTAGAATATTTTGTAAAATCATTTCAAGTGTGATATCAATATTTCGAAGAAATGTATTATTTCTAACAGGAATAGATGGACAGCTTAAAACATCTTCATTTATAAAAAAAAATTTAAAAAACTGGAAATATAGTATTTTAATAGTTCAGAATTCCCATTGTCGTTTATGGATACATCTCTGCTTGGATTTATCAGAGAACCTATACATGATATTCTCTTAAGTTTTTACATAGTTCCAAAAAAGTTTCAAATTCCTAATTTTTGTACTGTCATTATAGATCCTTCATAACTTTCATAGTTTTCATTTATTATTTAAATTTATCTCTGTTCCACATTCATTGTATTATGTAATATATTTTATTTTTATGTAACAAGATCATGTTTTTGGTGTTGTTATCGAGTATCCGTGTTTGATTGGTGTTGTTTATTGGTAAAAATAGATTTGGAATTTCGAATCATGATATGATCTTACGAGAATTGGACTCGAATAAGAAAACTCTGTAGCCTGAGCGAGTCTACCTGCACCATCACATTTGTTACGCTTTGGCGATCTGTTCAACTTATGGCAAAATGTAAAAAGCTTCAGTTTTGTACAATAAAGATAAATTATTATTCTTTCAGCTTATCCCGCATTTTGGAGGGTTGCCATAATGAATGCCACATCTCCATGAACCTTGGTTCAGCATCATCTTCCTCCAGGCCCAGTTCTTTCATATCGTCCTTTACCCTATCCATCCATCCAGTCTTTGAGCGTCCCTTCTCTCTCTTTCCCGCTAATTGTGTATCCAATATTTTCCTTCTCGCGTTCTCCCTCTCTCATCTCGTAACATGCCCGAACCATTTCAATCTATCTTCTCTCATCTTTATTGATACATTATCCACTTCAGAAATGTCTTCGAATTCGCTTATTTCTCACTTTGTCTTTTCTTGTTCAGCCAAGTGACCAGCTCAACATCTTCTTTTCTACCACATCAACATCTTTAACTTGTTTCTTTGTCATAGCCGCTATCTCTAATCCATACAACATGGCTGGTCTTACACAGATGCATGTATTATTCCCTTCAGTTTGGCGGAATTTCGTTTTTGTTTTATAACACAATCTATATATCGTGTATTATACCATATATTATATTTATATTACGCTACATTGTATTATATAACACTGTATTATATTATGTTGTGTTATGCTATATAACACTATGTTATATCATATTCTTGTATCATACAGTTGGCGACCAAAAATATGAGAATCACTAATATCTTTCTTGCTATATTACAAAATTTTGTTTTTGATTTGTCGATGGAATAAATTTGGAAGATATAACTTTGAAATATCAAGATGACGCCGTTTCCATGGAAACAGTTTGCAATGCATTCGTTCATAGTGAAGAAAAAATTGGTCTTTAATTCATGACTCACGATATCTTAGGAAATCGCTATTAAAATCATTGTTTCATGAATTACTTTAAACTGACGTGCGCTTTTTAGTAGGTCTGATAACCCAATTCATTATGGGCTCATTGTTCTAATGGAAATCTCAAAAAAAAAATGATGCAAAATATTGTCCACTACAACGATGTTAAACTAGGGCCATAAGTGCTGTTAGACCTGCATATATGTACACGTAAGTTAAAACATTGTTTTTGTTGTTTTTTTGTCCTCGAGTTTCTCTAATTGTTATTTAGTGGGGTTTTAATCGGGTATTTAATGCAATGTTAATACAAGTGACACGTATTTGGTAAAGTTTGCCTAAAACTTTGTTATTTTTATTTTTTACTCAAATAACCCCATTGTTTCTTAACCATTCATGTGATATGAGTGGAAAATATCTCATGAGCCAAGCATTAGAGAAATGGGAACGAAGACCATCGGGACCAATACTTTTAGAGGGATCTAATTTTAGAAGATTTTGTAAAATCATTTCAAGTGTGATATCAATATTTCGAAGAAATTTATTATTTCTAACAGGAATAGTTGGACAGTTTGAAACATCTTCATTTATATTTTAAAAACTGGAAATATAGTATTTTAATAGTTCAGAATTTTCATTGTCGTTTATGGATACATCTCTGCTTGGATTTATCAGAGAACCTATACCTGATCTTCTCTTAAGTTTTTAGATAGTTCCAAAACAGTTTCAAATTCCTAATTTTTGTACTGTTATTATAGATCCTTCATAACTTTCATAGTTTTCATTTATTATTTAAATTTATCTCTGTTCCACATTCATTGTATTATGTAATATATTTTATTTTTATGTAAAAAGATCATGTTTTTGGTGTTGTTATCGAGTATCCGTGTTTGATTGGTGTTGTTTATTGGTAAAAATAGATTTGGAATTTCGAATCATCATATGATCTTACGAAAATTGGACTCGAATTAGATAACTCTGTAGCCTGAGCGAGTCTACCTGCACCATCACATTTGTTACGCTTTGGCGTTCTGTTCAACTTATGGCAAAATGTAAAAAGCTTCAGTTTTGTACAATAAAGATAAATTATTATTCTTTCAGCTTATCCCGCATTTTGGAGGGTTGCCATAATGAATGCCACATCTCCATGAACCTTGGTTCAGCATCATCTTCCTCCAGGCCCAGTTCTTTCATATCGTCCTTTACCCTATCCATCCATCCAGTCTTTGAGCGTCCCTTCTCTCTCTTTCCCGCTAATTGTGTATCCAATATTTTCCTTCTCGCGTTCTCCCTCTCTCATCTCGTAACATGCCCGAACCATTTCAATCTATCTTCTCTCATCTTTATTGATACATTATCCACTTCAGAAATGTCTTCGAATTCGCTTATTTCTCACTTTGTCTTTTCTTGTTCAGCCAAGTGACCAGCTCAACATCTTCTTTTCTACCACATCAACATCTTTAACTTGTTTCTTTGTCATAGCCGCTATCTCTAATCCATACAACATGGCTGGTCTTACACAGATGCATGTATTATTCCCTTCAGTTTGGCGGAATTTCGTTTTTGTTTTATAACACAATCTATATATCGTGTATTATACCATATATTATATTTATATTACGCTACATTGTATTATATAACACTGTATTATATTATGTTGTGTTATGCTATATAACACTATGTTATATCATATTCTTGTATCATACAGTTGGCGACCAAAAATATGAGAATCACTAATATCTTTCTTGCTATATTACAAAATTTTGTTTTTGATTTGTCGATGGAATAAATTTGGAAGATATAACTTTGAAATATCAAGATGACGCCGTTTCCATGGAAACAGTTTGCAATGCATTCGTTCGTAGTGAAGAAAAAATTGGTCTTTAATACATGACTCACGATATCTTAGGAAATCGCTATTAAAATCATTGTTTCATGAATTACTTTAAACTGACGTGCGCTTTTTAGTAGGTCTGATAACCCAATTCATTATGGGCTCATTGTTGTAATGGAAATCTCAAAAAATGATGCAAAATATTGTCACTACAACAATGTTAAACTAGGGCCATAAGTGCTGTCAGACCTGCATATATGTACACGTCAGTTAAAACATTGTTTATTTATTTTTTTGTCCTCGAGTTTCTCTAATTGTTATTTAGTGGGGTTTTAATCGGGTATTTAATGCAATGTTTATACAAGTGACACGTATTTGGTAAAATTTGCCTTAATTTCGTGTGCCCAGTATGTTGGTTATTTTTATTTTTTACTCAAATAATTCCATTGTTCCTTAACCATTCATGTGAAATGAGTGGAAAATATCTCATGAGCCAAGCATTAGAGAAAATGGGAACGAAGACCATCGGAACAAATACTTTTAGAGGGATCTAATTTAAGAAGATTTTGTAAAATCATCTCAAGTGCGATATCAATATTTCGAAGAAATTTATTATTTCTAACAGGAATAGTTGGAAAGTTTGAAATATCTTCATTTATATAAAAAACACTGGAAATATAGTATTTTAATAGTTCAGAATTTTCATTGTCGTTTGTGGATACATCTCTGCTTGGATTTATCAGAGAACCTATACCTGATATTCTCTTAAGTTTTTACATAGTTCCAAAAAAGTTTCAAATTCCTAACCTTTGTACTGTCATTATAGATCCTTCATAAATTTTATAGATTTCATTTATTATTTAAATTTATCTCTGTGTTTCCACATCCACTGTATTATGTAATCTATTTTAATTTTATGTAAAAAGAACATGTTTTTGGTGTTGTTATCTAGTATTCAATAATAATATAATAATAATAATAATAATAATAATAATAATAATAATAATAATAATAATAATAATCTTTATTGTCCAGAAGAAAAGCAATTCGTGTTGTGTTTACAAGTACAATGTCCTACAAACAGCACAAACTCATGTCATACACATAACAGTCAAGCGGCGCGTTCAAACATACAGTGTACGGTAAACATTAGGTCATAACGGGGGGGGGGGGGGGGGGTGGTGCACGCACGTATACATGTGCGCGCGCACACACAGACACACATACACGCTTAACTTACTGCGATTTAAATCAGTATTTTACACACAATTTCAGACACAGATGGTGATATTGAATGGGATCATAATATTAAGCCATCAGAAGTCAGTCCGGCCGTATTTAAACATAATTTCTGATACAAATCTTGACAGTAATAAGGATAATAATATTAAGGCATCAAAAATCAGTCAGTATTTACACACAGTTTCTGATTCAACGCTTGATGGTATTCAGGATAATAATATGAATGCTTCATATGATGTCAGTCATTATAATTTATACACAATTTCTAATACCAATTATCATCCCTCAAAAAATGTCCGACGTTTGAAAACTTTAAAAAGAAACTTAAAACACATCTCTTTAGAAAATCATTTGATGTTTAAAATTTCTATCAGGCCTACATGTTATAGATATCCTAAATTTTCATCGTGTAGCACAATGCATGGTAATTAAATTACAAAATGATCAATGCTATTCCAATATGATAGATTTTATGCTTAAATTATAAATTTATTGTTGTGTTTTATTTGCATTGTAAAGCGCCTCTGAGCACATTGTGGATCTAGGCGCTATATAAATTCATTCATTCATTTATACCAAAGCTACTTCTGATAATATATTAATTAAGGTGCCTTTTTATAGGAGTTCAGGTTACTGGTTGCTGATGGTATAAAAGTACACTTGTATTCGTGTTTCATTGGTGTTGTCTACCTGCACTAACACAGTTGTTACGCTTTGACGTTCTGTTCAACTTAAGGCAAAATGTAAAAAGCTTCAAATGATGTCTAAGTGTTATTTATAAACAAGTCATATCAATGTCAATAAAAGAAAAGAAAAAAATCAAAGAGCGAGTTGAAGTGGGACAGGTTGGAACATTTTATGAGAAATGATTATCTACAGATAGATGAGAACCGTTTAAATGGACAAACCCATTTCAATACGAATAGCTTTGAGGTTTTCTCCTGGTAGTGTTGAATTTGTTTTAAATTGTCGCCCTGCTGATTTAAAAGGCTTTGTTTTATAAAAGCCATCAATCATGAAAAGCCAAGTATGCTCTTTGCCAGGGAAATCATGACTTATTATACTGTCCTATGTTCAATTCTGGTGCAGTTTTGTGCATTTTAAATAAGTTAATAGAAATTCTTAGGGTTGTCTGTTTTTATTGTCAACTAGTATCTGCAGGTCTTCTTACATTTTCCCTGCCGCATAGAACTTGTACTAAAATCTTTAACCTTTAACCTTTAACCCCATTATGTCAGCAATGCCATGCACATTTGCAGGTCTTCTTACCACATTCCCCCTAACCTTTAACCCTTACCCCCATTATGTCAGCAGGGCCATGCACATTTGCAGGTCTACTTACCAAATTCTTTACCCCCCCCCCCCCCCCCTCCTGTGTCAGCAGTCGAGGCACCGCCATATCGATAAAGTTTATAACAATAAAAAATAAAAATGCCAAAATTAAAATTGAATTATTTCGAATAAATGTACTTAGTTGTTCAAGGAGCATCAGAGAGAAAAAACTACTAGAAAGTATTTGTACGGCCAAGTTTAGAATATTATGAGTTTGGGACCTTAGGAGTAAAAGGAGGTGGAACAGATCGAAAAAGTACAAAACAGAACACGTAGGTTTATAATAACTGCAGAACTGAAAGCGTCGGTAAAATGCACATGAGGCTAAACAGGTCACCATGACAAGAATGACACACAATCCAAAAAGCCAATGTCCTCTTTAAAGCCTGTCGGGGATTGACAACAATCTCAATTCATGGTTCGCGCGTTGCTGAGCATTAACCAATCGGAATATTCCCTGTATTTAGCCCTTATGTATAGACACTGTACTATTTCCTGTATCATACAAACAAACATCCCTAACTAATTAATTACTATAATCTTGTAGGACGGTCCCGTCTTATTTAATCAATATACAGCGTATATAACTTGTAAAATTACGTTAGTTATCGCATAATTTGTCAAAACTTGTCTAATAAACATTTCAATCGTTCCATGTTTGACTTGATTATTTTTTAAATGTTCTTTTCTGTTTGCGTTTTTCTGTCCCTGTCACCGTCCGATAATCATTACCCAACGCTCGTGTGAATTTTACAATTATAAGACGGATATAAAGTAATAATTTTGAATAACCAGATTATTTTTTCTTTAATGAATTAAGTAGGCAACTGGATGCGTTATTGGGTTATTTATTTTTTGAACTCCCTTTTTCCTTCTAGTTTTGTACGACATGTCGCGTACAACCCTCTTTACTTCCATTGTGAATATAAACAGACGCATCGGAGTGTAATGACCAATGAAAATATCCAGACATATTGTGTATAGTCAAACATTGATTGTACACAGACGCTTTTTTAAAGAATACGAAAATATTAGTAATGCACATAGAAATATGAAAAGATATAAGTAAAGTAAATAAAATATCAATAAAAGTTTTTAAAATACTGAAACCACAAATCAGTAGAGGGATAGTAGCTTGCTATGTATACATAATATGTGTCGTCATTCATGTGGATGGTATGGCCGAATGGTAGCTTGCTATGTATACATAATATGCGTCGTCATTCATGTGGATGGTATGGCCGAATGGTAGCTTGCTATGTATACATAATACGCGTCGTCATTCATGTGGATGGTATGGCCGAATGGTAGCTTGCTATGTATACATAATATGCGTCGTCATTCATGTGGATGGTATGGCCGAATGGTAGCTTGCTATGTATACATAATATGCGTCGTCATTCATGTGGATGGTATGGCCGAGTGGTTAAGGCGTCTGTCTCAGAGGGCTTGAACTTTTCAACAGTCGCAGTTGTTTGAAAATAATAATTTGTAAAAATTATTCATCTAAAAAACGAAATAATCAAAAACAACAAACAAACCTTGTCGTAGCCTTTCCATTCCTCTATAGCTTGATGATGTTGTTGTTTATACTGAAAATGGCGACCAGATAATTGTTGTCATCAGTGACTCTGTGAAGGAAATTAAAAAGGCTATTTATAAAATGAATTCAAAACACCACTGTATCTCTCCCAGTCAGGACCAGGACAAAAAACCAAGCAATCTCATCCCAAGACAAAGACAGAAAGCATGTTGGAAAACGGATGTAGGAGGATAGAAGACACAGTGTCTCCCTGCCCACTATGGGAGGTCAGGAACCCCACCCAGTAGATTTCTCTGTCGTCTATCGGGAATTTAGCAATGTATTTATGTCTTTATTGTTTTTATGTTGTTGGCTGAAGAAGGTTTTGACCTGAAACGTTGAGTAAAGGGTATTTTGTTCCCTTTTTTTGAAACTGTTATATTCATTTTTTGTTTATTACTTTTTACAGCCCACAGCTTCTAGCAGCTTAGTTTCACATACTCCTCGGGACATGTAAAACAGTTCGATGTAACCGTGCCTTGCCAAAACAACTTGGTGGAGAGGGGAGAGGTGGCAATGCGGCTCAACGGTATGGTCTTAGCTTCAAACCCGAAAGATACCTCGTTCGAATATTCATCGAGGTAAGTGGCCGTCAGCAAGTCACCTCTCCATAGCTCAATTTGCGGCGCTGAGCTGTGGTTGACACCTGGGCTATTCCAGCCTTTGGAATAGACCCTAAGACAAATTTCAGCTTGAGGATGAATAAAGGGAACTCGATTATTTATTTACTTTATCGCCCATGTTGAGGGAGATAACTTTATACATAATATGTTACAAAAAGTTGGTGGTGGTCGGAAGGGGGGGGGGGCGGTGGCTGTATCACAACATTCATTTACTGTCGTAGCCAAGCCTTAGCAAATCATGACGCGTGGTATTCAAATTACGAGTAGAACGAATGGGGATGTGATAAGATAGTAGATAGATGCACAGATATGGAACTGTCAATGTCACAGTCAATCATCAATAGTCGAAATCACAGGTCGCATTTTATTTTAATCCTTAAATTAATATAATTTTTCACATGGCTGGGTGAAATTAGTTCGAGGAACCCGTGTTTGGGGTAAAAATTAGTTCGAGGAACCCGTGTTTGGGGTAAAAAAATTAGTTCGAGGAAACCGTGTTTGGGGTAAAAATTAGTTCGAGGAACCCGTGTTTGGGGTAAAAATTAGTTCGAGGAACCCGTGTTTGGGGTAAGAATTAGTTCGAGGAACCCGTGTTTGGGGTAAAAATTAGTTCGAGGAACCCGTGTTTGGG
>NC_088364.1:10353576-10360677 GCF_034508935.2 Berghia stephanieae
ACTACGAACGAATGCATTGCAAACTGTTTCCATGGAAACTGCGTCATCTTGATATTTAAAAGTTATATCTTCCAAATTTATTCCATCGACAAATCAAAAACAAAATTTTGTAATATAGCAAAAAAGATATGGCATATATTAGTGATTCTCATATTTTTGGTCGCCAACTGCATGATACAAGAATATGATATAACATAGTGTTATATAACATAACACAACATAATATAATACAGTGTTATATAATACAATGTAGCGTAATATAAATATAATATATGGTATAATACACGATATATAGATTGTGTTATAAAACACAAACGAAATTCCGCCAAACTGAAGGGAATAATACATGCATCTGTGTAAGACCAGCCATGTTGTATGGATTAGAGATAGCGGCTATGACAAAGAAACAAGTTAAAGATGTTGATGTGGTAGAAAAGAAAATGTTGAGCTGGTCACTTGGCTGAACAAGAAGTCCTTGGAAAAGGCTCTTCACTTACATTAGCTCCATGTCTCGTCCTACATGATAAGTGTTGCTGTAGGCTAGGGACCCCTTGTAAAGCACTTTGAGCACGTTTTGCAGATATTGCACTAGATAAATGCTCCATTTTTTATGATTCGTATTATCGTGTAGGCGATTACAATTTAAAGGTAACTAAACAGGGTTTAGGGGGTTTTGTTGTCGGCAACAGCTGAAAAAATCTTTCAGTTCTTCTCTGTAGTCAGAACTCAATTTAAAATAAACGATGAGATTACAAGCCCCGTTTATTATCGGTAAAATGTGCTCCTTAATCCGTACTTTGGTACGAAGGAAGATTATGTGTCTTTGTGACACTATACGAAATATCCAAGGTGTGATATAACACACAGAAAATACAACAGACACCGTTGTCATCATACGAATGAGTTTCAATTCCTTTTTGTTCCATTTTTGTTTAGGATCCGTCTGTGTTTGGGATGACGTGGCCAATCTAAATCTGTTTGATTTTACTAGATGAGCAATCAAGATGCTGTTACATACAACCACGCACACAACACTCAATAGTCGTAGACCACCAAATTCTGTTACATCCAATGCTTGAATTACTTTGCTATAATAATTTTTAACCTTCCAATCCCCTTTCCTATTCTTCATGTAAAGAATCGAAAGCTTTGTAATAGCAAAGGAAATTGGTAAAAGAAAGATGACAATTATTACAGAGCACGTGCGACATGTTGCAAATATGGATTTGACATTGAATGGAAACCCCACACAGGCCATTCTCTCCGCTGATATGTAGGCCAGTGACAAACAGGAGCTGGTAATGAAAGCTTTTTGCATATACAACACTATATCATGTAGATAATTAACACGGACAGTGTCTTCACCAAGGGTTTATATCAGGTAAGTCAGGCAGGTAAGAAAATCAAACACGGCCAATCCCATTAGGTTCAATGTGAAACTGCTTTTAGAAATACCTCGACGGATAAAAATTATCATGTTGACGATGTTTGCGACTAGACCCAATCCTATAAGGATACCGATCACAATTCTGAATATAATATGGTATGAAAAAGAGACCGAGGAAACGTAGCTCTGATTGAACTCTTCCCTAAAGCTGGGCCTTAGTTTCTGAAAGTAGTTCTTGTCCATTTGTATATAGTAGCTGAAATTGTCGCTTCCAAAGTGGCTGAAATTGTCGTGTGTGAAGATGCTGGTATCGCCGCTCAAGTTAAAGACTCCGAAAGGGGTCAATAATAGGTCCTTGTTGTCTAATATCTCATTCAGCCTCTTGAAATGGTTGCGTTGCGTGGCATGGAAGTTGTAGTAGAATAAGAACTTCGATGTGGTGGAATCTGTTTCTGGTCTCCGGGAATCCATGACACTATTTGTGAAAACCTGTGAAGTGACAAAATAAACACATTATACTGGGTGGGGTTCCTGACCTCCCATAGTGGGCAGGGAGGTACTTGCTGTGTCTTCTATTCCCTATATCCGTTTTCCAACTTGCTTTCTGTCTTTGTCTTGGAATGAGATTACTTGGTTTTGTCCTGGCCCTGACCTGAGTCCTAGTTGGGAGGGAAACAGTCAAATGCATAGTTATTGTTTTGGGAGATGATATTTTTTTCCTTGTAAATCATCTCTCTGTTATGTATTATTATGTTTGTTATTTTGAATGTATAATGTAAGCATTTGAGTGTATTCCTCTTTGTTGGATTTTGTGGTTGTGTCCGGATGAGACTTATAGGTGATCTCAAACTAAGTACATTGGTGGTATTCTCTTGGAATCTACATCTGATCCCTATTTGTTCCCAGTTCCCCTATGTCTTACTTTTTCTTGGGTTCTTTAATTGTAATTCTAAAACTTTTTACTATCCCATTTTATTCCTTTTTACTGGCGCTGATATAACCTAAATGTGTTGCAAGCGCCGTAAAACCCTTAAAAAACACACAAAGACATTATAAATAAGACTGACAAAAGGATAAAGCACAGCAAATGGTTAAGAAAAGACACAATATTTAAAGAGAAAGAGTGAAGCCTTATTCTGACATCACAAGTAGAAAATCACAATTTGTGGCCACTAAAATGCTTTTCTAGCTGCCAGATCAAATCAGACTAATGATAGAAAAATACTTTTTTTAAAGCAACAAAATAATAGAAAACGGGGAATATGCTACAGAAAGATATTGACGATATCATTCAATGTTGACTTTAAGACAGGGACATTGAATGGCTTATAAAGAGAGTCCAAAACAATTAGATAAAAAATACCACACGGTTATCAATTGCATACTTCACTTCATCATACCATTTTTATCTCTTTATTTTTCAAAGAATTTTATATTCCTCTTAGATCTATTGGTCTCTGAAGAAAAGCACATTTTGAAATAAAAAATACCTTAAGAATAACGAACAGTGGAAAAACATTGTAGATAGATAGAGAGAGAGAGAGAGAGAGAGAGAGATAGAGAGAGAGAGAGAGAGAGAGATAGAGAGAGATAGAGAGAGAGAGAGAGAGAGAGAGATAGAGAGAGAGAGAGAGAGAGAGAGAGAGAGAGAGAGATAGAGAGAGAGAGAGAGAGAGAGAGAGAGAGAGAGAGAGAGAGAGAGAGAGAGAAGAGAGAGAGAGAGAGAGAGAGAGAGAGAGAGAGAGAGAGAGAGAGAGAGAGAGAGATAGAGAGAGAGAGAGAGAGAGAGAAGAGAAGAGAGAGAGAGAGAGAGAGATAGAGAGAGAGAAGAGAGAGAGATAGAGAGAGAGAGAGAGAGGAGGGGAGAGAGAGAGAGAGATAGAGAGAGAGAGAGAGAGAGAGAGAGAGAGGAGAGAGATAGAGAGAGAGAGAGAGAGAGAGAGAGAGAGAGAGATAGAGATAGAGAGAGAGAGAGAGAGAGATAGAGAGAGATAGAGAGATGAGAGAGAAGAGAGAGAGAGAGAGAGAGAAGAGATAGAGAGAGAGAGAGAGAGAGATGAGAGAGAGAGAGAGTAGAGAGAGAGAGAGAGAAGAGAAGAGAGAAGAGAGGAGAGTGAGAGATAGTGAGAAATGGAGTATTCGAGAGCGGATAGAGAGAGAGAGAGAATACAGAGAGGGAGAGAGAGAGAGACGGAGAGACATACACACAGGCGACAAAGAGAGAGAGAGTGAGAGAGGTGGAGATAGAGAGAAAAGCTCTTCCAAATGGTTACATTTTTACGTTTGCCACAAAAATACTCAAATACTAAGTAATTACGCAAATCAAAAGCAAATGGTCGTTTCCGTCAGTTTTTCTGTGATAGAAGATAAAAAATAAACCAAACAACTGACGATGTAGTATCAAAATTATAACAGTTATAGCTTTTTAAAGCGTCGAATAAGTGCAGACAAAGATGATAATCTGTCCACACGTTTTTAAACCTCAGAGAAACTATTTCTGCTATTATATTAAACCTAGAGCACCAGCTTTTGGATTATTTACACTACCCAACACCCCTACACATTCGATGTAAAACTTATCACTGACATGTCTCTTATCTACGCATACATCCACTTGATCTGCACAAACCCCTTAAAGAACCATGTAAATCAATACGGCATATGGAACATACAATGAACATAACTGTGCTGGTTTTGAAGCAAAGAAAACAAAATGTGAAACAAATAAGACCTGCAGAGATTCTTTGTATAGATGGAACGAAATTGACGTTACTCAGCTCATTGTTGTTGTTTTTAGACAGCCATTTTGATTATCAGTTCTTACCTAATTCTATAAAACAGACACACACAGTTTTGTGTCTCGGTACGTTATTTGGCCGGTTGATGTGAGTTTTTTACCTAAACGCATAGCATCAATCCATGACACTATTTGTGAAAACCTGTGAAGTGACAAAATAAACACATTATACTGGGTGGGGTTCCTGACCTCCCATAGTGGGCAGGGAGGCACTTACTGTCTTCTATCCCCCTTTATCTTCTTTCCAACTTGCTTTCTGTCTTTGTCTTGGAATGAGATTACTTGATTTTGTCCTGGCACTGACCGGAGTCCTAGCTGAGAGGGAAACAGTCAAACGCATAGTTATTGTTTCGGGAGATGATCTTTTTTTTTCGTTGTAAATCATCTCTCTGTTATGTATTATCATATTTGTTATTTTGAATGTATAATGTAAGCATTTGAGTGTATTCCTCTTTGTTGGATCTTGTTCTTGTGTCCGGATGAGACTTATAGGTGATCTCAAACTAAGTACATTGGTGGTATGCTCTTGGGTTCTACATTTGATCCCTATTTGTTCCCAGTTCCCCTATGTCTTACTTTCTCTTGGGTGCTATAATTGTAATTCTAGAACTTTTTACTATCCCAGTTTCTTCCTTTTTACTGGCGCTGATATAACCTAAATGTGTTGCAAGCGCCGTAAAACTCTTAAAAACAAAAACAAACATATTTTTTCCCTTGTAAATCATCTCTCTGTTATGCATTCGATTATGTTTTATTTACATAATGCATGTGTATGTATGATTTGTAAACATTTGAGTGTAT
Organism: Berghia stephanieae; assembly: GCF_034508935.2. Lineage (NCBI taxonomy): Eukaryota > Metazoa > Mollusca > Gastropoda > Nudibranchia > Aeolidiidae > Berghia > Berghia stephanieae. The sequence goes on from NC_088364.1 coordinate 10,358,562, forward strand.
TCCTCTTAGTGGGATCTTGTGCTTTTTTCTGGACGAGACTTTAAGGTGATCTCAAATTAAGTACTTCGATAGTGTGCTCTTGGAATCTACATCTGTTTCCCATTTGAACAAATTTCCCTTTGTCTTTCCTTTTCTTGGGTGCTTTAATTGTAATTCTAGAACTTTTTACTAACCTGTTTTCTTCCTTTTTACTGGCGCTGATATGACCTTCATGTGTTGCAAGCGCCGTAAAACCCTTAAAAACAATCAATCTCGTTCATTCGATCATTCACAAGCATACACACACGCACACATACACACAAACACATACTCACACACATACACACGCACGCACACACACACACACACATACTCACATAGATGCGAGTGTGCATATCAAACATTACATCCGCCAACATCCATGAACAGCACATTCATAAGCCTCTCTCTCTCTCTCTCTCTCTCTCTCTCTCTCTCTCTCTCTCTCTCTCTCTCTCTTTATCTCTCTCTTTCTCTATCTATCTATCTATCTATCTATCTATCTATCTGTCTATCTATCTATCTATCTGTCTATCTATCTATCTATCTGTCTATCTATCTATCTATCTATCTATCTATCTATCTATCTATCTATCTATCTATCTATCTATCTATCTGTCCATCTGTCCGTCCGTCCGTCTATCCTATCTATCTATCTATCTATCTATCTATCTATCTATCTATCTATCTATCTATCTATCTATTTATCTATCTATCTATTATCTATATATCTATCTACAATATCTGATATATACAGTCCACTCCGGATAGTCGTAACGCCTTGAGATGTTTTTTTTCAAAAGCTTTCTTTTCATAAAGTTCCTCATAATATGTTTAATGGGATTTATGTCAGGTGACACAGCTGGCCACGGGTTCATCACCCTTATATTAGAATCGTTTAGGAAAGCAGATATTTGTCGAGCTCTACGTACTTGGGCGTTATCAAGCTGAAATATCACCACTTGATTATTCTGAGTCCGAATAAATGGGACGATGATTGGTCGTTGATGTATAGGTCTGAGCTGAGTCATTGGCTGATTCGTATCAGCTCAGTTTATCTGCCACAAATTTTCATTGCCAACACCATTGCAGATCCATATTCTCAGTTTGTCATTTCACGGATGGTTTCGTCATTGAAACGTTCACCTCGACATCGATTGCACGAAGTTTGTTTGTCTCTGGAATCAACTCCAAAAAAAAAAAAAAAAAAAAAAAAAAAAAAAAAAAAAAAAAAAGAAAGCGATTCGTCTGTGAATGAAAGGCGTCCCAAATATTCTAATCTCAGGCCTGGAGTTCACGTGCCCATCTCAGTGTTTGTGCAAAGGGGTCAGCTTTGGTCTGAATTACAGGTTTGTGATATTTCAAACTACGCTCACTGAGCGTGTCATTTGGTGCGTCAACTGTTTAGCAACGCTTATGTGAAATAAATATCTGAAATAATGTTGGTGCCCATTTACAATATTTACATATATAGCTTTTATACCAACATGTTTGGCGCTCCGCTTCTGTTCTTTACTTGTCTATCTATCTTCTATCTAAAAAATCTATCTATCTATCAAACTATCTATCTATCTATCTATCTATCTATCTATCTATCATCTGTCCATTCCCTCCGTTCCCTCCTTATCCTATCTATTTTAAACTATCAAAACTATCCCATCTATCTATCTATTTTATCAAACTATCTATCTATTTATCTATCTATCTATTATTAAATACTATCTACAATATCTGATATATACAGTCCACCCGGGTAGTCGTTTAAAGCCTTGAGATGTTTTTTTTTTTTTTAAAAGCTTTCTTTTCATAAAGTTCCCCCTAATATTTTTTTAAAAGGGATTTATGTCAGGTTTACACAGCTGGGCCCCGGGTTCATCCCCCTTTTTATTGAAAACGTTTTGGAAAGCAGATAAATTTTTTGAGCTCTACGTACTTGGGCTTATCAAGCGAAATAACACCACTTTAATTTTTCAGTCCGAAAAAAAATGGGAAAAGATGATTGGTCGTTGAAAGTTTTTAAAAGGGCTTGGGGCTGAGTCATTTGGGGAAAAATTTTCACCAGTTTTTTTATCTGCCACAAATTTTCAAATTTCCAACA
>NC_088364.1:10360777-10365777 GCF_034508935.2 Berghia stephanieae
ATGTATTGACTTATATACATTTTGATCACATGACATATGAAAAAAGTTCTCTTCAGCATGAAGAATAAAAAGTACCAATTTTCTTTGTTTAGAACCAAACTGCTCGTTGCTGGGCTGACATGACATCAGACTATTGAATCCAATTTAGAAACAAACCTTTACTTGGTGGCTTAATCATAACATCACCAACACTCGGGTGCTCTAGTTACATTAAGAAAGTAGTTTTAAAAATTTACACACAGACACAAAACATGATATATCTATGGTCGGCGGATCAAACTCCTGAAGCCCCGATTTTCACCATCAGCGGATCAAAACTCTGAAGTCTACATAGCAGCTTTGCGCACCGTTTTTAAAATTTAATTTTGGTCGGATCAGATCTCTGATGTCATCCACCGATCTTAAAATGTGACACTCGCTTTCGGATCGGAAAGTCCTGGATTCGAACTCGCTCGGCGCATAGTTGAGTCATTGAAAAAGGCTCTTTACTCACATTCTACCATCGTTTTCATGTGTAAAATGATTACCCGGCCGTTAAAAGTGTTGTCAAACCTCTGAAGTCCCGATTTTTACGATCGGCGGATCAAAACTCTGAAGTCTACCTACGAGCTTTGCGCACCATGTTTTATTTAACTTTAGGTGTATCAGACCTCTATCTGATGAGACATAATGCGCAAAGCTCGTATGTAGACTTCAGAGGTTTGATCTGCCGTCCATCGATATGTTTTATTAAGAAGAATGAATGTAGTTTGATGAAGTGTAACAAGCGAGAATTTGATAGTTGCGATCATAGTATTAGATCTATATCCACTTATTTTACAAATATTATTCACCTCCTCATGATACCTCATTGAGGCGATGTCACATTTTTTCAAGCACAGTTGATCTTGATCAGTTACCGGCTTGATGATAATAAATGATCGTTCAATTTTAATCTCAGCACTGATTGTACATATAACGGTCGAAGTGCAGCGCCACAAATTGAGCTGAACGAGGCGAGGTTCATGCTCAATGCCACACACAGCGGGCGAGTAATCGAACTCGGAACCATTCGGGTACGAAGCAAAGACAAACCGCTGAGCCAGATTACAAAATAATTAATTATAAATGCAAGACTAGGATAACAATACAACTATATTGCCGCTCTGAATAAAACAACAAAACAAAACAAAACACGCATTAATTTTATTTTTTTTTTTAGCCAGAAAACTGGTAGCTAGTTTTAAATATCGATCGATTTAAATGACTCGTCTTTTCAAAACAAAACAAAACAAAAAAACAAAAACAAAAAAACAAAACAAACAAACAAAAAGCTTTCAAACAAGGGACCTCGTTGAAGAAGCTTTCATATACGTCTCAGGCCAAATTGTTTTTCTTTCTTCTTTTCATCCAAAGTGCGGCAAACTTACTTGATTGCAGCCAGTAAGCTTTCAGTTATGTTATTTTTAAAAAAAAATTATTTCACATTAACACTTTTATTTGTGGAAAGGGATCGTTAAAATCAAACTTCTCTATTCTGTTCCGTTTAATCAGGTGTAATTTATTGCCAGAAAGTGTTACATTATCCTTTGAAAGGTGAAAGCCTTCTTTTGTTTTAGAAAAGATTAATCTATTTTTAATTCGATTTAGATCAAAGGGCGGTTTTCAAATCTAAATGAAAGGAGATTGTATAGTGTGTTGTATAATTGCATGTTTTTAGCGCCAGTATTTTTTCTAATTTTTTTTTCTACTCAATTTCCCCCAAAAAAATCAGAAAATGGTGAGTGTGAAACAATGTCAGGAAAGTGAAAGAATAATACAAGAAAAAAGGATCCAAAAATAACAACACCAAACCAAGATTGCTTTTATAGCAAAAAATATAAAATATAGGTTTAGTTGATACGTTTTGTTGAGGACAGAAATAAACAAAGTCTCTTAAAGTAAAGGTAACTTAAATCGACAATAGGAATAGTCAAAGTAATTTCCGCCAGATCTAAAAATCCCAAATACCCATTCCCTGCACGGTTAACAGTGGTTGGGGGGGGGGGGGTGGGGGGGGGTCCAAAAAATCTCGACTGCATCCGAGATCGATTCCGTCCCTTTGGATGTGAAGCAAATGATCTACCGACTGAGGTCTCACGACCCCCGTTGAGTCACATAATATTCAATTCTTATACTCATGGAATTCCGGACGTGTTCCCAACCGCTGCACGAGTTTGCAAATGATCTACCGACTGAGCTCTCACGACCCCCGTTGAGTCACATAATATTCAATTCTTATACTCATGGAATTCCGGACGTGTTCCCAACCGCTGCACGAGTTTGCAAGTGCGCGTTGGGAACAAAGTTCGAATTCCGAAACGCAACAGTGTAAGAACTCGAACTAAATCGATTCCTATTTCGTCATCTTTGAATAAAAGACATGTTCAAAAACACTTAAATAATACTTTTTAAAAAATAATCAGATTTTTAGTGAAATTTAACGATTTATAATCTGACGACACATATTAATATTGTAAACATGATATCATTACGCGTTACTATTTAGGGAGAGGGGATGGAATAATATAGGAGTTGAACCATTTCTGGTCAAAATGAAGAAATGATTTTTGGTCAGAATATGTCTTAATTGATTTGATTTCTTACTTGATAGTTCAAAGACAGCTGCCGAATAGTTGTTTTATCAAATCCATTAAATACACATGTATATAAAAGCAACTGTGGAACGTTTACTGATTTAATGGAATAAATAACGTGTTTGGATATCAGGAACAGAAGAACATTTGAACAATAGAAAATGAAATTAAGAAAAGAACGGGGAAAAAATGAACGAAAGAAAGAAAAGTCTAGACATGGGGAACGAAACAATGGTGAAAACAAAAATGACACAAATAAAAAAAGATTTTTAAATAATTAATTATTTATTCTTTTTTTTTTTTTTTTTTTTTTTTTTTTTTTTGGAAAAGTTAGCACTGACCTATCTCAGCAATGGTGAAAACAAAAATTAAATAAATAAAAAAAGATTTGTGCAGCTATGTGGTCTATCTAGTGGTGTGACACTCGCTTTCGGATCGACCCTCGTTCGGCGCATAGTTGAGAAGGCTCTTTAATCACATTCTCTCACCGTATTCAGGTGTTAAATGAGTACCTTGATGCTAACAGCGTTGTCTCTGTCCGAAAAAAAAATGTAACTGTGCCTAACAGGCGTCATGTCCCGTCCTAAATGTTAAATGATGCTATTGACCAGGGACCCCTTGTAAAGCGCTTTGAGCACATTTAGTGGATAGTGCACTATATAAAAGCTCAATTTTTAAAAATAAAATTATTTATTCTTTTTTATGTTGTATATTTGGCACTGACGAATCAAATTAATCAGCCTCAACTGTGGAGTCGGTCATTTTCAAACATAAAAACCAACAAGAAACCAGAGCAAAAAACACACACAAAAACAACCCAACAAAAACAAAAACAAAAACAAAAACAGAACAAAACAAACAAAAACAGAGTTTTTATACAGAGTAATATCCAATCGAAGTCTCAAAGCGCTTCACAAGGGGTCCCAGGCCAACGGCAACTCTTAACATCTAGTACGAGACATGACGCCTGTTGGGCGATATTACCTTTTTTTTTTTTTTTTTTTTGTATATTGACAGAACAATGCTGTTAGCGGTCTGATACTCGTTTTACAACACCGTTCTGTGAGTGAATGTGAGTAAAGAGCCTTTTCAAAGGCTCAATTATGTGCCGAGCGAGGCTCGAACTCAGGACCTTCCATTCGGAAGCGAGTGTCATACCACTAGATAACATAGCCGCACAAAGAAAGATAGTGTTTTTTCTTAGATGTCTTTAAAAGAATATTGAATTTTGTTTTTGGGAGTTTCTTCGTTCTCTCTCTCTCTCTCTCTCTCTCTCTTCTCTTCTCTCTTTCTCTTCTCTCTCCCTCTCTCTCTTCTCTCTCTCTCTCTTCTCTCTATCCTTCTTCTCTCTCTCTCTCTCTATATATTATATATATATATATATTTATATATTATCTATCCCTTTCTTCTCTCTTTCTCTTTCTCTCTCTCTCTCCCCTCTCTACTACTATCTTACTCTACTCTCACTCTCTCTCCATCTTCTCTTCTTCTCTCTCTCTATCTATCTTCTCTCTCTCTCTCTCTCTTCTCTCTCTCTCTCTCTCTCTCTCTTCTATTCTCGACCTTAGCCTCTCACATTCGCCTCCTGCTAAGCAGGAACAGTCTGGTCTGTCGTAAGGACATGAGAACGTTTGAATCAAAGGTGAATGCCAACATCTAAAAGAAATACGAGGAAGTATACGAAAACAAAATGGGTGCAAAAATCAAACAAAACAAAACAATTTCTTTTAAGTTTCGATAAGAAGCAAAAAGAACAAAAACTTAACCAAATAAAAAGATCAAAGAAAAAGAATCTTTCATAAGTTTGAAGAATTTAGTCCGTTTCACTTATAATTCATTTTATTTTCTCTTTTCGAGAAAGACATTTTGGGCGGTTCAGAGATGGGTTTTGATAGTGTAACTATTGAAAAGAAGTCTATGATGGGGGTGATGGTGGTAGTGGTGTGGTGGTGGTGTGATGGTGGTGTGGTGGTGGTGTGGTGGTTGTGTGATGTTGTGGTGGTTGTGTGGTGGTGGTGGTGTGGTGGTGGTGATGTGGTGGTGGTGTGGTGGTGGTTGTGTGGTGGTGGTGGTGTGGTGGTGCTGATGGTGGTGGTGATGGTGATGGTGTGGTGGTGGTGGTGTGGTGGTGGTGGTGGTGGTGATGGTGATGGTGGTGGATGATGATAGTGAATGAATGATTGAATTTATATAGCGCGCCTAGATCCACAATGTGCTCAGAGGCGCTATACAATATGCAATTAAAGCAAAACAATAAATTAATAATTTAAGCATAATATCTATCATATTGGAATAGCATCAATCAATTTGTAATTTAATTACCACGCACTGTGCTACAAGATAAAAATTTAGGATATCTATAATATGTAGGCCTGATAGAAATGT
>NC_088364.1:10370777-10395777 GCF_034508935.2 Berghia stephanieae
AGTATGTTTTGATACTGCCCTTCCTCTTGGCACGGCCAATTTATATAGATTGACTTAACCAGTTGACTGTCGTACTTCGGAAAAATACGTATTTAAAAATTTGGTCAGAAAACACGTCCTTCAAATATAGATCCATTTAAACAACGCTCATCTTGCAAAAACTCACAAACCTGGGAAATTACTTGAAGACCACGCGAGGTCCCAGGTTTGAAAGTTTTTAGAAACACGTGGGACATTTAAATCAATTGATATTTGGAGGACGAGTTTTCTGGCCAAATTTTTAAATACGTGTTTTTCCAGAGTATGGTAGTTAACTGGTGAAAACAATAAAGTGTTGGCCCTCAATTTGTGTCGAATCAAATGACGGGGTCAGTTGTGATGAGGACCTCAAATTAAATGGTTTCGTTTGGAATGGATAATAGGGAGGGGTGGGTGTTGGAGGGGGGGGGGGAGAGAGAGAGAGAGAGAGAGAGAGAGAGAGAGAGAGAGAGAGAGAGAGATAGAGAAAGTGATGACGTAGGGGGTGTCAATACAACTTCCGTTTGGTGCAGTGTGCGGAAAATCATTTAAAGAGGTGAAGGTCAGAAGTCATTCATTTTTCGCTAAATGACTGCTCACCTTGACCTTTGATTTAAATTGTTTAAGCCAATGATACAATTACGTCACAAGCGGTCATTAATGCATTTTTAGCATGACAGGTTTTTTCCTATTAAAAAATTCAAAATTTACGCCCTTTCGCAACTGCACCATAAGATCCGTTGCCTAGGCATTCCATGAAGGAATATAGATAATCCATCAAACAGGATGTCTGATGTCAATAGGAATCACCCATGGTGTCCAAGGGAGCAAACCAGGGGTTAATAATCTTGCCAAGGAAAAAAAAAACGAAAGTGCCTGAAGCGGGGCTCGAACTCCGGACCATCCGAATCGCGATACAATGCCTTAACCACTAGGCCACTTTGCCCCCCCCCCCCCCCCCCCCCCCCCCCCCCTCCTTCTCCATCCCTTTTTTTAAATTTTAGACTAGAGATTAGAGACTACACAAAGGTTCTCACCCAGTCCAACGCAAATCAGTGTCCCTTACAACAAATGTTTAATCAAGCCCATAATTATAGCATTCGGCTATCAGACCTGCAAATATGTGCATTTAAGTCTAGCTTTACAGATCAGTTTTTTTTAAGTGTCTTTTTTCGGAACGTGATAATGTTATTTCAAAGTTTTGTATTATCAATACACAATCAAATGTTTTCCTGCAAAGTCAGAGTTACTGCCCTTGCGTACGGTTATGTGGTCTTGTGGTATGACACTAGCCTTCGGGCCGGAAAGTTTAGGGTTCGAGACCCGATCTGATCGGTGCAAAGTTGAGTTCTTGAAAAAGAACCTTTCTCACATTTTCTCAGAGTACTCAGGTGTAAAATGAGTTCTTCGCCGAGAACAGCGTTGACTCTGTGTCGAAAAGAAATTTGTAATATCGCCAAACAGGCGTCGTTTCCTGTCCTACATGTTACGTGTTACTGTTAACTTGGGGCCCGTTTAGTGAATATCGCGCTATATAAATGTTCTACTTTTACATTGAAAATAAGTGTAGTTTGGAATACTAAAGAGACTTTGCTTGATTAAGAATCCAACTCTCATTTGCGTGCATACTCGTAAGCATGCAGTCTCATTAACGCCTAATATAAAAAAAGATCGTGCCGGGAATGAAAATAAGGACATTATAAATTTAAAAGATGAAGATCTATTGTGATGTATTCAAGATTCCTTCCTATAACACATTTTCCATTTTTATTTCACTTGTAAAGGAATAAGGAAGTCCTTTATCAAGAAAGCCAACATCCCAATTCCCTCCGTTCGTCCGGGCTCACCTCTATGTGGACGTAGTGAAATTCATCTTTTTAATGAATAATAATAATAATAATAATAATATAATAATAATAATAATAATAATAATAATAATAATAATAATAATAATAATAATAATAAATGACATTTATATAGCGCTTCACTCCGTTGTCACAAGCTCTTTGCGCTTTACAGTGATATAAAAATAGTACATTAAGATAAGTGCTGACGGAAAAGTGATACGAATTCAATTTAACAACAAAACAGTTATAGCAACTTTGACGTATAAATATTAAACTTTTAAGCAAAATTTGAAAGTTGTCAACGAATCTGAGCATATCACATATGGTAGGAGAGTGTTCCAAAAATGGGGGGGGGGGGGGGGGGTAGGGGGAGATTGAAAGGATAGCTCACCTATTTTACGCAATGTCTTAGGTTTGACAAGGATTGATTGGTCATTGCTTGACCTGAGGTTTAATATGGGCCTAATTTCATCCATTGCAATACATGACATAACATTGTATATTATCCTAGTAATTGTTGTTTAGGTCAAAGGCCTTTAAACACCGCGTGTGGAAAATAGATAGGTTCAGATAAAAACATTCCAGATACCATCATAACTATAGCTAGTATGTTCATTATTTACATCATAAACGATCAAAAATATAGCAATTACAAACCTATTCTTCAAAAACATTATTCATTATTGAGGTCCCTGCCAACTGCATTTTATCAAGTGATTTATACTTTTGGAGTATATGGTTATAAATTTCGAACTTTTCCATGAATTAAATGCCCTTAATAATAATAATAATAATAATAATAATAATAATAATAATAATAATAATAATACACATTTATACAGCGCTCCTTCTCGTGTAAAACACAAGCTGTGGGCACTTTACAATATAAATTATCAATTTTGAGTGAAAAAAATAAATAAAATAAAATAAAAACAATAATAATTCATAGTCAAATCAAGGATTCATAGAGTCAATAAAAACAAATACAGTTCAGTAAAGATGTGACTTGAGATTCTTTTTAAAGGGAAGTAAAGACTTACACTCCCTCAGACCACGTGGTAGTTCATTCCAAATCTTGGGGCCGAAACAAGCAAACGATCTATCATCAAATTTTGTTCTTGATCTTTTTTCCGAAATTTTCGTTTGGTCATTACATGATCTTAAAGTGTAATTTTCAAATTTACACATGACATAAAAAAATGGATCACCGAATGATTGTAGACAGAAGAATGTGTTATAAATATTTTTTTTTAATTTTCCACGGGTAAATACAAATGAGGCCCTATTTTTCGTAATCCGCTGTTAGAGATTCGCTTTTATGCCATGAAAGAATCAACTACTCCATTTAATTGTTGTTTCAAAAATCGTGTTCATCTTGCACCTCGTGGAATTAACCAGTAGATTTTTGACCAATCAAAACATATGAATTTGTGACGCACCTTCGGACATACATTGTGTCTTAGCTTGTTTATAAAAAAAGTAACTTGAATGAAGTCGGCCTGTCTCTGATCATAGTAATTGTTTTTATACCGCCAATTGGATGACTAGTTATCACATGATTTTCTCTATCGTATAGAGCAGTATAATTAGGTGCCCCAAACGTAAACAAAGGTCTAGAAGCACATGGCAAACCACATGTTCCTGTCTTGACAGCTCACGTTCCAATGTAAATTATAGAAAAAAATAACCTTTAAAATTTGGCTGTTAGGTGGCAAAAGAAACACATATTCATAAATACTCGATCATGCATCAAATAATGTCTAGATATGGATATTTTATGGAACAAAAGGTAAAATTTATCAAAAGTTACAGTCTATCTATTTTTAGACGAGAGCAAATTATTGCGCTGGTGTGAACAAAACGAGAATTATTCGGATCTGATTTTCAGAATAATTTAGTCTTATATTATTATTTCTGCAACTGTTAGATTTTATGTAAACATATTTTCAATACTGAAAGTGTATTGCCTACAACTCAAACTACAAAATTGGGAGACCTATATTGTGCGTAAATTTTTCCGGCCCCTAACGAAAATCACTAGCAACTTGTTATTGTTTACGTTTGGAGCACCTAATTATACTGCTCTATTATAACGTTTTAGCATATATATAGTTTTCTATTTTGGTCATATTGATCGAGTGGTAGAACAGTAGGCATTTTACTTAGACACATACCATCGATAGTAAAACCTGTGTAGTTTGATATGTTTACCAATCACTGCCATTGCTTACATTATGACGATTGTCCGAGAGGCGTGGTTATCCAAGTGTCTATTTGCCTGCTATTGAGACCAACAATATACCTTCGCGAAAGTTCGACAACTATTCAGATATAAATAGAACGAAGTTGACGTAGCTCAGGTCTTTGTTTTTTGTTGTTGTTGTTATTTTTTTGTTTTGTTTTGTTTTGTTTTGTTTTATTTTGTTTTGTTTTTTGGGGTTTTTTGTTTTGTTTTTTGTTGTTTTTTTTGTTGTTTTTTTTGTTGTTTTTTTTTTGTTTTGTTTTTTTGGTTTTTTTTTGTTTTTTTTTTTTTTTTGGGGGGGGGGGGGGGGGGTGGCCATACCATTTTGCCATGAGTAATTCTCACTAAACTGTATAAACCAGACTATAAACGACCAAGATTACACATAGCTTTGTGTGTTGGTCCGTTATATTTCCGAATGGCAATTTCGTGAGTTTCTTAGCCAACCAAGCGCACAGCATCTATAAATTAAACGTACATGGTTCCAGAAAAAAAACAACGGGTAATTGACCTGAAGTACTCTCACTTATAAAATAGTAGCCGTAGGGGTGGGGGGGGGGGGGGGCTGGGGCGAGGCTTCTAAAACCTCAATTTGCATGTCATAGCACAGCCATTTCGATGTGTGACGACAAAACGACGTATTTCCATTTCTGCCCAAGAGCTTGAGAGTTATCAAGTTGATGTATTAACTTGATGTCAACTTGTCAAAATCGATCTTCAACTCGGGCATCGATGTCTTCAAATTTGTAATAAGGAAATACTATTTTAAAAATTATTAAATCAGCGAAACTGGAGAATCGATATTCAAATGTAATAACGTATCGATATAATATAAAACAAAAGATTCCAAGCTCAAATGATTTAAATAACAAGACTAAAATAGACAGGACGCTCCAATCTAATTTACGAAGATTAATGATGTTTCGAGTTATCCCTTTGTCAACAAAAACACGACGAATGAAGCACTAAAGGCGAAGTATTATGAAAGTTGAGAGAATAACGATGCTAAGGACATATTTCATGTTAAGGAAAATATATGCATTTTGCCCCACTCCCCCCTCCCCCCCTCCCTTAAAAGTAGTCCTTCATAGCCATGAGGCCCATGGAGGTGGAGTTTTTCCTGGTTTCTATAGCGTGAAACGGACAATAGCAATTTCTTGCTACACTTTGGATAGGACGCAAATCTATCGCAAAGTACTTTCTACCAGATCAAACAGACTCAGCTACCCAATCAGTGCTGGGTGATCAAGGAGAATCAGAAGAAAAAAAAAATCTCAACTGCACCCGGAATCGATCTCGGTCCCTTTTCATGTGAAGCGAGTGCTCTACCAACTGAGCTAATGGTACTCCATTATGCCCTAAAAACTATTTCAAAAATCTGTTTTGTTAGTGTATATCTAGTAGTTAACGAAAAGCCGGAAGAACGTTCACCAATTACGGTCAATTTTGCTTGCGGTCTTTTTGTCTTGTACTTTTCCAATTACATGAAGAGGCTTCGTTGACTCAATGGATGCTAGTATTTTCCAACTACACTAAGAGGCTAGTAGCAGATGTCCTTTACAACTGTCCACTTACTTACAAGATACATTTAAGGTTGTGCTAAAAGGTTGTTTATGTGATGTCCGCCACGAAAAATACTTCAATACGAAGTCATTTTGAAAATGAAAAAAAAAATAAGGGAAACATTTCGCTTGGATTAGTTTATTTTATAATTTTCATCATTATTTTTGTTTCCTGTGCTAAATTTTGAAAAAAAAAGAAGAAAGAAAGAAACACACAAAAACAACAAATGAGAAGAGAGAATAGCGATGTGAATGCCATATTTATGTTAATAATTTGTATATATATATATATATATATATATATATATATATATATATATATATATATATATATAATTTATATGTATGTATCGATGCATGCGTGTGGTGGGTATTTTGCATGTTTTCGATAAAGATATATGTTTGTACATCACACATACATGAGTACATTTAAGTTGATTAATTTTCCAAAAAAATATACTTGAGCTTTTATATAGCGCAATATTAATTAAACATGCTCAATCCCCTTTACAGGGCACTGATCCTTAGCAACACGTAACATGTAGAACGAGACATGACGAACCATGCCGCCTGTTAGGCAATTAATATTATAATATTATTTTCTCGACAGAGACAACGCTGTTAACAGCCAAATACTCATTTTACACCTGCGTAAAGTGAGAGAATGTGAGCGAAGAGCATTTTCCAAGGACTCAACTATGCGCTGAGCGAGGCTCAAACACAGGACCCGAAATCGAGTGTCATGCAACAAGACCAAATTATAGCTGCATCGATTAACATAAATCTGTCTAAAACCAGTATTTATTTTTTTTAATGTATATTTGAGAATAATGACTTTCTGACAAGTCTTAATCTTGATCAATAAAATAAATTAAGAAATTAAGGAGCAGGCACCGGTTGTAAGAAAAGAAATGAACACGTGTGTATAAAAGGTGCCAGACAAAGCAAGAAAGATAAATACAAGAAAAAAAAACTTCCCAAAAAATCACTCTACCTCGACTGAGGATCAAACCCCAGATCTTCTGATAGTAATCAGAAGGTCTGAGGTTCGATCCTAGTCGAAGTCGACTGATTTTTTGGGATGTTTTTTTTTTTTCTTGTATTTTTCTTTCTTGATTTGTGGTACCTTTCATACACACTTATTCACATCTTTATCTTAATCTAGAGAGATATTTCTGCTCAAAATGTAAACAATAAACTTTATGTAAAAATGCGGTTGTGTACGGTTGTATCTAGAATTGTTTGTTGTGGATAAAAGTTCAGAAGTTCAAGTACAGGCTTGTTCTTCTTTCTTTGTGCATTTTATTGACTTCCCTCGTCAAGCAATGCTATTGTTTGCGGGTGTATTTTTATTTTACTGTACTTTAATGAGCATTTAAAGAAATATATTAGTTTAAGGGAATAAGCGCAGTTTGATAACCTATTTATTTTTTAAAAAATAATAATAACAATTAATCAAATATTTGTAAGAATAATAATAATAATAGTAATATTAATAATAATAATAATAATAATAATAATAATAATAATAATAATAATAATAATAATAATGATGATGATGATGATGATGATGATGATGATGATGATGATGATGATGATGATGATGATGATGATGATGATGATGATGATGATATTAACTCTTTACTCAAGAGTTGGGACGATTTAATGTTTTTATTAACACCAAGGTTACTCCTACCTACGCCATATTATTATAACGACACCCATTCCTACGTTATTACGACATAATATCTAGTCGTCTATTATTTCAACTCGATATTGTTCTGATTTGACCAGAAATGGAATCGGCCCCCACCAATTTAACTGGCCTTCTAGTTGATTTCCTCTTCGATTATTTCCAAATCATGGATCTGTCAAAACGAGGAAGTTCCACTGAAACGAAAAATGAAACGAGTCTTGTTTCCCGGAGCAAGTCACTAAACTGAAGTGTCTGTCGTCTGCGCCCGATCGTTGTTCGTGGGTGGGAGTAGTTTGGTTAGGGTCCAGGGGAGGTAATTCTTAAGTTTAGGGTCCAGGGGAAGTAACTCTTGAGTTATGAAATAAAGACTAAAATGAAAAGCTGTTTGTGTGACATATTTCTATGGTTGTTTCGTAAACCTTGATGGTGTCGTATGCGCTGATCGTTATTCGTGGAAGGGAGTTGTTTGGTTAGTGTCCAGGGGAGGTAATTCTTGAGTTATGAAAAAAAGACGACAACAAAAAAAAGACGTTTGTATAACACATTTCTATGGTTGTTTACTAAACCGTGATGGCATTAAGATGACAGGTCATTTCCCCATTTAGTATACACGAGTCGAAATGAGTTCGGTTTCGTGAAGAGAAATAAACATAGTTGCCTCCCTTAGTTTAGACGTGATATAAAAGTAATTTCCATACGATCGCGTCCGAGGTCAACGATGGACAACAAAACAAAGAAGGGGGAGCAGTCCCTTTCATATTGTGTTATCTATATTGACCATACCACATGGGATGTTGGTGAAGGGAGAAAAAAAGATTGAGCAAGGCCCCTAAAGTATGGAATAGTATAAGTGTAAGTGTGTTTTCGTGTGTGTTTGTGTGTGTGTGTGTTTGTGTGTGTGTGAGAGAGAGAGCGGGGTAGGGGGTAGGGGCTGCAGTGAGGAAGGGGCGGGAGGGGGGAGACAGGGGGAGAACTTGATGAATCAGATGGTTTGGGTTCATATTATAAAGAAATTAACTAAAACAAAAAAGTTCTCATAGAATATTCAAAAAGGGTAACAAAGGATGGCCTATCGCAGTTTTTAACTTAAATTTTCGTCTAAAAATAATAAGGACAACTTTTCAAGTTGTTTTTTTTTTCTATCTGGTTCAGTTAAACATGTCTCACATTTAAATTTCGGGAATGCGCGGCTGTGTGGTCTTGTGGTGTGACACCCCCTTCAGATAAACCTAGTTGTCTCCCTTAGTTTAGACGTGCTAACGTCTGCGTATACATATAAATAATTTCCTTACGATCGCTCCGAGGTCACCCGATTGGCTACCAAGGAAGGGAGCGGTGGCTTTCATATTGTGTTATCTATATTGACCATACCACATGAGATGTTGGAGAAGTGAAAAAAAAAGATTGAGCATGACCCGTAAAGTATGGATTAGTACTATACAGCTGTACTCTGGAAAAACACTATATTTGAAAATCTGGCCAGCAAACTCGTCCTTTAAATACCGATTGATTTAAATGACCCTCATCTTGGCAAATACTCTAAAACCTGGGACTTCCTGTGTGTGTGTGGGGGGGGGGGGGCGATAGTGATTTTTTGTTTGTTTGTTGCTTTAGGTCTCTTCCAACACAATTGAGGTTATATGAGAGACCGCTGAAACAAAAAAACAAGCAATCTAACAAAAATAGTACAAATGTAAATCAAAATCATAACCTAAAGATATCATAAGCTAAATTATAAATAACCAAGAACAAACAGGCAGAAGATTTACAGAAAAAAAATATCCCCTGTCAAAAATACAATCACAAACCAAAGAAGCAGGATAGGCTAGTAAAGAGAAGAAGAAACGACATCACTATCGGATCGTACACCCATGCGAATATCATAGGTATATGATTCAAGGGTGATGCTCCCATCCAACCATCCGCAGGCGATAGTGAGAAAAATGGGGGAAGGTGGGGGATGGGGATTAATGAGACAGTTTGGACCCGTATGAAAAAATTAACTAAAACAAAAACCGCTTTCGTAGAATATTCAAAAGGGTAACAAAGGAAGCCATATAGCAGATTTCAACTTTGTAGAAGTAAGTAAGACGTTTTAAGTTTTACCGTCTTGTTCATTCAAATATGGGTCACATTTAGATTTTGAAAATGCGTGGCTATGTGATCTTGTGGTGGGATACCCCCCTTCAGAGCGGAAGGTCCTGGGTTCGAGTCGAGACCTGCCCTGAGCTGCAGGGAGATGGAAAGTCCTTGGAAAGGGCTCTTTACTCTCCGTGCTCAGGTGTAAAATGAGTAACTGAATTAAACAGTGTTGTCTTTGTCTGAAAAAAAAAATTGTATAAAACACGAACAGTCGTCATATCTCGTTCCACATGTTGTGTGTTGTTGATAGTTAGTGACCCCTTGTAAAGCGCATTGAGCACGTTTAATTGATGCTGCGCTATATAAATGCTCAGATGCTCAATAAATGACAAAAGAATAAAGTTTCGGTTTTCCGTCTCGTTTCAAATTAAAATTTCGATTTTTCCGACACATCTCGGTTATAAAATTATTTCTGCTCAGACATGTGAGTGTTTTGTTGAATTGAGATTGCGCTATAAAAAGGCTAAAGTTAAGTTTAAATAACTCCAGGAAAATAGAAATCAGAATTTTGATATAAAGTATTTCATTTATATTTATCTTTAGATAGTATGCGCTTTGCTAAGAAGCTCACAACATTGCCATTGGGAAGTATAACGGACCGACAGACAAAACTGTAACCTTGAACGTTTATAGCCTGGATAATACAGTTTAGTGAGAATTACTCATAAAAACGGATGGCAAAAATCAATAACAAAGACCCGAATGACGTCAACTTCACATTATCTATATAAATTGGTAATATACCGGTTAAGAGTATCAAATATATTGATTTACTGTATTCAGGGAAAGGGGCATCCTTCAGATCATCAATGATCCCCTTAAATACTTCTGATAAATAAATATATATATATATATATATATATATATATATATATATATATAGTTCGAAGATGACGTCACTCGGGTCTTTGTTATTGTTTTTGCCATCCGCGTTTATGAGTAATGCTCACTAAACTGTATTAACCCGACTATAAACGTTCATGGATACACACAGTTTTGTGTGTTGGTCCGTTATAGATAGTATGCGCTTGGCTAAGAAGCTCATAACATTGCCATCCGGAAATATAACGGACCGACACACAAATCTGTGTGTATCCATGAACGTTTATAGTCGGGTTAATAGAGTTCAGTGAGCAATACCCATAAACGCGGATGGCAAAAAACAATAACAAAGACATGAGTGACGTCATCTTCGAACTATCTATACTTCCGGATGACAATGTTATGAGCTTCTTAGCCAAGTGCATGCTATCTATCTATCTATCTATCTATCTATCTATCTATCTATATATATATATATATATATATATATATATATATATATATATATATATATCAGCAACATATTGATAAGGGTTGAGGTCCAAATAGCTCAGTTGGTAGAGCACTCGCGTCACAAGCAAAGAAACCAATATCGATCCCAGGCGCAGTCGATATTTTTTCTAACCGCCCTGTCCACCCAGCAGCAGTGAATGGGTAACTGGGTCTGTTAGATTTGGCGGAAAGTACTTTGCGATAGACTAGAGTCCTATTGCTATTTGTCCGTCACACGTTATAGAAACCGGGATAAACTCCGGCTCCATGGGCTAAACGGCTCTAAAGGACTAAATCAGAAAGAGAACATAATAAGGCGGTATAAAAATTTGCGGTACTTCTCAGGTAGTAGTAGTAGTAGTAGTAGTAGTAGTAGTAGTAGTAGTGGTAGTAGTGGTAGTAGTGGTAGTAGTAGTAGTAGTAGTAGTAGTAGTAGTAGTAGTAGTAGTAGTAGTAGTAGTAGTAGTAGTAGTATTAGTAGTAGTGGTAATAGTAGTTGTAGTAGTAGAACAGAATGTTTTTTCATATTTGTTGATTAACAATTTTTTTACAAATATCAATCGTTGGAAAATAGCAGAGAATATGCTGAAATTTTCAAGCCTGAGAATGCTCTGAAGGATAAAGTTAAAGATTTGATTTTTTTGGCCTGCTGGGCGCAATTTTTAGGTAATATTTATTTAGTTAAAATAGTGGTGGCTGTGGTGTTTATGGTGGTAGTGGCGGTGTTAGTAGTAGTAGTAGTAGTAGTAGTAGTAGTAGTAGTAGTAGTAGTAGTAGTAGTAGTAGTAGTAGTAGAAGTAGTAGTAATAATAATAATAATAATAGCAATAGTAGTAGTAGCAGCAGCAGCAGCAGTAGTAGTAGTAGTAGTAGTAGTAGTAGTAGTACTAGTAGTAGTAGTAGTAGTAGCAGTAGTAATAGCAGGAGTAATAGTAGTAGTAGTAGTAATAGTAGTAGTAATAGTAGTCGTAGTAGTAGTAGTAGTGGTGGTGGTAGTAGTAGTAGTAGTAGTAGTAGTAGTAGTAGTAGTAGCAGCAGTAGTAGTAGTAGTAGTAGTAGTAGTAGTAGTAGTAGTATTAGTAGTAGTAGTAGTAGTAGTAGTAGTAGTAGTAGTAGTAGCAGCAGCAGCAGCAGTAGTAGTAGTAGTAGTAGTAGTAGTAGTAGTAGTAGTAGTAGTATTGTAGTAGCAGCAGTAGTAGTAGTAGTAGTAGTAGTAGTAGTAGTAGTAGTAGTAGTAGTAGTAGTAGTAGTAGTAGTAGTAGTAGTAGTAGTAGTAGTAGTAGTAGTAGTAGTAATAGTATTATTATTATTATTATTAGTAGTAGTAGTAGTAGTAGTAGTAGTAGTAGTAGTAGTAGTTGTAGTAGTAGTAGTAGTAGTAGTAGTAGTAGTAGTAGTAGTAGTAGTAGTAGTAGTCGTAGTAGTAGTAGTAGTGGTTGTAGTAGTAGTAGTAGTAGTAGTAGTAGTAGTAGTAGTAGTAGTAGTAGTAGTAGTAGTACTAGTAGTAGTAGTAGTAGTTGTAGTAGTAATAGTAGTAGTAGTAGTAGTAGTAGTAGTAGTAGTAGTAGTAGTAGTCGTCGTTTTTGTTGTTGTCGTCGTTGTTGTTGTCGTGGAAATTGACAGTTATCACAGCATTAGAAAACCAAATTAAATACAGTTTTGCATAACACATTACAGAGGTCAAAAAAAAAAAACAAAAAACAAAAACAAAACTGAAGACATATTAATATAGTTGTTTATACATCCATCACCATGGCGATGTTACTTCTAAAGGATGGGCGGAAGTAGGGACCATTTATTTATTTATTTCCATCTCCTTCCTGTTTCCTTGTCATAAACAAATCACATCAGCACTCTCCACGGGTCAATCCACGAGTGACACGCCCAACACATTCAGACCAATTTTCTCATTTTGTTGGGGGGAAAAGACCGCGAATTCCCGGGACGAACAAGGAGTAAGAAACACATCGCAACTTCCTCCATCCGGGTGTTTGTAAGGGGAGATAAATCTGACAGATTTCTGAGAGCATCTTGTCCTGATGGATTGAGTATGACCCCCTCTTACCATTATTGAGATGTTCATTTCTTTATTGACACGTTCATTCACCCCGTAATTGAGTTGCCGTAGGAGGAGAGGACACCTTTCAGATATTGATGACTATCTGCTTATCAGCGTGGCTCAGCGGTGTACGGTCTTTGCTTCGTAACAGGAAGAAGGTACCGAGTTCGATCACCCTCCACTGCGTTGTGTGGCCTTGAGCAAGTCAGCTCGCTATTAATCATTTTGCGGCGCTGCACTGCGGCGAATGCCTGGGCTATTCCAGTCTTCCCTTGGAATAGACCCTTCTGCCTTTGTAGATATTGCTATATTTTGCCATGGGAAGAAACGATCGCTTCAACTGACCAAGCATAGCATTGTTTGTTTTTTTAGTGTTTAAAGTCAGGCGATATTGAGAGTCGTCAGTGTTTGGTGTGAAACAAAATATCGATAAAATCTGGTTACTTGCTCTTGGGTATGGCATTTAACCGAGGTGCGATTATTTGTAGGTCTGATAACCCAATTCCTTATGGGTTCGTTGTTGTAATGGAAATCTCAAAAAATGATCTACCATATTGTCCATAACAACGATGTATGTTAAACCAGGCCCATATGTGGGTTCGGATGTCAAACCTGCATACATGTACACGTCGCATTTCATATAACTAGTTCCATTTTACTCAGACATGAATGTGCAATACGTGTTTTAGCTATATAGATTGGCATATTATATGCAGGTCTGACATCCGAACCCACTTATGGGCTTAGTTTAACATTGTTGTAATGGACAATGTTTTGCGTCATTTGTTTTGAGATTTGCATAACAACAATGAGCCCATGAGGAATTGGGTTATCAGACCTACAATAAGTGCACGTCGTTCTGGTCGAAGTGACTTTACTAAACTCAAGTCTTTTCACCTGATTAATCCCCAAAATAATACCGGATAGATGTCATTAGTTACCTATTACATTGTTGAGAGGAGACATAGTCTGGTAACCATGGCAACTCCAATTGTCTGGGTCTCACAAAGAACCTACTCTGTATTATTATTTTAGACACACCCACTTCTTCCTCTTCAAGTAAGAAGTCTTTGCTAGACATCGATGATCATGATACGCCATTCATCTCTATGATCAGATAACTTCAAAAAACTAATATAAATAATCTTCTCTTTCTTTGTCACCCAGCTGTTCAAAATATTCAAATATGTTTTTCTTGGTCTACCTTTACTCTATTAACCTTCTATCTTTCCAGTGAGAGCAATCTGTTCAATACATGTCGATTTAAGTGCCCTAAAAATTGCATTTGCCTTTTTCTTGTACGAATTAATAACCTTTTAGTTTCAGATTGCTCTAAAACTTCTTCATTAGTTTTCTTCTCTGTCCATGAGATTCTTAACATCGCTCTAATACTTCTTCACTAGTTTTCTCCTCTGTCCATGAGATTCTTAACATCCTTCTAAGAAACCACATCTCTGCTGCCTCCAAGTTTCTTTCTAATGTCTTCTGTAATTGTTCAACTTTCACAGCCATTTAACTGGGTGGGGTTCCTTACCTCCCATAGTGGGAAGGGAGGCACTTACTGTGTCTTCTACCCACCTATATCTGTTTTCCAACATCCTTTCTATCCTTGTCTTTGAATGAGATTACTTGGTTTTGTCCAGGCCCTGGCTGGAAACCCTGGCTGAGAGGGAAACATTCAAATGTTTAGTTAGAGTTTTGGGAGATGATATTTTTCCCTTGTAAATCATCTCTCTGTTATGCACTGCATTATCCTTCTTTATATTATGAATGATTTGTAAAACATTTGAGTGTGTTCCTCTTAGCGGGGACCTGTGCTTGTGTCTGGATGAGACTTTTAGTGATCTCAAACTAAGTACTTTGATAGAGTGCTTTTGGAATCTACACGTTTCTTATTTGAACCAATTCCCCTTTGTCTTCCCTTTTCTTGGATGCTTTATTGTAATTCTAGAACTTTTTACTATCCCCATTTTCTTCATTTTTACTGGCGCTGATATGACCTTAATGTATTGCAAGCGCCGTAAAACCCTTAAAAACATAAAACAAACAGCCATATAATAATACTGACCATACATAGGTCTTCAAAACCATATGTTTTGATGTCATTGAAATAATGTTTTTTTTCGAAAATTAGACTCATTTTATTAAAACTATGTTTACTTGCCAAATATAAATATTCAATAAATAATTTCCGGTTTCATGCTGGATGACATATTTTGATCGAAGCTATTTACAGTAATTTGGCGGAATTCCTGATGCCAGGACTATGTAAATTATCAAATAACAAAGGAAAACACAGATGCGTGAATTGGTTTTAATTGAAACAATGTGAACATTACGTATTTATTCAATAACGGTTCGAATGAATTTGTTATTTGCTCTCGACAGTTGGTAACCTCTTCTATTATTTTATAATAATAAATTAAAAAATTAAGGAGCAGGCACCGGTATAAGATAAAGATTTGAACAAGTGTGTATGAAAAGTGTCAGACGAAGCAAGAAAGAAAAATACAAGAAAAAAACAACATCACAAATAATTAGTCTACCTCGACTGACTGAGGATTGAACCTCAGACCTTCTGATTACCGAAGGCCTGAGGTCCGGACCCCAGTCGAGGTAGATTGTTATTTTATTTGGGATGTTTTTTTTTTCTTGTATTTTTCTTTCTTGCTTTGTCTGGCCCCTTCATCCACACTCGTTCAGATCTTTATTCTACAAGAATACGTTATCTTGTAATGAAATGCCAAAAAATCCAAAAAAAAAATCAATTTCAATGACGTCATGTTTCGGTATTTATTAGTTTATCAAAACCGACGTCCAATTATTTGCAGGTGTGATAACCCAATTCCTTATGGGCTCATTGTTGTAATGGAAACCTAAAAAAAATAAGGTAAAATATTGTCCATTACAACAATGTCAGACCTGTATATGTGTACACGTCGGTAGTTATGTCAGATTATGAGAAGGAACGGAGACTATTGATAAATATGACAGGGCAGGTGTTTTGTATCATTGCCGGGTCAAGCTAACCTGATGTCGGACTAAGTCTGAGATCATAAACATTTAAGATGTCGGTATGTCATATTTTTGTTTTCTCTTTGGACAGTCTAGCTAAGGATTTTGGCCGTCTGTTGTGGATTAGAAAGATGACGTCACGGAAGGCTTGAGTGTAATCCCAATTTACGTTATACATTATAATATGTATATATATATATATATATATATATATATATATATATATATATATAATATTATATATTACAAGTGCATCTCTCTCTCTCTCTCTCTCTCTCTCTCTCTCTCTCTGTGTGTGTGTGTGTGTGTGCATCTCTCACTCTCTCGCTCTCTCTCTCTCTCTCTCTCTCTGTGTGTGTGTGTGTGCATCCCTCACTCTCTCGCTCTCTCTCTTTCTCTCTCTCTCTCTCTCTCTCTCTCTCTCTCTCTCTCTCTGTGTGTGTGTGTGTGTGTGTGTGTGTTTCTCTCTTTCATTCAATCACTTACTCTCCCCAGACAATGTAACATACATAACTTTATTTTTTTAAACATATATGAATATTTGTTTTCCCAACTCTTTCTAATACAGGATAGAAATCAGTTTTAACAACAATAGAGTGTGGGCGTATTGTATCATTATATATTTGGTCAAGCTGACCCCGTTGTGTCAATTCAAAAAATAAAACAAACTTGAGCTTTTATATAGATAGAATGCGCTTGGCCAACGAGTTCACAACATTGCCATCCGGAAGTATAACGGACCAACACACAAACTCTGTGTAACCATGAACTTTTATAGTCAGGTTATGACTGTTTAGTGAGAACAACTCACAAACGCGGATGGCAAAAACAATAACAAAGGCCTGAGTGACGTCATCTGCATACTATCTATAGAGCAAGAGTACAGCAAAACGTAGCATGATGATTTTGTTGGGGTAAAACAAATTCTAAACATTAAATTTACGGCCTGTACATTTCCAAATGTCCAAAAAAGAGCAACAGACAAGCAATATAAATCAATTCTGATTAGTTTAACTTTGCATTCAAGTCTAGAAATTCGTTCCATCGTGATATGATAGTCATTAGGGCGTCTGTTTTAATAATTTTTTTTTAATTGAGCTTTTATTTACCGCAATATCCACTAAACGTGCTCTAAACGCTTTACAAGTAGGCACTTGCAAGAAGTAGCTCTCGCGAGTTGAAAACAGGCGAGGATTTCTGTTTCCGTTTTTGAGGGGAAAAAATTTAGGAGTGATTTCAAAATGCTCAGTCTTCTTTCTCAGTGGAATGAAATGGCATGTATTATATATCATTGGAAAGGGCATAAAATTCTGCATACAATGATGCTAATATTATTATCTTCCTATATCATGATTTTGAGAAATCTTTGCGTAAAGAGAGTATATGTGTTTAAACGCTTATAACTTTTAAACCAGAGATGGTCCTTCTTAATAAAAAAAAGTCCTTCTGAGATACATATTAAAGTAGCTTCTCAAAAAATTTCAGAGCAAAATATGTTTGCACTCAAAAGTTAGAGCTCCCCAAAAAATCAGTAATTGGCCTCGATTGTTTACAGAAGCTGCCATTTTCTTATACTGATTCACTTCCTGTCGTCTGCTGGGTTTGAGAGATAACTTCGTCAATCCACATCAAAACTTTACATCTTTATATCTTACAAAATATTCCATTTATGGAAGTTATTTTTGTTTTAAATTATTCAATTAATTGGCGTTTTCATGTCCATGCATTCATTTTATGATTTACCATTCTCTTCCTTTTTTTCCGATTGATTTTTCACTGTTGATTTTGACGTTTTTCATCCTTTGACGGACGTCTGTCCAATTTAGGGGAACGGGGGAGCGGAAGTTTTTAAAATCACCTATTTTCGACCATTTTAAACACTGATACTGATACACCACCTCAAACATTTATCAGTCCATATCTATGCTTTTATGAGGTCTATTTTCATTTCGAAAAGTTCAAAGTGAACAACTAAATGACGCCGATCAGTGGTGTATTTGGTCTATCTACATGTGAATAAATATTTAATTGTCGACTTTTCCAAAATTCCAATAGGTCATCCATTTGCATGTCGTGATCTATTTTTCCTTGATTTCAGCTGTTTCAGCTCTAAACTATACCTTTCACTCTCAATAAATAATTATTTTTCTGTTTGCAATGTATTACAGAGATGTTGAATTACCACATGTAAAAATTTCAAAGTTGTATCTGAAACCGTTTCTGAATTATACTTGATTATCCATTGGGTTGCTGTGTTTTGGTCACATATTTTCCTATTAAGCTTCTATAGAGATTTTTCACCACATAAAAGGTCATAACTTTTTAACTAGTTGAGATAGAGCGATAATTTTTTCACTTTAGTAAATGTTTCACTCCCCTTTATTTTTCTACGCTAAATTAATACCGATATCACTATTTTGAAAAATTCTTGCAAGTGCCTACTACAAGGGTTCCTTGACCAACTATAACACGTAACATGTATAACGTGCCATGACGCCTGTTAGGCGATATTGCAAAAAGATTTTCCGACTGAGACAATGTTAATGGTCAGGTACTCATTTTACACCTGAGCACGGAGAGATAATGTGAGTAAAGGGTCTTGTCCAAGGACTCAACAATGCGCCGAGCTAGGCTTGAACTCAGGACCTTCCGATCCAAGAACGAGTGTCATACCACTAGACCACATAAATGCAATTAGTATGAGAACTAAAAAAAACAACAACAAAAAACAAAAACAAAAACAAAACAAAACAAAAAACAAAACAATGTAATGATTTCAATATCTTCTTAAAACCTTCAGAAAGGTGAGTGGAGCAGGCACAGACTAATGTTGATAATAACAAGTAATGAAGTGAGTAGGAAAGTGCCAGAAGACAACAGAAAATTAAAAAAAAAACATCTTCGTTGCGAAGATTTTTTAAATTCTCTGTTGTCTTCGAGCGCTTTCCTACCCACTTCATTTCTTGATATTAATCCAATAGGGAATGAGATTACCGGAAGAGTAGCGTCCCTTGATTGGACGTCACCTTACAGAGAGAACGTCAACTTAAGCATCGCTGAGAAACTATTTAACTAACCGCGCGGTATCACAGGAAGCGAGGACGAGAGACGCATGCGCGAACCATAATGACGTTCTCTCTCTAATAACTTCTTCGCCGGTGACATCCAATCAAGGGACGCTACTCTTCCGCTAATCTCATTCCCTATAGAGGGCGTTAGGCGTTAGTTGTGGATAAGATCAGCTTTCAGCTTTTCTGTCATAGTCCTAGGACAAATGATCGCATGTCGATTGTTGGGTCAACTTTAGTTATTAACACTGGCATCATAGTCTTGAGCTCAGCGTGCATATATTTTTCTAATTTCATTTCGTGACTCCATGCCAATAAATACATGGGTATTTTGGGGTTTAATTTTTTTTTTTTTTTTTTACAAAAATAAGATATGTGACCCTTCGCCTCAAAACGGTATTAAGTCGGGTTGGTTAAGATGCTGAAAATTGAATTTATAGCCAGGAAAATCAGACTTGTGTTGAATTTGTATGTTTTATTGAGGAGAATGGATACCTTTTTTTTTAGGGTGCTAATGGCAACAATTTATATTTTTGACAGATTTAACATTTAATTCGGGTTTTAAAGCATTTGGTTCGTTCCGACATAATACCGTTTTGAGACGATGGGTCACAAATGATCGCATATCGATGTTGGGTCAACTTTAGTTATTAGCACTGGCATCATAGTCTTCAGCCCAACGTACATATATTTGTCTAATGTGATTTCGTGACTCTATGGTAATAAATATAAGTTTTTTTTTTTTAAATTTGCTTTTGTTTGTTTTGTTTTGTTTTTGTTTTTTTCGCAGAAATAAGATAAATGACTCGATAGATTAAAGTATATAGGAGAATACGGGTTTGTTTATGTTGTTAAATATTTTTTTAAATTATTAGTTTTATTGGTTTTATGTTTTGGATTATTTTATATTTTTCTGTTTGTTTGTTTTTTTAATTTTGGTATATTTTTTGTTTGTTTGTTTGTATTTTTTTGTTTTGTTTTGTTCTATGTTTTTTTTTTGTTTTGTTTTTTTGTTGTTTTTTTTTTTTTGTTTTTTTTTGGTTTTGTTTTTTTGGTTTTTGTTTGTTTGTTTTGTTTTTTTTTGGGGGGGGGGGTGTCCTCTCCTGTAAATTATGTTGCTTTTTTTACGATGTGTGACCTTTTGTCTTAAGACGGCAGAGTGGTTCTCACATCTGAGATTCGTGGTCTCCTTGGGGACCCTAAACCTTTTCTGAGGGTGTGGGTGAAGACCTCGAAGAAGGTCGATCCCCTTTAGTTCATTGATAATGGATTTTATGACACATGATAATAGTGGATAGAAATGTCCATTCATTTCTACAAAGACAAAAACAAATAAATAGCCAATTTGGCAAGTGGCACGTGATGGCACGATCCAAAGAGAAAGAGAAAAAATAGAAAAGCCAAATTATCAAGATTTCTTTTTTGATTGTTAAAGAGGTGCACTCCGTACATTTAATGATAATAATAATAATAATAATAATAATAATAATAATAATAATAATAATAATAATAATAATAATAATAATAATAATAATAATAATAATAATAATAATAATAGTAATAATGATAATTTTCATTTATATAGTGCTTCACGCCGATGTCACAAACTCTAAGCTCTTTACAGTGATATAAAACAAAACCTATTACAGTAAGACAAGTGTTGATGGAAAAGTGATACGAATTCAATTTAACAACAATAAAGCACGATAATAGTATAGCAACTAATGATAAAACTCTAAAGTTTCTTGTTGGTCTATCAAACTTCTAAGTTTGGGACTACACGACGGTATATACATATTTATATGAGTGTTGGTGGCTACTTTTAAAACTAGAGGGCTCGATAACCTGCATTGACAAGATCGACTTGACTAAATACAATGTGAGTGTCCTTATATATATGAATATATATATATATGAATATATATATATATATATATATATATATATATATATATATATATATATATATATATATATATGGATATTATGGATATTGCCTTACCCATAAAATTTAGACAATATTTCAAAAGGGGAATAATCAGACTTGTATGACGTATTTACTATTATAGCCTGACGGTCTGTGACATCTCTGGGACCATTGTCATTCTTTGAGATCTAACAGGAACTTATAATATTACCAATACGAGGTGGGTCATGTATATTATTTCAAAGTAAATACGTCTAACCAGCTAAACAAATTACTATTGGAAAAATGCTTATTTCAAAATTTGGCTAGAAAAGTCGTTCTTCAAATATCGATCGATTTAAATGATCCTCGTTTTGGCAAAAACTCGCAAACATGAGACCTCGAGAAGTCTTGATTAAAGTCCCAGGTTTGAGAGGTTTTTGCCAAGATGAGTGTAATGCAAATCGATCGATATTTGAAGGACGAGTTTTCTGGCCAAATTTTTAAATACCAGTAATTCCAGAGTATGGCAGTTAATTGGATGACAAAATGAAAACAATGTGGCAAGTTACACGACAGCAGAGGCACTATCCAAAACATTTTTTTAAAACAAAAAAAAAAAAAAACAAAAAAATTTGAGCGTGTTAAACCTTGCACATGTTAATACTCTTCAACAGTCGTAACGTCACGTCCTTCCTAATGACGCATGGTAACTTAGTAACACTGGCTCGAAACTATCGAAACAATGGCGGACGCCGTATGAAATATTTCTCAGGCGAGCATAAAAGCGTATCCAGAGGAAAAAAAACCCATAAATTTGATCATGTTTTGACTTTTACACATTCTGATCACAAGGCATATGAAAAGTTCTAGCCAGCATGAGAATAAAAAGTAATGATTTTCTTTTTTTAGAACCAAGATGGCCGCCGTTGCCGGGTGGCGTGACATCAGACTACTGAATCCAATTTCGACAATATTATACAAGGGGGACAATCGGCCTCGTGTGTCTTAACCATCTCCTTACCAACTACAGTAAAATCGTCACATTCGTTACGATACAACCAACATTTTTCTTATTCAAATTTCTTTTGTACATCATAAAATGTAAAGAAAGTGAACGGTGTGTTGAAGAGCATGTTTTGTTAAAGAAATTATGTATGGTATAAAAACACCAAACAAAAACAAACAAACAAACAAAAACACACACACAAAAAAAACGAACTTTTATATAGCGCAATATTCAATTAGTGCGGCTATGTGGTCTTGTGGTCACTCGCTTTCGGATCGGAAGTTCCTGGGTTCGAGCCTCGCTCGGCGCATAGTTGAGTCCTTAGAAAAGGCTCTTTACTCACATTCTCTCACCGTAATCAGGTGTAGAATGAGTACCTGGCCGTTCACAGCGTTGTCTCTGTCCGAAAAATTGTAACATCGCCTAACAGGCGTCATGTCTCGTCCTAAATGTTAAGTGTTGCTGTTGACCAGGGACCCCTTGTAAAGCGCTTTGAGCACTCTAAGTGGATATTGCGCTATATAAAAGCTCATTATGGTAGGAACATTACTGCTATTGTGTTTGAGTGATAAAAAATTATTTTTGTGTTAGTTGTGTGTGAAATTTTGGGGAAAATCCTGAAAATGGCTGGTAAGGAGAGAGTTAATTACTATTGTAGTCTGATAGTCCGTGACATATCTGGCAACAAAGTCAGTGTTTTGAGATATCACAGACACTTACATAACCAATACGGCTTGGATGTTGTATATCACCACAAAATATGATGTATTTAATTGACATAAAGCCATCTGGGCCAGCAAACATGACAAAGAACGTCCACATATTCTCTTCTTCTCTTTGTTTGTTTCAGACAGGTTTGCCCAGTAAAGGATATATTGACCCTCATGACTCATTTATGGATAAGTAGGCTGACGTCATAAAGGTGGGTATATTCACCCAAGGTTTTAGAAAAACACCAAACAAACAAAAAAAAACAAAAAACACACACACACACACACACACACAAACGGACTTTTATATAGCGCAATATTCACTTAATGTGCTCAAAGCGCTCTACAACCCCCCCCCCCCCCCTGACCAACAGCAACTTGTAACATGTAGAACGATACATGACGCCTGTTAGGCGATATCAAATATTCACTTAATGTGCTCAAAGCGCTTTACAAGGGGCCCCCCTGACCAACAGAAACTTGTAACATGTAGAACGATACATGACGCCTGTTAGGCGATATTACACATTTTATTTCCGACAAAGACAACGCTGTTTAACGGACAGGTACTCATTTTACACTTGAGTACGGTGAGGGAATGTGAGTAAAGAGCCTTTTCCAAGGACTCAACTATGCGCCGAGCGAGGCTCGAACCCAGGACCTTCCAATCCGAAAGCTAGTGTCATACCACTAGACCACATAGCCGCACCCTTACCGTACCAACAAAATGGGAGCCTGGTTGAATTGTGTTAATAACAATTTTAAAAAAATAGAATAGAAGCATCAATTTAATTTACAGAAACAAATGATGTAACCGTTTCGGGTTTCCCCTTTGTCGTAAACGTGTGTCTTTTCAATCCAAACGTTCATACATAATTATAAGAATTCTAGAATCAAGATTCCTTTTCAATGTCATTTATTTTTTCACTAAAAAAAGACTTTAAAAAAGTAGATTTGTTTGTTTATTTATAGATGCCAAGAGTCATCTGACTTCCGTATTTAATTTACAGAAACAAATGCTGTAAATGTTTCGGGTTTCCCCTTTGTCCTAAACGTGTATATGTTCAATCCAAACTTTAATACATAAGGATAAGAATTCTAGAATCAAGATTCCTCTTTCAATATATTTTTTTCCCCAATAAAAAACGTAAAAAAAAGTAGATTTGTTTATTTATAGATACCAAGAGTTATCTGACTTCCGGTTTCTCTAGCCACAAATCCCTTTTCAAAGTCACTCGCAGACAGAGACTCGACATCTCTAATCGGATTTAGTCTAGGGTTTTTCTATATATAGTAAGTTTTGTATTGAAATATGTGACCGGCAATAGCAAACGGGTGTTAGGTTGAGGTCAATCTGAAACTGGTAGTTTGTTTTTTGAAGATCTGAACAAGTGTGAATGAAACGGTGACAGACAAAGGAAGAAAGAAAAATACAAGAAAAAGTTAACAATCATCCCAAAAAATCATCAGTCTACCTCGATTGGGGATCGAACTTCAGACCTTCTGGTTACCGGTCAGACGTGCCTCTATGGTGTAATGGTAGCACGTCTGACCGATAATCAGAAGGTCTGAGGTTCTTCCCCCAGTGGAGGTAGACTAATTATTAGGGATTTTTTTTTCTTGTATTTTTCTTTCTTCCTTTCTATAGGACCTTTTATGCAGACTTATTCAGATCTTTATCTTACACCGGTACCTGCTCCCTAGTTCTAGTTTTTTGGGGTTTTTTTTGTTACTGGTTTTAAGGTACTTGCGACACTTTTAGGTCATTTCAGCGCCATAAAATTGAAGATGATAGAAGAAAGTTGTTGATATGAAGTTAAAAGCACTGAAGAAATACACTCGCTTTCGAATAGGAAGGTCCTGGGTTCGAACCTCGCTCGGCGCAATGTTGAGTCCTTGGAAAAGGCTCTTGACTTACTTTTTCTCACCGTACTCAGGTTTAAATAGGTACATGGCCGTTTACAGTGTTGTCTCTGTCTCTGTTGTTGTTGGCCTGGGACCCCTTGTAAAGCGCTTTGAGCACGATTAGTGGAAATTGCACTTTATAAAAGCTCAATTTTTGGGTGTTTTTTTTGTGGGGGGGGGGGGGGGGGGGGTTTCACATAGGGAACTAAAAGATTCCAATTGCAATCCATAGATATATGAGGATGTGCCGACCTGTATGTAATTGCTGGTCTGATAACTCGAATTGCTAATGGACCATTGTTGTAATGGAAAGGCCATCAAACCAACACAAAAAGCCCATTACAATAATGATACAACGAGCCCATGATTGCTTCCGGTAATCAGACCTGCAAATGAATATGTTCACGTCGGGCTGTTCCAAATAGTCGTTTTCTCAAAAAATACTCAAATTCTAAGTTGTTTGCAAAAAAAAACAAAAGGGACAAAATTTCATTTTCATCATTTTTT
>NC_088364.1:10400777-10408277 GCF_034508935.2 Berghia stephanieae
GTGCATACTGGAAATTGACTACTTTAAGGAATTTACTTCGATTAAGTGGACCGACACCCCGCCCCAATAGATTCACTTATCTATTTATCCGAACCAGCGACCACCCGAGCCTTCGGTCTTGTGTCAAAAAATATATTAAAAACTATTCCAATGGAAGACTGGAATTAATCCAGGCGTCAGCTGCAGTGCAGCGCAGCAAATTGAGCTAGGGCGAGGTTACTTGCTCATGGCCACACAGCGCAGCGGTGGGTGATCAAACTCGGTACCTTTCGGGTACGGAGCAAAGATCGTACCGCTCGCTGAACAACGCTGCCCCTCTCATTTGATTATTTCTATTTGAAATCCCATTTCCGGAGCCTTTTTGTTTGTCCCGACACGACGCCAATAGGATTCAATAGTCTGACGTCACCTCCGCCCAGCAACCAGCAGCGTGGTTCTAAACAAAGAACATCGGTACTTTTTATTCTTCATGCTGGTTAGAACTTTTTCACACGTCATGTGATCAGAATGTCTAAAAGTCAAAACATGATCAGATTTATGTTTTTCTCCTCTGGATACACTTTCATGCTCGTCGGAGAAGGATTTCATAAGGGCGTCCGCCACGAGGGAAGTGACGTCACGACTGTTGAAGCCTATTACTGGCGGTGGGTAACGAGTACAGACAGGAAATTGACTAACTTATGAAATTTGATTCCATTAAATAGACCTAACTCCCTGCCCCAATAGAGAACAGTCAATGAACTTTGTCGTATTTCTACAGTTTTCAAATACTGTAGCTCTCGGCGCTTTCATTACAAATTCTATATGGCGACTCGCAATCTCTAAATGATTTTATAGTCTGGACACAGAGAGGGTAGGAGGAGGAGGAGGAGGAGAGAGAGAGAGAGAGAGAGAGAGAGAGAGAAGGGGAAGGAGAGTAGGGGAGAGAGTGAGTGAGAGAGAGAAAAGGGGAGAGAGAGACGGGGAGAGAAAGAAAGAAAGAGAGAGAGAGGGAGAGAGAGAGAGAGAGATAGAGGCTGAGAGATAGAGAAGGAATGGGAGAGAGAGAAGGGGGAGAGAGAGAGAGAGAGAGAGAGAGAGAGAGAGAGAGAGAGAGAGAGAGATAATGACAAAAAAAGTGAATCCGTTAAAAATCAACAAATCAAATCAACCCATGAGTTGAAGACGGACATCCAACCAGACGACAGACACTTCGTTGATTATTATTAGGGCCCCTGTCCCTGTCCTGTCCCTAGCCACTCCAAAGGCTGGATCCTCATTAGTGCCAATAACCCCCCCCCCCCCCCGTCCACACACAAACACACACACAGTCCCCCTTTTCCCCAACCACCGTCTATCATCTCACTACTGACCCTCACCAATCAATTAACGACAACGACTTCGTTCAGATAGGATTAGATGGCTTCGATTCTAAGTACCCGGTACCTCAATTGACCTGAGGTCAGCATCTCCAGTCAGAATGTCAGTACAAGTTGTTTTTGTTTTGTTTTTGGGGGGTTTTATTTCCGGGGCCCAAGCAGACAAACAATTTTTTAAAAACAAATATTTTGTTTGTTTGTTTTCTTTTGGATAGAAAACGTCCAACTTACTCATTTTAGCTATAACGTTTAAGCTGTGACTAGTCGCCCAAAAATTATCTTATTATAGTGAGATAAAAATGCCAAGAGATAAACCAGATGCCCCCCCCCCCCCCCCCCCCTAACTAACACTAACACTAACCGCGTGTCTAAACGTTTCAAATCTGATAGTTCTTTGGTGTTTCATGTTTAAGGTCTTTTGACAATTTATTAACAATCTTTAAGAAGCTACTGGCACTGGTGTAAGATAAATATATGAACAAGTGTGTATGAAAGGTGCCATGCAAAGCAAAAAAGAAAAATATAAGAACAAAAAATAAACCATCCCAAAACATTAGTCTACTTCGGCTGGAGATCGAACCTCAGACTTTTTGATTAACGATCAGACTTGCCTCTGTGGTGAAATGGTAGCAACTGTGACCGATAATCAGAAGGTTTGATGTTCGATCCCCAGTCGAGGTAGACTGATTTTTTGGGATGATCTTTTTTCTTGTATATTTCTTTCTTGCTTTGTCTAGCACCTTTCATACACACTTGTTCAATTCTTTATCTTACACCGGTGCCTGCTCCGTGGATTCTTGAATATTTTTATTTATAAATTGTCAAAAAAAAAAACTTAAACAAAATGATGGACACCAAAGAGGATTAGTACTCACTAAAATAAATCAGACTATAAACGCATCAAGATTACACAGAGTTTTGTGTGTTGGTACGTTATATATCCGGCTATAGGGAATGAGATTAGCAGAAGAGTAGCGTCCCTTGATAGGACGTCACCGGCGGAGAAGTTATTTGTAAACAAACAAACTATAAGCCAAACGCTCCAAATACAACATTTATTATTCATATTTGTGTACAAAAATGCATAACGTTGATTATGATATGCATTTTTATACAGAAATATGAATAATAAATTTGTATTTGGAGCGCTTGGCTTGTAGTTGGTTTGTTTACAAATAACTTCTCCGCCGGTGACGTCCAATCAAGGGACGCTACTCTTCCGCTTATCTCATTCCCTATTAAACGATATTCCTAATCCAACACCAAAGAAGTATCAGAGTTGAAATATTTAGACACGCAGTTCGTGTTGATGACGTCAAAGACTCTTGTTGGGGCATCTGATTTATTTCTTTGCTCTCTGATCTCAACATAATAATATCCTTTTCGGCCAACACAGCATAAACGTTATAGCAGAAATGAGTATAAAAACTTTACTCACTCTCACTCTCTCTCTCTCTCTCTCTCTCTCTCTCTCTCTCTCTCTCTCTCTATATATATATATATATATATATATATATATATATATATATATATATATATTATAAAACATAATAATTCGCAGCAAATACGCGTTTGTTTGTTTTTTTTCCATAGTCCGACAGTTAACTGGTTAACTCACTCAACCCTAACACCGACTATATCCGTAGTTTAACCGGGTTACTTTTACCCCATGCCTATTTAGTACACTTTTCTGAGACAAAATATAGGCGCAGTATTAACGCTCATGTTTTTTAGTTTTTGTATGTTAATGGTAGTTATTTATGTAAATGCTCATTTTAATACATTTTTTCCAATTTTGAAAAGTAGAAAAAATCTCTAGGATTGAGTGAGTTAATGCTTGTAACGGCATGTAATTCTTATGGGATGTGGACATGGCCAGCCATAATGTAAAACTGGTGTTCCAATTTCCGTTATCCCCGTTGTTTTCCTAGTTTGTGAATGGGGGTGAAGTGGCCGAGTGGTTGAGGAATTGCATTGTAACCTGGAATGTTCCAGGTTCGAGCCCCGCTTCAGGCATTTTGGTTTTTTTTTTATTTGGGCAAGATTATTAATCCCCAATTTGCATACTTGGTCAATATGGGTGATTTCTGTTGACATCAGACATCTTGTTTGATGAATTATCTATATATATTCCTACGTGGAATGCCTAGGCGACGGTATCTTATGATGTCGTGGCGAAAGGGCGTAATTTTTTTATTTATTTATTTATTTATTTTTGTGAATGATTGTCTTAAAACGGCATTATGTCGTGGTAACTGGAAACAAAAATTGTAATGTCAAAATAAAAACAAAAACATAAACAAGTTCCAATCTCATTGGAAGTGTTAAACTACTCTTCCGGAGGACTGGATACAAACCGCGGTAATCAGAAGGTCTGAGGTTCGAACCCCAGTCGAGGTAGACTGATTTTTTTGGGATGTTTTTTTTTCTTGTATATTTCTTTCTTGCTTTGTCTGCCACCTTTTATATAAACTTGTTCAGTTCTATATCTTATGAAACAATGTCAGACAAAACATTGAGAGAAATTGAGAGAATCGTGCGGCCATTATTGTGGTCTTGTGGTATGACACTCGCTTTTTGATCTGAAGTTCATGGATTCGAGCCTCGCTAGGCGCATAGTTCAGTCATTGAAAAAGGCTATTTACTTACATTTTCAAAGAGTTAAATGGACTTAAAATTAAGACCAAACAACAAGCATTCTAGCATAATACAATTGCAAGTTAATAAGTTATAGAATCATAAATCAAATGACTAGATAATCTAAAATAAAATAAAATAAATAAAATTCCCTTTATTCATTCCATAGGGGAAATTTGTCTCTAGGGTCTATTCTAAGGGAAGACTGGAATAACCCAGGTGTCAGCCGCAGTGCAGTGCCGCAAATTGAGCTAGGGCGTGGTGACTTGCTCAAGGCCACACAGCACAGCGGCTGGTGATCGAACTCGGTACCTTTCGGGTACGAAGCAAAGACTGTACTGCTGAGCCACGCTGCCCCCTAATTTATATCCAGTATTACCGTGAATACTGCACTGCGGCTAACGCCTGGGTTATTAAAGTCTTACCTTTGAATATACCCTAGAGACAAATTTCCCCTATGCGATTAATAAAGAGAATTTTTAATTAAAAAAAAAAAAATCTAGAACTTCTGTGGAGTCTGAACATGGGTAGCCATTAGATAGAAGAGTAGTCTTTATTATGTGCGGCTATGTGGTCTAGTGGTATGACACTCGCTTTCGGATTGGAAGGTCCTGGGTTCGAGCCTCGCTCGGCGCATAGTTGAGTCCTTGGAGAAGGCTCTTTACTCACATTCTCTCACCGTACTCAGGTGTAAAATGAGTACCTGGCCGTTAACAGCGTTGTCTCTGTCCCAAATATTTGTAATATCGCCTGACAGGCGTCATGTTTCGTCCTACATGTTATGTGTTGCTGTTGGCCAGGGACCCCTTGTAAAGCGCTTTGAGCACGTTTAGTGGATAATGCGCTATATAAAAGCTCAAGTTTTTTATATTATAAAAAGGTAAAAAAAACAAAAACAAGAAAAGACAGAAAACAAGTTGGAAACAGATTTAGGAAAAAAGAGCAGTCCTTCGGAGCCATTCGGCCCATGGAGCCGGAGTTTATCCCGGTTTCTATAGCGTGAAACGGACAACAGCAATTTATTTGTTCCCCTTTGGATATAACGCTAGTCTATTGCTAAGTACTTTCGACCAGATCTAACAGACCCAACTATCCAATCACTTTGGGTGGACAGGGGGATCAGTAAAATATCTGGACTGCCCCCGAGATCCCTTTGCGTGTGAAGCGAGTGCTCTATCAACTGAGCTATCGAGACCCCCTATATAGATAGTTCGAAGATGACGTCACTCAGTTCTTTGTTATTGTTGTTTTTTTTGCCATCCACGTTCATTAGTAATTGGATTCAGTAGTCTGATGTCACGCCGCCCGGCAACGGCGGCCATCTTGGTTCTAAACAAAGAAAATCATTACTTTTTATTCTTCATGCTAGCTAGAACATTTCATATGCCTAGTGATCAGAATGTGTAAAAGTCAAAACATGGCCAAATTTATGGGGTTTGTTTCCTCTGGATACGCTTTTATGCTCGCCGGGGAAATATTTCATACGGTGTCCGCCATTGTTCCGATAGTTTAGACCCAGCGTTACTAAGTTACCATGCGTCATTAGGAAGGAAGTGACGTTATGACTGTTGAAGAGAATTCTCAAAAAACTGTATTAACCAGACGATAAACGTTCATGGTTACAACAGTTTTGTGTGTTGGTCCGTTATACTTCCGGATGGCAATGTTATGAGTTTCTTAGCCAAGCGCATACTATCTGTAGGGTGGAAAGAAGACACAGTAATTGCCCTCCGGTCTATCACGGGAGGACCAAAAAAAAAACCCACCCAGAAATGGGCAGGAAATAATCTTCTTTTTAAAAGATCGTGTTTACTTTTGATTATTAGTATTATTCACATTATCTTTTATGTAGGCAACCAGATCTCTTTTCTAAGTAGGGGCGGTCCTAGGCGAATTCAAAAACTAGCGTCAACAATTTCAGGTGAAAACGCATAAAACGAACGATTAACTCACTCAATCCTAGAAATTTTTGCTACTTTTCAAAATTGGAAAAACAATGTATT
Organism: Berghia stephanieae; assembly: GCF_034508935.2. NCBI lineage: Eukaryota > Metazoa > Mollusca > Gastropoda > Nudibranchia > Aeolidiidae > Berghia > Berghia stephanieae. The sequence continues at coordinate 10,406,776 of NC_088364.1, forward strand.
AAAAAATGAGCATTACATAGATAGTTTTATTCAACTACCCTTAATTAACATGTAAAAACTAAAAAAACATTAGCTTTGATACTAGGCCTAAAATTTGTCTCAAAAATATGTAATAAATAGGCATGGGGTAAACGTAACACTGGTAAACCACGGATATAGTCGGTGTTAGGGTTGAGTGAGTTAACAAAAACTCCCATAATTCCCACGGGCCCATTATGATGGTGCGAAATGTCTAGACCATAATTAGAAGCCACGACCCGAAAACGAGATGATAAGTGACTCCGGAGGGTTGGTGTCGAGACCAGCCTAACACATCATGGCGTCTTCATCAAAAGATTTATTTATCACAAGGCCGTGGATGCTGTCGATGAAATTCAGTTATCGAATAATAAAACCAAAAGGAACACAACAACAACAACTGCTGTAAGGTAAACAAGACAAATTTATGACTCATCATTTCAACACGGTACCGTGGAGTGGATGTTTTCAAAGAAGTTCAGTAATCGAATAATAAAACCAAAACAACAACAACAACAACAACAACAACAACAAACAAGAGTGCTGTTAGGTAATAAGACATATGTGTGACTCATCGTTTCAACACGGTTTCAGACACAGTGGATGCTTTCAACGAAGTTCAGTCATTGAATAATAAAACCAAAACAACAACAACAACAACAAACAAACAAACAAGACTGCTGTAAGTTAACAAAACACATTGTGGGGTCGTGGATAGCTCATACGCTAGAGTCAAGATCTCCCCGGTCAGGCGGAGTTGTCGTACTAGTAAGGTTGCTCCCGGGTTCGAGCCCCCATCGCCGCAGCGTAGTTTTTATTCTCTGTTGTCTTCTGGCACTTTCCTACTCACTTCATTTCTTGTTATTATCAAAACCCATTCATGACATATCGTTTCAACACGTTACTATATCGGGTGGCGTTTGTGCAAGTGTCTGAAATTTATTTTTTTACTTATAACATTTGAGTTAAAAATGAATGTCCGTGGTCGTAGTGGGTGGATGAGATAATGCCGATGTGTACATATATAAACAGGTCTGACATCCTAATCTAATTATGGGCCTAGTTTAACATTGTTGTAATGGACAATATTTTGCTTCATTTATTTTGTTAAGATTTCCATTACAACAATAAGCCCATAATGAATTCGGCCAAAAGACCTGCTAATAAGTGCACGTCGGATAATTCCTTTTCGAAGCGGTGGATCACCAACGTCTCAATACTGACCGGTGTGTACTTATTTGCAGGTCTGATAACCCAATTCATTATGAGCTCATGATTGTTGTATTGGAAATCGACATATTTTTTTTTTTTAATGACGCAACATATTGTCCATCACAACAATCTTAAACTAGACCCATAAAGAGATTCGTATGTCAGACCTGCATATATGAACACGTCGATCGTGTTGATAGAGATTAACAGCAAGCTCAACATTAAAGACTGTGCCATCTGACATTCGCCTTATAAATACCGCAATTCTAAGT
>NC_088364.1:10413277-10428277 GCF_034508935.2 Berghia stephanieae
GACGTCTTTTGTAGTTGTTCCTGGTGACTATAAAGTGTAGGCTTAGAAAACAAAATACTTTGAAAAAGCGTTGAGCAAGATATTTATGAATATGCATATCTATAATAATATGCTTTTATATTGCTCCTCGTATCAAAACACCCGCCACCAGCTGTTCCGGGATTCCATTTTCCAACTTCATCATCAGAAAGGCTACGACAATGTCAAAATGTATTGCCAGGTATTGTTATTTCTAAAATGCCAAACTAGTCAGAGAAAATAATGTAAAATAGAATAGGAATAGAGAAAGAGAGAGAAAGGGAGAGGTAAGGAGAGATAGAGAATAAGCCTCCCAAAAATTAAATATCTATCAATCTATCTAAGAGAGAGAGAGAGAGAGAGAGAGAGAGAGAGAGAGAGAGAGGAGGGGGGATAGAGAATGGGTGAGAGAGAGTGAGAGAGAAAGAAAGGAAGAAGAAGAAGAAGAAGAAGAAGAAGAAGAAGAAGAAGAAGAAGAAGAAGAAGAAGAAGAAGAAGAAGAAGAAGAGAGAATGAGTGAGAGAGAGTGAGAGATAAAGAAATAGAGATAGAGAAAGAAAGAAAAAAAGAAAGAGAGAGGGAGAGAGAGATAGAGAGAGTGAAAGAGAGAGAGAGAGAGAGAAAGAGAAAGAGAGAGAGAGAGAGAGAAAGATATATATATATATATATATATATATATATATATATATATATATAATAAAAACTACATCTAAAAATGACATTTTTTCATATTATGTAGAATCTGGCAAGAAAAGTGTCAAACTGGCAATCCTGAAGTCAATAATAAAGGACGTGGTGAAATATTGTCATGTGACAACTTCACATCTCACATGCTGAGATTTAGTGGCCTTACAATCAGGAGCCGGTTCCATTCTCTCTCACCATTCACCATCCCAGCATCAATTGTCAAGTCAAGTTAGGCTTTATAACAATAATGAAAAAAAATAGACTATAAAAAAAAATTAATTGACTTTTATATAGATAGTTCGAAGATGACGTCACTCAGGTCTTTGTTATTGTTTTTTGCCATCCGCGTGTATGAGTAATGCTCACTGAACTGTATTAACCCGACTATAAACGTTCAAGGATACACACAGTTTGGTTATACTTTCGGATGGCAATGTTATGAGCTTCTTAGCCAAGCGCATACTATCTCTAGAGCAAAATCAACCAAACCTGCTCAAAGCGATTTACAAGGGGTCCCTGACCAACAGCAACATTTAACATAAAGGACGGGACATGACGCCAGTTAGGCGATATTACTTTTTTTTCGGACAGAGACACAAAGCTGGTACTCATTTTACACCTGAGTACGGTTAGTGAATGTGAGTAAAGAGCCTTTTCCAAGGACTCAACTATGCGCTGAGCAAGGCACGAACGCATGACCTTCAGATCCAAAAGCGAGTGTCATACCACAAGACCACATAGCCGCACAAAGTGGTACTTAAAACACTTGATTTACAAAATGTCACCAACCGTCTCAAAACGGTAATACATCGGGATGAATCAAGCGCCAAAATTTTTTTTAAAAAAAGATTGAGCTTTTATATAGCGCAATATCCACTAAACGTGCTCAAAGCGCTTTACAACTGGTCCCTGGCCAACAGCATCATTTAACATGTAGGACGGGACATGACGCCTGTTCGGCGATATTACATTTTTTCTGACAAAGGCAACGCTGTTAACGGCCAGGTACTCGTTTTACACCTGAGTACGGTGAGAGAATGTGAGTAAAGAGCCTTTTCCAAGGACTCAACTATGCGCCGAGCGCGAGGCTCGAACCCATGACCTTCCGATCCGAAAGCGAGTGTCATACCGGTAGACCACATAGCCGCAAGTGATTCTAAAGTTAGCATGGCCAGAAATATCAGATATTAGATTTTTCTAACCTTAACCCTTTCGATACTAGTTTTTTTTAGAATTTTCCCCAAAATTTCACACCCACCCAACACCAAAATAGTTTATTCTTACTCAAACAGGAAAGCAAAAATACATTATAGGCATAATATTGACCAGGAAAATGAAATCTACAACACAGTGTCACGTTTTTATAGCTATAATAAAACATTTTTCTATAAATTGTGTGATTTACAAAAGAAATCTAAATGATGAAAGTGCTGGTTGGATCGTAACGAATGTGACGATTTTCCTATGGTTGGTAAGGAGAGAGTTAAGCAAGTTTGTCTATTTTCTTCCCAACAAAACACGTATTTAAACAAATTCTATATCTCTGACTATATAAAATAAATGTTAAGCATTTAAAGCATTCAAAATTCATACGGTTTTGAATCTTAATCACAAATGGTTTCATATTCGAGTTTTTATGTACATCTATACATTATAGAAGTGGCCGAATGGTTAAGGCATTGCACTTTGACCCGGAAGGTCCCGGGTTCGAGTCCCGTTCAGGCACTTTCGTTTGTCTTTTCCTTGAGTAAGATTATTAAACCCCAATTTGCTCACTTGGACAACATGGGTGATTTCTGTTGACATCAGACATCCTGTTTGATGGATTATCTATATTCCTTTGTGGAATGCCTAAGCGACGATATCTTATGATGTCGTGGCGGAAGGGCATATTTTTATTTCTTTTTCTGTACATTATCATAAGGATTATTGTGATCTCATATGTCTATCTGTCTTTTTAGTTGTACAATACAAAATCCAAAAACTCCCCGGGAACTTAAGTTTACAGTTCATAACATTTTTGGAATGAGCGAAAATGTCATGACGTGCCTTGAAAACCTGCTAATTGGATTCAGTAGTCTGACGTCACGCCGCCCGGCAACGGCGGCCATCTTGGTTCTAAACAAAGAAAATCATTACTTTTTATTCTTCAAGCTGGCTAGAACTTTTCTTATGTCTTGTGACCAGAATGTGTAAAAGTCAAAACATGATCAAATTTATAGGGTTTTTCCCCTCTGGATACGCTTTTATGCTCGCCGGAGAAATATTTCATACGGCGTCCGCCATTGTTCCGATAGTTTAGAGCCAGTGTTGCTAAGTTACCATGCGTCATTAGGAAGGAAGTGACGTTACGACTGTTGAATCTTATTCACACCAAGAAGTTAACTCTATCAAGCAATCTGTTTGGCAGCTTAAAAAAACTGGGATGATTTGAAGTTTCAAAATAAATCAGGGCATTGTTTTATGAGGCAGACAATGCAAGTATTTTCCACGTCAACTCACCAAATACATGTCAAAAAATACACGTTTCTCAGAATGATAAAAAAGTGACCTAGCGTGTTTTGAAAGTCAAGTCTTAATAATGGTAAGGTTGAAAAAATGTATTCAGTATAGAGTATACTACAAAGTCATTTTTCTGGACTCTCTGCACTCAATATTAAAGTCAACAATTATTATTATTTGTTTTACTCTTTCAATTCCGGTCTTTCAGGACTTGGGTTTTAACATTATTTATTTTATTCAAGCGAGTAGTTTTGTAAATTCTTCAGGACCAATAGGATTCAATAGTCTGATGTCACCAGAAACCAACAGCTTGGTTCTAAACAAAGAAAATCGGTACTTAATTTCTTCATGCTGGCTAGAACTTTTTTACATTTCATGTGATCAGAATGTATAAAAGTCAAAACTTGATTAGATTTATAGTGGGTTTTTTTCCTCTCCTCTGGATACACTTTTATGCTTGTCGGAGAAGCATTTCATAAGTGCTGTGATGAGATAATGGCGTCCGCCTTTGTTCCGATACCTTAAAATCAGTTACTATGCGTCATAACGAGGAAAGTGACGTCACGACTGTTGAACCCTATTATTGGCAATCGTTTTAAGCACGACATTATTTAGTTTGTATTGCGCTTGTATAAAGTATAAAGTCTTTAATTTCGGGATGGAGAACAAGACAAGTAGAGAGGACATTTAAAGGCCTACGCATTCCATGTTTGGGTACGTGACTTGCTGACACAATTCTCGAGAGCAATGACTTCCCCAAGACTCCAGAGATGGAGTATTATGTCAATATCAAATGAAGAAACCAGGCAGCAGGCAAATATCTTCGTCCTCGTCCTTTCGTTTTCAATATATGTGATGTTTGATGAGGGCTCACAGCGTAAAACGCGTACCCTTGTGACAAATATAAATAGATCGAAGATGACGTCACTCAGGTCTTTGTTATTGTCTTTTGCCATCCGCGTTCATGAGTAATGCTCACTGAACTGTATTAACCCGACTATAAACGTTAATGGATGCACACAGTTCTGTGTGTTGGTCCGTTACACTTCCTGATGGCAATGTTATGAGCTTCTCAGCCAAGCGCATACTATCTATAGATAGTATGCGCTTGGCCAAGGAGTTCACAACATTGCCATCCGGAAGTATAACGGACCAACACACAAACTCTGTGCAACCATGAACTTTTATAGTCTGGTTGAAAAAGTTTAGTGAGAACAACTCACAAACGCGGATGGCAAAAACAATAACAAAGGCCTGAGTGACGTCATCTTCGAACTATCTATAGATAGTATGCAGATGACGTCACTCAGGCCTTTGTTATTGTTTTTGCCATCCGCGTTTGTGAGTTGTTCTCACTAAACTGTATTAACCAGACTATAAAAGTTCATGGTTACACAGAGTTTGTGTGTTGGTCCGTTATACTTCCGGATGGCAATGTTGTGAACTCCTTGGCCAAGCGCATTCTATCTATAGTTATTAAAAGTATCCCAACTATCTGGAGCCTCTGTGGTGTAAAGGTAGCACGTCTGATCAGTAATCAGAAGGTCTGAGGTTCAATCTCCAGTCGAAGTGGACTGATGATTTTTTTTGAGATGGTTTTTGTATTTTTCTTTCTTGCTTTGTTTTGCACCTTTCGTAAACATGCAAGTGGCCGAGTGTTTAACCCTCTCCTTACCAACCATAGGAAATGACGTCACGTTCGGTACGACGCAGCCAACAATTTTCTTCTTTCTAATTTCTCTCGTAAATTACAACATTTAAAGTTTTAAAAAAGGAAAAATGAGCTTTTATATTGCGAAATATCCACTAAATGTACTCAAAGCGCTTTACAAGGGGTCCCTGGTCAACAGCAACATTTAACATGTAGGACGGGACATGTCGCCTGTTAGGCGATATTACAATTTTTCGGACAAAGACAACGCTGTTAACGGCCAGGTACTCATTTTACATCTGAGTACGGTGAGAGAATGTGAGTAAAGAGCCTTTTCCAAGGACTCAACTATGCGCCGAGCGCGAGTGTCATGCCACAATACCACATCGCCGCACATCGTAGTAATGATTTGATTCCAGCTATAAATACTAAACACTGTGTTGTAGAGCTCATTATACTGAACAACATTCTGTTTAGAATGTTCTTGTTACTTTTTCGTTGGAGTAAGAAAAGTCGGTTCTTGTGTTGGGTGGGAGTGAATTTTCGGGGGAAATTCTAAAAATGGCTGGTAAAGAGAGAGAGTTTAGGAATTGCATTGTGATCCGGAAGGAACCCCCCCCCCCCCCCAACCCCCACTCTCCTCTCTCCCTTTTTATACATACAAAAAATATCGGAACCGAAGAGACAGCTAAGATTATACTAATAATCTCATCAGCTTAGAAAAGGATATTGGAACTGCAAAAGTAGAAGATGATGACGTCACATTTTCTCTTCCTTATTTCGTTCAATCTATTGATGCTATGTATTTAGGTAAAATACTAACAAAACCCGCCAGTCGGATGTAACATACCAGCACTTAAAAATTACGTGTAACCTTGAACGTTTTTAATTTGATAGATATATAATCTACTGAGAACTAATCACCAAAATGGCTGTCTAAAAACAATAACAAAAAGCTGAGTGACGTCAACTTCATTCCTTCTAAAATAATATGAGATATGGGATCACCTCCTTAACATTCGTGTATTGAGTTCACTGTGAACTACGTACTGAATTGAATCTGAATGGAAACTATAATGACCCCGCCTACTTTAAAAGAAGAAAACATTTAATCAGCCCAATGCCATACTCTCGATAAACATAGATTTAAAAATTTGGCCAGAAAACTCGTCCTTCAAATATCTATCGATTTAAATGACACTCCTCTTTGCAATAACTTTCAAACCTGGGATGTTATTAAAGTCTTTGCGAAATCTCAGGTTTGAGAGTTTCTGCCAAGACGAGGGTCATTTAAATCGATCGATATTCGAAGGATGACTTTTTCTGGCCAAATTTTTAAATACGTGTTATTCCAGAGTAAGGCAGTTGACTGGAAAAGAATAAAATAGGAAATTGATCCCTACAAATTATAAGAAAACATTCATGGAGACTTGTGGAGGAAGCTGTCAAATGACGTCAGAACCATCTTTTAGTGTTATTATAACAGCTAGAATTTGGTCACCAATAGTTTTTCGAATTTTTTTTTTTTTAAGGAATCGAATACAGCAGTAAAACTATCTAGCGTTGGAAATGACGTTGGAAAGTTACTTTTACTCATGTGCTTGCAAATAGATGGACATGAACAATCGAACAATGTTTTGTTAGTTTTTTGGGGGATTTCTTTTTTTTTTTCTTCTTCTTTTTTTCTTTCTTCTTTTTTTGTTAATTGTTTTTTTTTTTTTTTTTGTTTCGTTAAAAAAAAAAGAAAGAAAAGAATCGAATATAACAATAAAACTGGCGTTGGAAAGGACGGGCGGACGGACGGGCAAGTATATTTGTATAGTTGCTTTTATTCGTCTGCCTGAAAAATGGAAATAAGTAATCGAACAATGTTTTGTTGGTTTGTATGTTTGATTTTTTTTTTTTTTTTTTTTTTGGGGGGGGGGGGGTGTCGTTATTTTTTGTTTGTTAGTTTTTGGGGGTTTTTTTGTCTTTGATTCAAATTTCATGCTATTCCAAATGTTAAAAACTCGATGAAATAAAAGATTACTGTATAGATAAATAATCTCTACTTTTAAAAACGTATCTTTTTAAAAAGCATCACCTCTTGACTTGTAAAAGTAAGAGTAGAAAATGTAAAAAGGACTGTTGGACCAACATCGTACAAAGAAAGAATAGTTTTCTTTCAACCCTTATGTGTTATTAGCTTGTCGCTCGGAGACAATCTATTACAGCAACGACGAGCAGGTTATGATGTAAAACCAAAATGAAAGAGATTAAAGAATGCAGGGACCTGACATAGAATTGAGTACGATCAACAGATTAATCACGAGAAAGTAAAACGGATCTATATGAAGATTTATATAGCGCATTTTTACGAATATATCATAATCATTGAGTTTTACAATGTTTTATTTGATTGTTTCAAATTTCATGTTAAAAAAATCGATGAACTAAAGATTACTGTATAAATAATAATTTATTTTTACGCCAAAAATACATTTTTTAAAAAAGTATTACCTCTTCTAAAAGTAAAAGTATAGAATTACAAAGGATTGTTGAACCATCATCATACAAAGAAGGAATTGTTTTCTATTGATCCTTATGTGTTATTAGCATGTCAGTAGAATACGAAGAATTACAGCAACGACGAGCGGATTATGATGTAAAAACAACATGAAAAAGAATGAAGAATGCAGGGATCTTATATGGATTTGATTAGGATCAACAGGTTAATTACTAATAGAAAGGAAAACAGATCGATATGAATATCGATATAGAGCAATTTTCACGAATTTACTATGATCATTGGGATTTACAATATTTTATTTGTTATTTAATTACTAAGAAGTAAAACAGATCGATATGAATATCGATATAGAGCAATTTTCACGAATTTACTATGATTATTGAGATTTACAATATTTTATTTGATATTTGATTACTAGGAAATAAAACAGATCGATATGACTATCAACATATTAGCGTATTTTCACATTGAGTTTTACAAAGTTTTACTAGATATTTCATAAGCAGGCGAAATGGAATAAGATATCCATTACATACAGATCCAGTCGTCTATTAAGCGTCCTTTTTGTATATTCATTTTTACAATATCTCTTACACTCTATAGCCAGGTAATCGTGCAATATTCAGGCGAGTCTAATTTGCTTGTACGAAAAATTAAATCTAGATAAAAATACCCTTTACTCGTCAGTAAGGGGGAATTGGTCTTTTAGGGTCTATTCATGGGAAGACTGAAATAACAAAGACATCAGCCGCAGTGCAACGCCTCAAAGTGATTCGGGGAAAAGTGAAAGTAAGAAACATGAAAACACTGTTGGCTATGAAGACATCTTTCGTGTCAACTGTGAGAGATTTTTTTTCTACTTTTTTTTCGATATCATGTCAATTTTTCCTAACTATTATTTTAACAGATTGCCGATTTTTGTTTTGTTTTTGAAGCTTTTGTATTCATTTTTGTTTATTACTTTTTACAGTCCAGTCAGCTTCTTATCAGTTTATTGACATTTTCAAAATGTTTTAATTTGTTAAGCGCTTAGAGCACGTTTAGTGGATATTGCACTAACAAAAGATCAAGGTTTTTTGTGTTGTTTTTCGTTGGTTTTTGTTGTTTTGTTTTGTTTGTTTTGTTTTTTTTTTTTTTTTTTGTTTTTGTTTTTTGTTTTATAAAATAAATATTTTCTGGCCAAAATTTAAAGAAAAAAGAAAGAAGAAAAAAGTTTTTTGCTGTTTTACGGCCATCACGTATAGGTTAATTCTGGTATTTGACTTTTCCATCGTGTCCGTGACAATAACAATAGAATAATGATATGACCTAACTCACTCAATGCACCAGAAATGAAATCACACAACATTAGATTGACTTTACTCTGGAAGAAAAAATAAATCATAGTTTTTAAAGAATTTGGCCAGAAAAATCGTCCTTCAAATATTGATCGATTACAATGTCCCGTATCTTGGACCAAACTCTCACACCTGGACATGCCTTGATCTCTAGGAAGTCTCAGGTTTGAGAGTTTTTGACAAGATGAGGGACGTTTTAATTGATCGATATTTGAGACCAAAAGAATTTTCTGGCTATAATTTTAAATAACGTGTTTTGTATTTTCATAGATTCGCACTTTACTGAATACAATGGAATACGTGGTAATTTACTTTGGAATGGCTTCTTTTGTCTTCAGCAATAGGAGAATTCTAAGTGAACTGAAAATATCGATAATTTGACACTCGGAGAGACGGTGTTTCATTGAGTGGCATTCGTTTTTGTTCATTTTTTATGGTGCGAGTTTTAATATATAATTTATTAATTTTTAATAGGCCAGGTTTTGAATTTTAGCCGCCAAAATTTAAAAAAATGGAAAAGAAAAAGAAATAAATCAAATTATTGATATTAAATTGAAAAATATCGATTCATGGGATTTAACCTTATCGATTATGTGAAATATTATTGATAATCTGTCAATGATTACCCTTCTTCAGCATTTTATATAGAGGAATATCCACTAAACGTGCTCGGAGCGCTTTTACAAAGGGTCACTGACAAACAGAAGCAAGACGAAACATAGAGATCAAGACATGACGCCTGTTAGGTGATAATACAAAGTTGTTGTTATTTCTTTTTTGTTTGTTTGTTTGATTATTTTGATTTTTGATTTTGGTTTGGGAGGGGGAGGGGGGGGGGGGGAGGGGGAGGGGGAGGGGGAGGGGGGGGGGTTTGTTTTATAAAATAAATATTTTCTGGCCAAGATCTAAATGAAAAAAAAGCATTTTTCATGTTTTACGCCCAGCAAGTGTAACCTTAATTCTGGTATTTGACTTTTCCATCGTGTCCGTGACAATAACAATAGAATAATGATATGACCTAACTCACTCAATGCACCAGAAATGAAATCACACAACATTAGATTGACGTTACCCTGGAAGAAAAACACAAACACTTTTTATAGAATTTGGCCAGAAAACTCGTCCTTCAAATTTCGAACGATTGAAATGACTATCATCTTGGTAAAAAAAAAAAAACTCTCAAACCTGTGATTTTACGAAGACCCAGTTTTGAGATTTTGTTACCAAGATGAGGGTTAGTTTAGTCGATAGATATTTGGATATTTGGGCGGCTATGTGGTCTTGCGGTATGGCACTCGCTTTCGGATCGAAAGGGTTCGAGCCTCGTGCTCGGCGCATAGTTGAGTCCTCGGAAAAGGCTCTTTACTCACATTCTCTCACCGTACTCAGGTGTAAAATGAGTACCTGGCCGTTAACAGCGCTGTCTTTGTCCGAAAAATTGTAATATCGCCTAACAGGAGTCATGTCCTGTCCTACGTGTTAAATGTTGCTGTTGACCAGGGACCCCTTGTAAAGCGCTTTGAGCACATTTAGTGGATATTGCGCTATATAAAGCTCAAAAGGACGAGATTTCTGGCCATAATTTAAAATAAGTGGTTTATTCCGAGAATGGCAGTTTTTACTGAATACAATGGAATACGTGGTAATTTACTTTGGAATGGCTTCTTTTGTCTTCAGCAATGGGAGAATTCTAAGTGAACTGAAAATATCGATAATTTGACACTCGGTGAGACGATATTTAATTCAATGGCACTGAATTTGAACCCCAAAATCTTTAAAAAATGAAAAAGAAGAAGAATTAGATGATTGATATTTCATTGAAAAATATCGATTTATGTGATTTGGCCTTATCGATTATTTGAAATATTTTTAATCTGTCAATCGTCACCAACTTGAGATTTTATAGAGATAGTATGCATTTGGCTAAGAAGCTCACAACATTGCCATCCGGAAGTATAATGGAACAACACGAAAAACTGTGTATCCATGAACGTTTATAATCAGGTTAATACAGTTCAGTGAGAATTACTCATAAACGCGGATGGCAAAAAACAATAACAAAGAACTGAGTGACGTCAACTTCGAACTATCTATAAATAGTTCTTAGTTGACGTCACTGTGGTCTCTGTTATTGATTTTTGCCATCCGCGTTTATGAGTAATGCTCACTAAACTATATTAACCTGACTATAAACGTTCATGGTTACACACAGTTTTGTGTGTTGGTTCCTTATACATCCGGATGGCAATGTTATGAGCTTCTTAGCCAAGCGCATACTATTTATAACGGACCAACAAAAGTATGTGACCTTGGTCGTTTATAGTCTGGTTAATATAGTTTAGTGAGAACTACTCATAAAATGGCTGGCAAAAAACAATAACAAAGACCAAGTGACGTCACCTTCATTCTATCTATAGATAGTATGCAGATGACGTCACTCAGGCCTTTGTTATTGTTTTTGCCATCCGCGTTTGTGAGTTGTTCTCACTAAACTGTATTAACCAGACTATAAAAGTTCATGGTTACACAGAGTTTGTGTGTTGGTCCGTTAAACTTCCGGATGGCAATGTTGTGAACTCCTTGGCCAATCGCATTCTATCTATAGCATCAGTAAACGGTTGTAATATCAAAATGTTGTGAGCAGTTTTCGGGCCGTGGATGTAGAGCTTTCATAACTCGATTAATACAAACAGCCGGCCAGTCCTACAGCTTATGAGTAGTTATCACTATATTTTGACACACTGATGAGAGAATTGCATTGCAAATCCTGACGAAACTGAGCATTTTTTTTTCCAATCACCAATGTTAGAATTGAATTCAGTTGTCACGCCGCCCGGCAACGGCGGCCATCTTGGTTCTAAACAAAGAAAATCATTACTTCATGCTGGCTAGAACTTTTCAAATGCCTTGTGATCAGAATGTGTATAAGTCAAAACATGATCAAATTTATGGGGTTTTTTTTCCTCTGGATACGCTTTTATGCTCGCCGGAGAAATATTTCATACGGGCGTCCGTTATTGTTCCGATAGTTTAGAGCCAGTGTTACTAAATTACCATACGTCACTAGGAAGGAAGTGACGTTACGACTATTGAATCCTATTGTGAGTGATGATTCAGAATGCGGGGTTGACTGCTTTAGGTAACGTGCAAGTAGTTAAAAGTGGCGATGATGAAGAACGAAAACTTGGTCTGACATAGGCCGTGGGTTCTAGCATTGAAAACAAATATTGTGAGCAGATACAGGGGTAATAAAAGAATCAAGAAATTAATTTGTCTTACCTGAGATGATTTTTTTGGTCTTCTCTTTTATTTATCATACTTGATCTTGACACAATGAATATATGACATCGAATAGCACAAGAATATCCGTTAAGTTTGTTTGTTTGTTTTCCAATAAAGATAACACCATTTTTTGTTCACAATGAATGGGCACGATCTATATTTCATTCCCATGTGCTCGAGGTTATTGGCCACATTGCAAAGTGTGCTCAAAATTACCCACATCGTGAAAAGTGTTCACAGTTTGAGAAATATCCAACGTTACAATTGGTCATTTTGCTCAGCATGACTCATGGGTATGTTTACAACTTTCATAAACAAAGCAGCATGTTTAGATGCATTGATAAATGTCCATTCGTTGTAAGCATGAGATTGATGACTAGCGTTTGTCTCATCGTGTTTATGTTGACAGGCTGTGTTAATAATTCAGTGAGTAGATCTCACGCTTTGTGTTTGTGTTTGTTTTTAAGAGATTGACTCACGGCGCTTGCGACACATTTAGGTCATGCCAGTAAAAAGGAAGAAAATTGGATAGTGAAATGTTCTAGAAATACAATTAATAAAAAGAAAAAGGTGAGACAAAGGGGAATTAGTTCAAATAGGGAATTTTCAGTGTATTTAGCATGCTTTAAACATTGTGGTAATAACAATACTATAAAATTAGTCCTTTAGAGCCACAAGGCCCATCTTGTCGCAGTGTTTATCTCAGTTTCAAGAGCGTGAAAAAGTGATTGCTTCCATTCCCTTCGATAGGACGCGAGACTACCCCAAAGCACTTTCCGGCAGGTCTTCCTAACCCAGCTACCCTATCACTGATGGATGCGCAGGGGATGGGAAGGGGGGAGGGGTCAGAAAAAAATATAGACTTCGCCGGGATCGATCTCGGTTGTTTTACTTGTGAAGCGAGTGCTCTAACTTCTGAACTATCGGGATCCACAGGTAGTATTAATATATGAAAGAATCTCATGCGTTAGAGTTTTCATAATATTGATATTGTCAGATAGTAATAAAAAAATGAAGTGACGAGAAAAGTGCCAGAAGACAATAGAGAATAAAAAGTCACGGCGTGGTGGAGGACGTTAACTGCATAGCGTCCCTCGCACGGCCAGGCGGAGTCGTTGTATCAGTAAGGTCGTAGGTTCGAGCCCCTATCGCCGCGAAACTTTTGTTTTCTATTGTCTTCTGACACTTTTTTACTCACTTCTTTTTCTGTTATTATCAACATTTTCTGACTTAATGTTGTCAGATAGTAACTCAGCTCAACTGGTGCCAGTGATGTTGAACGAGTTTTTGACGCATATTAATTTGTGAACCACCGCTCCATTTTGGTATTATATATATAAAATAAAAATAAAAATGGAGCCACTCACATTTATATATGGCCGATACACACGTTTCTGTGGTCTTCATCAACGTCGTCAGTCAGCATACTTTGTCCGTAGAATCTATGACGAAGTATGCCGACTGACGACGTGGATGAAGACCACAGAAACATGTGTTTCGGCCATATATAAATGTCAGTGACTCCATTTTTATTTTACATTAGCTCTAACCAACGTTATCGAGCATTTTCGTACTTACAAGTACCCACCAATACTCATAAATATATATATATATATATATATATATATATATATATATATATATATATATATATATATATATATATCTGTTTAATTAAGAATCTGAAAATGGGGACGATCTATGTGCACATATATTCAGGTCTGACATCCGAACCCACGTATGGGCCTAGTTTAACATTGTTGTAATGTAACATATTTTGCGTCATTTTTTAAAAGATTTCCATGACAACAATGAGCCCATAAGGAAATAGGTTATTAGACCTGCAAATAAGTGCATGTCGGCCCGAGGTCATTGGTCACATTGCAAGATGTGCTCAAAATGACCCATATGATAAAAAGTATTCACAGTTTTCGAAGTATCCAATAATAGGTCATTTTGTTCAGTTTGTAGTCCTTCAGTGCCATTCGGCCCATGGAGCCGGAGTTTATCCCGGTTTATATAGCGTGAAACGGACAATTGCAAATGCTTGCTACCCTTTTGGATATTCTATCGCAAAAGTACTTTCCGCCCGATCTAACAGACTCCCAGCTACCCAATCACTGCCGGGTGGAAGGAGGGGGGGGGGTGGGTAGGTTAGAAATAATCTCGACTTCACCGGCGATCGATCTCGTTCCCTTTGATTGAAAAGCGGGTGCTTTACCAACTGAGCTATCGGGACCCCTTTGTTCAGCTTCACCTATGGTGATTTTTTACAACTTTCATCAACAGAGCAATTTGTAGTAGACTAAGGAATCAAAAAAATGAAAATAAAACAAACAAACAAAACAAACCCAGACTCTACCAGGAATTGGAACCGATTATCTGTTCTTATCATTTGGATGCTCTATAAGTTGAGCTTTTATATAGCGCAAAATCCACTAAGCGTGTTCAGAGCGCTTTCCAAGGCGTCCCTGGCCAACAGCAACACGTAACATGTAGGACGGGACATGACGCCTGTTAGACAATATTACATTTTTTTTCCGACAGAGACAACGCTGTTACGGCCATGTACTCATTTTACATCTGAGTACGGTGAGAAAATGTGATTAAAGGCCTTTTCCAAGGACTCAACTCTGCGCCGACCGAGACTCGAACCCAGGACCATCCGATCCGAAAGCGAGAATCATACCACAAAGACCACATAGCCGAACACCATTGGTTATCATTGGTGTGCTCAAAATGACCTAAATATATCATAAAGTTCATCTTGAACCATGGTTATTTTTACAACTTTCATCAACAGAGCATCGTGATTACATTTGTAGTAGACTAAGGAATCAAAGAATGAAAAAAAAAAAAAAAAACAGATCCAGACTATAGATAGTATGCAGATGACATCACTCAGGCCTTTGTTATTGTTTTTGCCATCCGCGTTTGTGAGTTGTTCTCACTAAACTGTATTAACCAGACTATAAAAGTTCATGGTTACACAGAGTTTGTGTGTTGGTCCGTTA
>NC_088364.1:10433277-10435777 GCF_034508935.2 Berghia stephanieae
ACCGAGTCATCAATCACATGATTTGTTGAGGTCCAACGATTGGACATTTCTTAACAAAAGTAAAAACACTGCTTTGTTTATGAAAGTTGTAAATATAGATAGAATGAAGTTGACATCACTCAGGTCTTTGTTATTGTATTTGGCCATCCGCGTTTATGAGTAATGCTCACTGAACTGTATTAACCCGACTATAAACGTTCATAGATACACACAGGTTTGTGTGTTGGTCCGTTATACTTCCGGATGGCAATGTTATGAGGTTCTTAGCCAAGCGCATACTATCTATACAGGCGCCGCCACTTCAATGTATTTTGGAAAATATTCTGTTTTCTTTTTACCTGGAGTTATAATTAAAGTTTTATTTATCTTTAGAAACTGGACCACTGGGGTCTTGTTTAGGAGACAGCGTGGCTCAGTTGGGTCTTTGCTTCCTATCCTGAAAAGAACCGAGTTCGATCATCCGCCGTTGCGCAGTGTGGCCTTGAGCAAGTCACCTTCGCCCTAACCCATTCCAGTCTTCCCTTAGAATTGGCCCAACACGAGCCACAAGTCTTCGCCATTCTGTCCTGTTCTCCATAAGATATATATCTTATAGATGGAACGAAATTGATGTCACTCAGCTCTTTGATAATGCATTTCAATTACTATTAGTTCTCAATATAAATATATCAATCAGATCATAGACCATACACTTTTTCTTATAGATGGAACCAAATTGACGTCATTCAGCTCTTTGATAGTGTATTTAGATAGCCATTTTAATTACTATTCGTTCTCAATATAAATATATCAATCAGGTCATAGACCATACACTTTTTCTTATAGATGGAACCAAATTGACGTCATTCAGCTCTTTGATAGTGTATTTAGATAGCCATTTTAATTACTATTAGTTCTCACTAAAATTCTATCGAGTATAAACATTTATTGATTTGATGGTTACACATAGACTTGTATGTTGGTACGTTATATCCGGCTGTCGGATATTGTGAGTATTTTACATAAACGCAATGGATCAATAATATTATTGTTTGAAAGCCCAGTTGTCCATTAAACCGCGATATTACATGTAAGAAAAGGTATTCCAAATTTGAAAATTTGCTGTGTGCTTGGCTAAGAAACTCATCCGGAAATATATCATATATCGGACCAAGACACAAAACTATGTGTAACCTTCAACGTTTATAGTTTGGTTTAATATAGTGAGAATTACTCATAAACATGGGTGCAAAAACAAAAACAATAACAATTTATTATTTTTCCTGATATTTTTCGTTGGTCATTGTTGGGTTGTCTTTTTTTTTTTTTTTTTTTTTTTTTTTTTTGGGGGGGGGGGGGGGGGTGTGTGCTGTATTTGTTCGTTTTTTATTTTTTGAATTTTTTTTTATCTTGGTTTATTTTTTTTTTTTTTCTTTTGAGGGGGGGGGGGGGGGGGGGGGTTATGTCACTGCATGCGGCAGAATTTGTCTGTATTGTGAAGTTCAAAAAAAAATCTGTGCCCATTGAACAACGTGCGTTCAACGTAATGCGTGGTGGAATTACAAGTTTAATATATGCATAATCTATTTCCTTTATCCATTCTAGAATAAATGAAGAGTTATTAAAACACAATTAAAAAGAAGATTATAATTGAATGCTTGTTTTCCAAAACTTACGTCGAGTTTTCGCTAGATTGAAATCTAAACAATATTTTAAGCATCAAATGTCACAAAAATGTCTTTACAGTTGTATGAATTTGATTGATTAATAATGAAAAAATTATAGACTGGAAATGGGAAAATGGAGATAAGGAGTTTAGGAAAACATCTCTTCAATTGGATTCAGTAGTCTGATGTCACGCCGCCCGATAACGGCGGCCATCTTGGTTCTAAACATAGAAAATCATTACTTTTTATTTTTCATGCCGGCTAGAACTTTTTATATGCCTTGTGATCAGAATGTGTAAAAGTCAAAACATGATCAAATTTATGTGGGTTTTTTTTCCCTCTGGATACGCTTTTATGCTCGCCGGGGAAATATTTCATACGGGCGTCCGCCATTGTTCCGATAGTTTAGAGCCAGTGTTACTAAGTTACCATGCGTCATTAGGAAGGAAGTGACGTTACGACTATTGAATCCTATTGAAGAGTGGTTTTCCAAAACACTCTAACTCCGTTTTTCACATTTTGAGATATTGAGGATTATTTCCCCTAGAATTTCTCATTCGGTCTATTATTTTATCGTATTTAAACTTCATATTCTCATGTGCCATTTGATGCTTAAAGATAAAGTTTACGTTTCAATTTTTCCCAGGGATGGAAAATCTCAAAAAGGAGAAAGAATCGACTTAACGAGTTTAGGAAAACCAGTCTTCAATCAATTCCTGGAAAATATTAAGTTCCAAAAGGGCACTTTGACATATACCCTGGAGCAGAACAGAAACAAGTTTAGATTATTTATATAATAAATAAAACTTTTAATAGATCTAGTAAAATTATATTGCTAGGAAGTTGAATTACAC
>NC_088364.1:10445777-10450777 GCF_034508935.2 Berghia stephanieae
TCCCGTGATGTTTGACGGCTATTATGCCAGTCATGTCTGACGGCTATGCCAGTGATGTTTGACGGCTATTATGCCAGTCATGTCTGACGGCTATGCCAGTGATGTTTGACGGCTATGCCAGTGATATTTGACGGCTATGCCAGTGATATTTGACGGCTATGCCAGTCATGTCTGACGGCTATGCCAGTGATATTTGACGGCTATGCCAGTCATGTCTGACGGCTATGCCAGTGATATTTGACGGCTATGCCAGTCATGATTGACGGCTATGCCAGTGATGTTTGACAGCTATGCCAGTGATATTTGACGGCTATGCCAGTCATGATTGACGGCTATGCCAGTGATATTTGACGGCTATGCCAGTGATATTTGACGGCTATGCCAGTCATGTCTGACGGCTATGCCAGTGATATTTGACGGCTATGCCAGTCATGTCTGACGGCTATGCCAGTGATATTTGACGGCTATGCCAGTCATGATTGACGGCTATGCCAGTGATGTTTGACGGCTATGGCAGTGATATTTGACGGCTATGCCAGTGATGTTTGACGGCTATGCCAGTGATATTTGACGGCTATGCCAGTGATGTTTGACAGCTATGCCAGTGATGTTTGACGGCCTTGCCAGTGATGTTTGACGGCTAAGCCAGTGATGTTTGACGGCTATGCCAGTGATGCTTATATTGTTTCGTCTTTGAGCTGTTTCAACCTCGTAATCGAAATTGAGAGACAATGTTGTTTGAACCCAATGCCCAAAATAATTGTGAATAATTCAGCTTAACCACGCCACTTTCACATTATCTCATTCGTCTGTAGTGGTGTTTCATTCATCCTGTTTTTGTTGATAAAGGGGAAAATCCGAAACGTCGACATTATCTGTTTTCGTTTATTAAATTGAAGCTTACAATCAATTTCACAATGTTATTTCTTTGTGTCTAGATGGGAATTTTAGTTAATTCTCTCCTTACAGACCAATTCCAGTATTTTCCCCAAAATGGCAGGCTTACCCAGCAGAAAAATGGATTTTCTAAACTCAAACAATCTCTCAACAAAACAACTTTATGTTCATATTAATCAAACAAAGAACAGTGTGATGTACAAAATAACTCTGAATAAGAAAAAATGTATAATGTGTTGTATGTAACAATACGCTTCAACAGTTAACGTCACTTCCCCCGTAATGACGCATGGTAACTTAGTAACTGGCTCTAAACTATCGGAACAATGGCGGACGCACTTATGAAATATTTCTCCGACGAACATAAAAGCGTATCCAGAGGGGAAAAAAACATAAATCTGATCATGTTTTGGCTTTTACACACTCTGTTCACAAGACATATGAAAAGTTCTAGCCAGCATGAAGAATAAAAAGTAACGATTTTCTTTGTTTAGAACCACGATGGTCGCCGTTGCTGGGCGACGCGACATCAGACTATTGATTGCAATTGTGACGATGTTGTATTAGGTGGTAAGGAGAGGGGTATTGTCAAAATATGGGCATCGATGGATTGCTTGTAGAATCTTCCCTATTTGACCGTAGCCATTGTTAAGTTATAGCCTGACACTGAAACCAAAAAAAAATTGAAAAAACTGGCAATTTGACGTCATTATTTGGTTTTTGTACCGCCTAGTGAGTTGTCGTTAGTAGTGCTCATGGAAACAAGTGATCCCATTGGTTGGACTATTGAATACAACTCATGATTTGTTTTCTTTTGTGGCAAAAGACTGGCATTTTACGTCATTTTTGGGTCAGTTCCAGGTTATAGATAGAATGCGCTTGGCCAAGGAGTTCACAACATTGCCACCCGGAAGTATAACGGACCAACACACAAACTCTGTGTAACCATGAACTTTTATAGTCTGGTTAATACAGTTTAGTGAGAACAACTCACAAACGCGGATGGCAAAAACGATAACAAAGGCCTGAGTGACGTCATCTGCATACTATCTATACCGTCTTTCTTTTAAACTAATAAATAGAGGTGCCTAAATGAGTCTATAAAGATAAAGGGACTTGAAGGGTTTACTTGAAAAAGGCCAAAGGCCGAAACGTCGTTTGTTTTGTGTTGTTCATTCATGAGTCAGATTTACTCCCTTTATCTTTATCTCCATTTTATCTGGCGAGAAATGACCTAATAGTTCTCGTAAGCGCCGGAAAACCATTAAAAACAAACAAACAAAAAGCACACATACTCACACACATAATATAAACACAATCGCAAGACAAATACAAATGCAAACATACATACATACATACAAACACACAAACACCAGGA
Organism: Berghia stephanieae; assembly: GCF_034508935.2. Classification (NCBI taxonomy): domain Eukaryota; kingdom Metazoa; phylum Mollusca; class Gastropoda; order Nudibranchia; family Aeolidiidae; genus Berghia; species Berghia stephanieae. The sequence continues at coordinate 10,448,053 of NC_088364.1, forward strand.
CCAATGTTTTGTAACCCCAGTCACTCATGCGGCAGTTTTTGAGATGCGGAAAGGCACTTTGTCTAAGTGCTACTCGTTGGTTCCTTACAAAGGTTGGGCGTTATTAGAGTGTCATAATATTGAGAAATATGGAGGGAAGGGGAAGGGGGGGGGGGGGCGAAGAGGTCCGATATATTTGGGTGTTTGAAGAAAAAGAGAGAGAGAGAGAGAGAGAGAGAGAGAGAGAGAGAGAGAGAGGCAGACAAAAGCACAACACAACACACACACACATAGAGAGAGAGAGAAGGAAAGAAAGGAAGAGAGATAGAGAGAGGGGGGAGAGAGAGAGAGAGAGAGAGAGAGAGAGAGGGAGAGAGAGAATGGGCGGGAGAAAGAGGGGGAGAGAAAGAGATAGATAGATAGATAGATAGATAGATAGAGAGAGAGAGAGAGAGAGAGAGAGAGAGAGGGGGGGGGGGGGAGAGAGAGACTGTTTATTAGATTTTTGGCCTAGAAAAATATACTTATGTAGAATTGCTTGTATTGTACAAATTCTATATATTTTATTACTTCGTGACGGACAGAATTATTGGACCAGATACTCTTTACTTATTGGTTTTCCTCTTCATAATCAAATAAAATGTGGCACATATTCTCTAAACCATAATATTATTTTAGTGTGATACAGAGGTGAAACCTGATGAGGTTCAGCCTCGCTTAGAGTTACGATCTTTGCTTCGTACTCAAAAGGTACAGAGTTCAACTATCTGTCGTGGTGTATCTATGGCCGTGAACAAGTCGCTTCGCCTACACTGCACTGCGGTTGACGCCTGGGTTATCTCAGTCTTCCTTTGGATTAGACTCTAAAAAGATAAATTTCCTCCGTAGGGGATGAATAAAGGGCATTTTATTTATATGTTTCATTTATAATAAAGATGCAATTTTAATCCTTGTTCTCAAAATTTGTTTTAACATTAAAGCCTTCGTAGGAGAGAAAAACTACCCCAACAATCACATGACAGGGGATCGAACCTCAGACCTCCCGATTACCGGTAATAAGGTATGAGGTCCGATCTCCAGTCGAGCAACAACTGATTTTTTGGATGGTTTTGTTCTTATATTTTTCTTTCTTGCTTTGTCTGGCGCCTTTCATACACGCTTGTTCCCCATCTCACACCGGTGCCTGCTCCTTAATTTCTTACATTCATAGGAGAGATTAAGATTGTTTTTTCCCTAAATTCTTTCCTTATCGACATTTTCCGGGATTTCCCCATAAACGTCATGTCTACCCATCAACATAATAAATTGATTTTCTAAACTCTAATTCAAAAGGAATACGTTTTTATGTTTCCCTTAGATAAGATAAACTTTATATAGATCCTTTTCTGAAAATTTACATTGGGTATTGCCATAGACTAATGTATTTCTGAAAATAGTAAAGCAAATAAATAATTAAAAGGAAATACAATGACATAGAAGTAAACCAACAAAAAGCTTAACAAAACTTACACATTAAAAAAATCTCTCATACATGAATGATACAATGCAAGTTATATGAGATTCTGTAATCATAAACTATTGTATAAGGCATTTAAAAGGATAATTCCTATATTAAGCCTTTAGTAAGATTATAAGATAAGATAAGACATCTCAAATTCTCTCACATATATAATATATTCACACCGACTGTTCACCCATCCACACAGTCCTCGATCTCCTTCTTAACCCTCTCCTCACCACCTACGGGACAATCGTCACATTCGTTTCGATGCAACCAACATTTTTCTGACTCAGGTTTTTCTTTAAATCACATTATTTAAAGAAAAGGTGTTGTTGTATTTGCAAGAACTTAATACTATTTTGTAACGCTTGTTTTGATATACAAAATTATGTATATCATGCACTTTATACGTTTAAAATTGAGTTTAAAAATTAAATTTATGTGTTGAGTTGGTATGCCATTTTAGTAGAAGTTTTGAAAATTGTCGGTAAGGAGGGAATTAATGCCACTTCTTGAAAGTCTCCTCGACCTAGAGGGTACAAAAGAATTTTTAAAACGTTCTGTTCTGGATTTTAAACTTATCACCCTGCCTGATCTACCTGACGTTTTATATTCTAAAAATAGAGGATGTTGCTTGTATGTCAAGATGTTCAACACTTTTTCATAGACAAGCAAAAATTTTAATCGCCTCTAATTTCAAAAATACTTGAGATATGATCATTCTGACAACTTTGTAAGATTTCCTATGTCTTAGAGTGTCGATTAAGTGGAAAAAATTGATTTTATGATTTTTTGAGAGATACTGTCCTTTTGTTGGTTCGGGCAGAATATTTTTCATAGAGGGTATTTTGTGTAGGCAGGGTGGACTGCACAATGCTTTCGTCTCTTCTTACAATTGCATCTATTATTTCTATATCCTCTGCAGTGATAGCCCCACCCCACCCCACACAACTGATTCCAAATGTTAGAACACTTTGAACTAGTGTTAAATAGAACATCTTAAGGATTTCTTTTGTAACGTGAAAAGAATTTATTTCGTTTTGTAAGGAAAAATAATCTAAAACTAAGTTTTGAACAAATATTATTTACATGCAAATGTCAGTTCAGCTTGTTTTGACATTAAAAAATACACAGAAATCAGCATCACAAAACCTATAGATTTCTCAAAATAAATTAAATAAGAATGTATCTATTACATGCAATATAGTAAATATTATATAAATATATAGATATAGATAATATGTA
>NC_088364.1:10453277-10478078 GCF_034508935.2 Berghia stephanieae
CTACTACTACTACTACTACTACTACTACTACTACTACTACTACTAAATGCCCAAAATAATGTTAGACTTTCAGCATCTTGTCTTATGACATGCGACACAGCTGCCGACTTGTAGGTATCAGGTTTGAGCCCCACCAGTAGACGTCTTAAATTTAAGTCCTTTGAGAGAGCCCTTTACTCGCATTTTCTCACCATACTCGAGTGTAAAATGAGAACCTGTTTGTAACACTTTTGTCTTGGAATTTGATTATTTGTCAGCGTCATGCCTCTCTTCCTACAGGTTGAGCGTTGTCATTTCCCCTGAGAACATTGTAAAGCGATTTGAGCATATATATTGGGTATTGCGCTAATCAAATTTTACTTTAATAGGAGGGTGTTGTTTTTTTTTTTTTGGGGGGGGGGGGGGGGGTTGTTTTGTTTTCTTTGTTTTTTGGGGTTTTTTTTTTGTATTTTTGTGTGTGTGGGGGGGGGGGGGTTGTGTAATTTTTTTTTAATATTAAGAATATGAAATGTAAAAAAATCTTAATTCCCTTTATTCATCCCATTGGGGAATTTTTCTCAAGGGTCCGTACCAAGGGAAGACAGGAATAATCAAGTCAGCCGCGATACAGCGCCGCAAATTGAGCTCGGGCAAGGTTACTTGCTCAAGGCCACCCAACACAGTGGCGGATGATCGAACTCGGTACCTTTCGGGTACGAAGCAAAGACCGTTTCGCTGAGCCACGCTGCCCCATGGGGGCAGACTAACTCGTGAACCAACTTACAGCCGGGTCTTCTATTGTAGGATGTCCGAGAATGGGTTGTAACGCCATAAATTCGGAATCATTAAAACGCATTCTGCGTCAGAATAGCGTCTATTGATTGCCCTCAACAGGTTTATGGTTATGGTAGGGGCAGAACATAAAGGGCACTGTCACGATATATTGCCATCCATTTACTACAAGTCTTGGAGCAGAGTTGATACGCGTTCCAATCCAATGCAGTATTTTGAGGAGTTGCAAGGGAAAGTGCAAGAAGATTACGTCACAAATACGTCATACTTACCCCGAATCGTCCAGTATGAAGTTTTTTTTTATAATGGATGGGGTTCTTGACCTCCCATAGTGGGCAGGGAGGAACTTACTGTGTCTTCTATTCCCCTATATCTGTTTTCCAACATGATTTCTCTCTTTGTCTTAGAATGAGATTTCTTGGTTTTGTCCTGGTCCTGACCAGATACCATGGTTGAGAGTCAAATGTTTTGGGAGACGATATTTTTCCCCTTATAAATCCTCTCTCTCTCTGTTATGTACTGTTTTATACTTTCTTTACATATATCATATTCGATTTCTAAACATTTGAGTGTATTCCTCTTAGTAGGGACCTGTGCTTGTGTCTAGATGAGACTTTTAGGTGATCTCAAACTAAGTACTTTGATAATGTGCCCTTGGAATCTACACCTGTTTCCTATTTGAACCAATTCCCCTTTTGTCTTATCTTTATCTTGGGTATTGTCTTTAATTGTAATTCTAGAACTTTTTAACTAGCACATGTTCTTCTTTATTACTGGTGCTGATATGACCTTGATGCGTTGTAAGCGCCGAAAAACTCTTAAAAACAAAACAAAACAAACAAAAAAAATATGCTAAAATGGAATAGGAGCTTGAATTTAATAAATGAAGACAGATGATGTGGCCATTTTGTTTTTCCCCTTTTGTCAATACAAACGACATCCTCTCATCCCTCATTCGTATTTAGTCTGTAGTGTCCCATTCATCGTACGTGTTATAATTTTTGTTATTGTTGACAAATGGGAAACTCGAAATGTCCAAATCATTTGCCTTCGTGAGTCCTTTGGCTGGGCGGGAAACAGTCGAATGTATAGTTATAGTTTTGGGAGATGATACTTTTTTCCTTGTAAATCATCTCTCTGTTATGTATTGTTCTGTTTGGTTTTTTTTAAACATACGATTTGCAAACATTTGAGTGTATTCCTCTTAGTGGTATCCGGTATCTGGGTGAGACATTTTGATGATCTTTAACAAAGTACACTGATAGTGTGCTATTGGAATCTACATCTGTTCCCTATTTGAACCGATTCCCCTTTGTCTTACTTTTTCCTCAAGTCCTTTTAATTGTACATCTATAATGTTTTCACTATCCAATTTTCTTCCCTTCTTCTGACGCTGATATGACCAAAATGTTCCGCAATCGCCGTAAAGCCCTTAAAAGCAAGCAAGTAAAGCGAAGTGCATTAATGACATTTTCAAATGTTATTAACTTCAAAGAATTGAAATACATTTTTTTTAAAATTGGGGCCAGATAACACAGACCACTTTTGTTACCTCCCAACCCCTTTTCCTCTTAATTTAATTCATGTTGACAACTGTCGACTGTTTATATTTCTCTATTCATGGACTGTCTTGTTGCCGGCATCTCAAAAGGGTTTTGTTTTTGTTTTTCGATTGTGAGTTAACAATGCTCTAAAAATAGACCTATGTCGAGATGAACTTAGTTTACATTCTCATATCATAAAAAACGGCTCTGACATTTCTGTCCTTTATTGAGGGAAATGAATATGATTTCCTACATTGGAAAAACGCCCCGAGTTCTTATCTATTTATTATCGTCACTGGGAGTTGAAGCTGAGATTCCATTTTCGGTATCTACATGATTGGCGACACAGACAACCAGATGTGGGCGGTTGGGATATATATATATATATATATATATATATATATATATATATATATAAACATTTCAAAGATAATTATGATTGTTTGACTTCCACAACGTTGTATCGAGCGTTAGCTCTCATCAGGAAGTGGAAGTGAAGTAGATTGAAAGTATATATATATATATATATATATATATATATATATATATATATATATATATATTGAATCGTGTTTGATACAAATATGGTACGAAAAGTGCTCGACATGTAGTAATGGAGCGAATTATTATTTAAAATATTTACCACAATATTTGGGGCAGTCTACATCGATGTTTCAGGCTTAATTTGCCATCTTCAGGACTGAGTTGTTTTGTTGACTGTTGTTGTTTCTTGAAGTGGTTCCGGTTTGAAGTTAATTAAGAGGAATTTGCGCCGATGGGGACACTTTCCGTAGATCTCATTTTTCATGTTGAGTGTGGCTTCATGAGGTTGTTTGATTATGGTATATTTTTCTTCCAGGCATAGGCTACATTGTTTTGATGTTGGTGTGTATCCTGTTGCTTTAGATAAAATTTTCCATGAAATGTTGTGGTCTATTTTGTTGTCTTTTAATTTCCAAATATGTTCGCTGAGTTTTGTGGATGTTTTTTTTGTTAGTGTTTCTAAATGTTGAGGTGTGGAGGTTGTATCTTGTTTTGAAATTATTTTCTGTTAGTCCTACATATTTTTCTTGCTTGTTTGTTTTAGTTTCTGTGACTGTGGCTTGGTAAATTAAACTTGATTCTAAGCATTGTTTGTTTAGCGGGCAATGTTCTTTATTTCTGCAGTTGCATTTTCTAGTGGGTGGGTTTTGCTCTTGTCGGTGGTTTATTAATATTTTTTTGTTGTGGCTTGAAATTATTTGTTCTATGTTGCGCATACACGAGTAACTTATTTAAAAAAAAAATAAGTTACTCGTGTATGCGCAACATAGAACAAATAATTTCAAGCCACAACAAAAAAATATTAATAAACCACCGACAAGAGCAAAACCCACCCACTAGAAAATGCAACTGCAGAAATAAAGAACATTGCCCGCTAAACAAACAATGCTTAGAATCAAGTTTAATTTACCAAGCCACAGTCACAGAAACTAAAACAAACAAGCAAGAAAAATATGTAGGACTAACAGAAAATAATTTCAAAACAAGATACAACCTCCACACCTCAACATTTAGAAACACTAACAAAAAAACATCCACAAAACTCAGCGAACATATTTGGAAATTAAAAGACAACAAAATAGACCACAACATTTCATGGAAAATTTTATCTAAAGCAACAGGATACACACCAACATCAAAACAATGTAGCCTATGCCTGGAAGAAAAATATACCATAATCAAACAACCTCATGAAGCCACACTCAACATGAAAAATGAGATCTACGGAAAGTGTCCCCATCGGCGCAAATTCCTCTTAATTAACTCCAAACCGGAACCACTTCAAGAAACAACAACAGTCAACAAAACAACTCAGTCCTGAAGATGGCAAATTAAGCCTGAAACATCGATGTAGACTGCCCCAAATATTGTGGTAAATATTTTAAATAATATATATATATATATATATATATATATATATATATATATATATATATTATATATATATATAGGTTGCATTTTTTGCGTTTAATGTTTAGTTTTTTTTTGTTCTGAGAAGATGTTCTATGTGATGTTGTATTGTGTGTTTGTGTCGCTTAGTTATCAGCTGAAAACTAAAAGACTCAGACACAGAATACAACATCACATCGAACATCGTCTCAAAACAAAAAAAGCTATATATATATATATATATATATATATATATATATATATATATATATAGTGGTTTAGTCCGATATAATATAACAGATGAGTCACAAATCAATACTTTATTGGTTCTGTATACGTACGGCGCTGTCTCTCTGATTATTATAATTTTCTTGAACGATTCCGGGTAAACATTATGTCTGCTTAAAAAATGATATTATTCTTCTGCTTATAAAACTGTTTTGGAGTGACTTCCCTTGAGAGATATTACCCAGTCACCGTTTTTATCAAATAGAATAAATCTAGTTGACGTCACTCGGCTCTTTGTTATTGTTTTTAGACCGCCAGTTGGGTGATTAGTTTTCATTCCATTCTATCGATCAAAATATCAAGGTATAAGCGATGATTTTGTGTGTTGATACGTTAAACCGACCGCCTGTCGGATGTTGCGCGTATTAATGGTGATATGAGAGAAGAAGAATGTTTGTTTATGTGAGTGTGTGTGTGGGAAGGAGTGAGTGAGAGATTCAGAGAGTGATCGAGATAAAGTTAGAGAGAGAGAGAGAGAGATGGAGAGAGAGAGAGAGAGATAGATAGATAGATAGAGAGAGAGAGAGAGAGAGAACTTGGGAGTTATTAGATTTTTTAAAGAATGTGTTTCGTTTTGTTAAACTTTTTGTTGGTTTATTTCAATGTCATTGTATTTTATTTTTATTGTTTATTTGCTTATTTTCAATTTCAGAAATTCATAAGTCTATTGCAATATTCAATGTAAATTTCCAGAAGAGGATAAATAAACCTCATCTTATCTTACCTCATCTTTATCTTATCTTATCTCCTTAAATAAATGTAAAGTAATGTAAATGTTGCTGCTCGAAGCTCGAAGAAATAAATAATAATGTGAATTTGAATGTAAACTTCAATTTAATTACAAAATCAGATCATTAATCCTGTTTTGTTGATAAAGGGGAAACCCGAAACGTTCATTTGATCTGTTTTTGTATTTAAATTGAAGCTAACATTCAATTTCACATTATTATTTACTCCTTAAACAAATAGCATCAATAGCGATCTTTGTCAAGTTTTATAATTGGACAGTGGATAACGATCTGATCACTGGTCTCTGGGGCTGATAGACATTTCCGGCAGGTATCACTGTTCCTAAGTTTCCATCTGGACATATTATTTGATGCAGTTCTGCCATGTCCTGTTAAGAGGCGATTTGAGGAAACCCAGTATTTCCTGGCATTGTGGAATGCAGGCATTCTTTTGTTGGGATCTTTTATGATTTTCCTCATCTTGGTGTTTCCCTGTTCCACATTTCTCTCCAGAGTCGATTGTATGGTTATAGTTTTGGGAGATGATGTTTTGTTTATTTGCAAACCATCTCTCTCTCTCTCTCTCTCTCTCTCTCTCTCTCTCTCTCTCTCTCTCTCTCTCTCTCTCTTAGGTACTGTTATTTTTTTGAATTTTAAACTTATGATTTGTAAATATTTGCGTGTGTTCCTCTTAGTGGGGTATTGTGCAAGTGTCTGGGTGAGACTTTTAGGTGATCTCAACCTAAGTACACAGAGAGTGTGCTCTTGGACTATACATCTGTTAACTATTTGAACCATTTCCCTTGTCTTACTTTTTCCTCAAGACCTTTTAATTGTAAATCTTGAATGTTTTTACTATCCGATTTTCTTCCTTTTAACTGGCGTTGATATGACCTAAATGTGTTGCAAGGGCCGTAAATCCCTTAAAAACAAAACAAAACAATAACTACTACTATTTTCTGAAACTATTTAGTTAAGAAACTGAGGAGCAGGCACCAGTGTGAGATAAAGAACTGAACAAGTGTGTATGAAATGTGCCAGACAAAGCAAGACAGAAAATTACAAGAAAAAAATCATTCCCCTTGCCCACCAAACAATAAAAAGAACAGTCTACCCCCCCCCCTCCCCCTTGAGGATCAAACCAGTCAATCCCCAGTGAAGGGAGACTGATTTTATGGGAGACTTTTTTTCCCTTTTATTTCTCTTTCCTGCTTTGTCTGGCACCTTTCATACACACTTGTTCCGAGTTTTATCGGCTTTTTTTTCATTCGGTATTTCTCGAGTTCACTGACTTTTCAACAGCCCTTGGTTTTATTCCACTGTTCATTTTGAATTACCCCTGTATTATTGTTCTGGTCACCTACAAGTGTTTCATTGCCATACACGTCACGTACTGAATCGGGTAGCCATTACATCCAGTGGTCTGTTTGCCCAGCCGCAGACAGCGATAATGATAAAATTAAGCAAAACATGCCAAAGTCACTTCAACATTTGTCCACACCTAGAATTCCTTTTATTCATGATTTTTTCCCGCCAATATTTTTTAACCAGCTAATTGACGTACTGTGGAAGATCGTATTTAAAATTTTGGTCAGAAAACTCGTCCTTCAAATATCGATCATTTAAATAACCCTCATCTTAGCAAATAAAACAAAAAAACTCTCAAACCTGGGACTTCGCGAAGTTTTCTTTAAAGTCCTATGTTTTGGACAAGATGAGGGTCATTTAAATCGATCGATATTCGAAGGACGAGTTTTCTGGCCACATTTTTAAATACGAGCTTTTTCCACAGTGCGTATATCTTTTAACTGTCGCATTGCAAAATTACAGTTGAAGAAAAACTTACAACCATAAAATTTCAGAAACGAAAATTGTCAACGTCAGCAACGATTTTTAGGAATTTCTTTTCTCTATCCTATTTTTGACATTTTCTCCAACATTGTGACGTCTAATTGAAAATTTTAGACTTTATTTTTTCGATTAGATATATTATTATAGCTCCCGCTCGTGAACATGTCTGCTATAATTCTTTTATATTAATATATGATATATTTTATCGTCTCAAAAGGCTTTATGTGGGATTGACTGGGGGCGTATTATTAAACCTTTAGCTTAACTTGAGGCATCTAGATTAAAATAAATGCCTTCGTTGAGTTTTTAAAATTTTCTTTTGAATTTAAGAAAATGATAATCTAAAAGGCAAATGTTCTTTGTATTCATCTTCGTCCTGTATTTATTCCTCCGAAGTTCAGAGATCACAGCTGGATTTCGATGCTGTACACGAATTCCACTGTCCTTTGGTATAGTCTTATTATTATTATTTTTTTTTAATTCTATCTCAATTTACAGCGGTGCCGCCTGGGTTTTTCCAGTCCTTCCTTGGAATAGACAATAGGGACAAATTTCCTCTATGGGATGAATAAATGGAATTTTAATTTATTATTTATTTATTTATTTATGATTTGAAGGTCATCGGTCTTTAAATAGAGTTTGGTGTCTGTGTATTGTGCATCTGTTTCATGTTAAGTGTTTCTGTTGGTTAAGAACGTCTTGTAAACGACTCGAGCACGTTAACCCTCTCCTTACCACCCATAGGAAAATCGTCACATTCGTTACGATGCAACAGACAATTTTCTCATTCTGATTTCTCTTGTACTTCACAAAATTTAAAGAAATGCTTTGATTGCAGCTATAAATACTAAACACTGTGTTGTAGAGCTCACTTGTTACTTTTTGTTTGAGTAAGAAAAGTCTATTCTTGTGTTGGTTTGGAGTGAATTTTCGGGGAAAATTCTAAAAATAGCTGGTAAGGAGAGAGTTAATTGAATATTGTGGATTATAAAAGGTTGAGGGTTTTATTTTCTCTCTATCCGTAACACAAAACTGCCACACCTGAGGAGCCCATACTCGGTCCTAGTTTCGATGTCATTTTTGGCAAGAGGACATGGCGGTATCTCCATAACCAAATTTGGAGAACATAATATTATCATATCCATGGTCGGTGGATCAAACCTCTGTAGTCGCGATCTTCACAATCGGCGGATCAAAAGACTTAAGTCTACATACGAGCTTTGCACACTATGTTTTATTTAACCCCTCCTTACCACCATAGGAAAATCGTCACATTTGTTACGATGGAATCAACATTTTCTAATTCTAATTTCTTTTGTGCATCATAATATTTGAAAAAAAATGTTTGCTATAGTTAAAATATACTAACACTATGTTGAAGAGCTCGTTTAGCAGAAAGAAATATGTATAGCAAGAACTATCAGTTTTTGTATTTGAGTGAAAACATCTATTTTTGTATAGGTTAGGTGTGAAGTTTTGGGGGAAAATCTGGAAATGGCTTGTAAGGAGAGAGTTAATTTTGGGCGGATCAGACCTCTGAAGTCATCAATTAAATAAAACACGGTGCACAAAGTTCGTATGTCGACTTCAGAGTTTTGATCCGCCGATCGTGAAAATCGGCACTTCAGATGCGTGAACCGCCGACCATCGACTTGGTGTTTCGGAGGTCCCGGTAGCTCAGTCGGAAGAGCAGTCGCTTCACACACAAAGGGACCGAGATTAATCCGGCGGGGAAGTCGATTTTTTTTTCTCTGTCCACCGACCAGTGGCTGGATAACTAGGCAGTTAGATTTGGCGGAAAGTACTTAGCGATAGACAAGCGTCTTAATATAAAGGACATCCATCATTGGTATTGCCCGTTTGACGTTGTAAAAACCGGGAAGAAAAGAAACTCCGACTCCCTAGATAGGCCTAGTGGCTCTGCTGGGAATATGGTGTTTCGGTGTATTTATTTATTTATTTATTTATTTATCTATTTATTTATTTATTTATTTATTTATTTATTTATTTATTTATTTATTTATATCTTAATATATTGTCTTATTTTCTTATTTTAAAAATGATTACAGACATTGAATAATCCGCCCACGGGATCCCTTCCAAGACGATAGCCATTAAATATTCCATTCAGACTTTTCAAACACAGCTCTAAAACACTTATCTATATGTTGATAAAAATAGCAACACGATAATATTATGTCAAACATTTTCATATTTTGTCCAAAAGAACAAAATAAAACAAAACAAAACAAAACAAAAACCATCCTTTACATTTTCCGGGTATGGCCGGATCTCCGGTTCTGTCGAATCTTATCTGTGACTCGTCGTCTCAGGACGGTGTTATGTGGGAATGAACCAGATTCTGGATATTAATTTTGAGTTCTAAATTATACCCCGTGCGGCTATGTGGACTTGTAGTATGACACTCGCTTTCCTGATCAAAAGGTCCTGGGTTTTGAAAAGGGTCTTTACTCACATTCTCTCACCGTACTCAGGTGTAAAATTATGAATACCTGGCCGTTGACAGCGCTGTCTCTGTCGAAAGAAAAAAACACAGTAATATCGCCTAACAGGCGTCATGTCTCGTCCCACATGTTAGGTGTTGCTGTTGGCCACGGACCCTTTGTAGAGCGCTTTCAGCACGTTACGTGGATATTGCGCTATATAAAAGCTCATGTTTTTGTTTTTGTTTTTAGTTTGTTTTTTTTCTGTAGCAAAAGCTCATGTCATACATCTGTTAAACCCGCTCAAAGGAGAACCGATAGCTACAACACACAATAATGCCGTACTCTGGAAAAACACATATTTAAAAATTTGGCCAGAAAACTCGTCCTTCAAATATCGATCGATTCAGATTACTCTCATCTTGGCAAAAACTCTCATATAAATAGATCGATATTTGAAGGACGAGTTTTCCGGCCAAGAAATATTTAAATATGTGTTGTTTCTTTTTCAGAGTACGTCAGAATTGCCAGTAGTAGAGGTGGTAAAAGGCTAACCCCTCCGGTGAACTCCATAACATACGATTTGCGCCCTTGTGCGCATATTTATTACCTTCGACCATCGGATAGTCGGCCAAACTGTTATTTACTCAGGTGTGGGATTACATTGACCCTAGATGACCGCAACGACACGTGGTTAACTGACAATAGTGTGAGAAATTGTTTAATTACTCGCAAGTTTAATTAAAAGTACTTTCTAATTCTTGGTTATGCGGGTTATACGGCCTGTACCATGTGAGGATCCAATAACTGATGTATTGAATAGAAGCGATGGGCCATATTTAAGTGTGTTCTTTTACCCCTTTCCTTACCAACTATAGGAGAATCGTCACATTTGTTACGACGCAACCAACTTTTTTTTTTTTACTCATTTAGAGTTCTTTTGTATATCACAAAGTTTGAAGAATATTTTTGTTTTAGTTATAAGAACTTATACAAAATTATGTATAGCATGCACTAACTAATTCCCTTTGTGTGAGAGTTTTTAAATACAATTGTGTGTGATAATGATGTTTAGAGGAAAATATGGAAAATGGTCAGTAAGGAGGGAGTTAAAAAAAAAAAGAAAAAACGAAAAAGACCTCTTTAACCTATTCTCTTGGACAGGAGAAATTTTATTTGCGTTTTCTTGAAAGTAAATATCAAACTCTCTGTAGTTGTCGACTGTATCAATATCGAAAATAATACAAGACAAAATAAAAAGAGAAATCAAAATGAAAAAGAAGCTATACAATTACAAAAACAACAAATCCAATCTTATAAATTAAAAAAAAAATAATGTTTAGGATTGAAGTGGGTAAATTTTTCAGTCAAAAGTTTTTGTATAGTCTATAACTTATTTTTCTCTTGAGAATCCCAATATAAAATGTAATTTATTATCTTTATGATCTAGTAGCGTTAAACTTTCACAACAGTAACACGTTTTAAGTGTTTTCTAGTTTTATTGATGCTATGCATTTAGTTTTGTTAAAGCTCACAATATCCGCCAGACGGATCTAACATACCAACACGCAAAACTATGAGTAACCTTAAATGTTTATAGTCTGATTGATAGAATTTAGTGAGAACTTCTCATAAAAATAGCTGGCTAAAATAAAACAATAACAAAGAGCTGAGTGACGTCCATTTCGTTTTTGGAATACAGTCCTTGACCAGACCTGCCTAGTGCTACGAAAATTTCGTAGAACACAGGCGTTTTTGATTCAATAAATCTCGTTGAAAAGTAGAGATTGGTTGTTTAGAAACTGTATTTAGGACGTTGGAACATATTTTGATTTTGCTGATAATTGATTTGAAATTGTTATTTATTGTGACCTTTTCATTTTTTTTCCCCTTGGAAACTCCGAATTTTTGACAGTGCTGCCTTAACATTTTTGGGACAACGGGTCATCATGATCTTTTTAATAATTGAGAATTTAAAGGGATGAGAGTTTTATTCGTTATATATTTTAGATTTGCATTGTGATTATGAAAGATGATTATTGACCTTTTTGTCCAAATGTCCCAGACTGGTAGGCTTTATTCACGTCACGTCTCCCTGGTCGATGACCATTAAATCCTTAAGTGCCGTATACACCGTCACTCACAGCCATAGAATGGAATCATAGCATAGACATGCCAGAATTCATTTTATCGTCGGAATCCTTTGGGCTTTGTTTTTTTTTTTTTGTTTTGTTTTGTTTTTGTTTTGTTTTGTTGAGTTTTTTTGTTGTTTCATTGTGTGTTTGTCTTTTTTTGTTTAGGTAGGATTGTTTACCATTTGAAAATTTAATTTTTATTTGTTGTTTTTTTTATCGTCTGAAATGATGGACTCTAGATGACGTGCGCCATATTTTCAGGTCTGGTAACTGAGTACAACTATGGCCTCGATTCAACATTGTTGTACTGGTCAACGTATTTTGAGTTGGTTTGAATGGGGGTTTTTCCCATTACATACAATGACCATCCTCTAACAATTTCGGTTTTCAGATCTTCAAATATGTCCACGTCGACTCTAGAAGTCCCGATAGCTCCGCTGGTAGAGCACTCACTTCACACGCAAAGAGACTCGCGATCGATCCCGGGTGCAGTCGAGATTTTTTTTTCTGACCCACCACCCCTCGCCCCTTAATGTCCACCCAGCAGTGAGTGGGTAGCTGTGTTGGATTTTGGCGGAATGTACTTTGCGATAGACTAGCGTCCAATCCAACGGATAGCAAGCAATTGCTATTGTCCGTTTCACGCTGTATATAGAAACTGGGATAAACTCCTTATGGGCCTTATGGCTCTGAAGGAAGGAAGGAAGGACCTTAGACAAAACGATGAATAAATGAATTACCGTCTCAAATGCAGAACTGCCTAGTATTACGAAAACTTCGTAGAAATACGAATTTTTGGCTCCAGCTAGAGAGCTGCATTCGTCTCTTTGACTCAATAAATCTTGTTGAGAAGGAAAGTTTAGTTCCTTAGAATCCATATCCAGGACTTTGTACCGGTTTTTGGATCAGGCTGAGGGCAAATTGTTTATTTCTAAAGCTATGTCAAGTTAATTTTTCTACTTTTCCCCCTGGAAATTACAAAAAAAAAAGAAATTCATGTAGGCAGCTTCGGAAACATAACAGTGTCGTGAAATATGCGTAAATATCACTATTGTACGGCGATGTGGTCTTGCGGTACGGATCGGAAAGTCCTGGATTCGAGTCTCGCTCGGCGCATAGTTGAGTCCTTTGAAAAGGCTCTTTACTCACATTCTCTCATCACCGTAACCGTACTCAGGTGTAAAATGAGTACCTTGCCGTTAACCGCGTTGTCTCTGTCCGAAAGAATTGTATTGTCGCCTAACAGGGTTATGTCTCGTCCTACACGTTAAGTATTGCTGTTGACCAGTGACCCCTTGTAAAGCGCTCTGAGCACGTTTAGTGGATATTGCGCTATATAAAAGCTCAGTTTTTTAAACAACAATTTTAATAGTTTTTATACAATCCAGAACAGCTTCGAGAAAATCAAAGACAAAACGTAACGCCTGGAAAATTAAAAAAAAAAAAAAAAAAAAAAACAACAAAAACAACAAAAGAACACACACAAAAAACACACAAAAATCACAAAACCAAAAAAAAAAAAAAACAAAAAAAACCAGGAGCCCTTTAATTGAAAACTCCAAAGTGTTGCTTGTTATTGCCAGGCGCGTAACCTTTCTCTCGCCACGTTATGTGGAATGTTCTTTCAGCAGACACCAGACACCGTAATTCCCTCTAGCTGTCCTCCTCGAAAGCCTCTTTGAAAACAAGATTACTTCCTTTCAGTGTGTGTGTGTGTGTATGTGTGTGTATATTATTATTATTATTATTATTATTATTATTATTATTATTATTATTATTATCATCATCACAATCATCACACTCATCATCATCATCATCATATCATATAATATAATAATAATAATAATATGATATAGATGATTAGATAGATAGATAATAGATAGATAGATAGATAGATAGATAGATAGATAGATAGATAGATAGATAGATAGATAGATAGATAGATAGATAGATAGATAGATAGATAGATAGATAGATAGATAGATAGATAGATAGATAGATAGATAGATAGATAGATAGATAGATAGATAGATAGATAGATAAAGATAGATATGATAGATAGATAGATAGATAGAGTAGATAGATGATAGATAGATAGATAGATAGATAGATAGATAGATAGATAGATAGATAGATAGATAGATAGATAGATAGATAGATAGATAGATAGATAGGATATGATAGATAGATAGATAGATAGATAGATAGTAGTAGATAGATAGATAGATAGATAATAGAATAGATAGATAGATAGATAGATAGATAGATAGATAGATAGATAGATAGATAGATAGATAGATAGATAGATAGATAGATAGATAGATAGATAGATAGATAGATAGATAGATAGATAGATAGATAGATAGATAGTCGTTAAATAAAACATCAAACTGACAAACAATCACTTTGTTATTTTCCAGACATCGGATATTACGAACTCTATTAACAAGTATAAAATTAGGTCAAATATGACGTCATAGAAATGACATATCGTCTCAGAATGTGACAAGCAAAAAGTCCACAAATAAATATTCATGAACTGATATGTTATTTTCAAAAATTGAGAGTGTTCTAGTTTTATGTAGGTAGTCTATACATTTTTAATTCTTTTATCTCATAAAAATTCATTACCGTTGTTTTCCCAGACGTCTGAAAATCACTCTTTAAATAAGTATTAATGTTTAAAATTGAGACCATTCGCCTCAAAGCGGTATTATATAATATTGGCATGAGTCAGAAGACAAAAAAGGGGATATTAATAAGATAATATAAGATAAGATAAACTTTATTAATCCAAAAACAGGAAATTACATTGTGTTTTACATGCCTCAAGGTAAAAGATAAGATATTTAGCAGGATATATGATTATACAACAAAATCAATAACAATGTATCACAGCTCGTTGGGAATTAGTATCGTAGAAAACATTCAGATCATTCATAATGCCGTAACGATTAGAATTTGACATTTTAAGTTTATGTCACTTTATAAAACTACAATCATTTTACTCAATATGGCGACATAAACTTTAACCCACGGCTATATGGTCTTGTTAATATATTATTTTTCTTAAAATAAGAATTCATTAACGTTATTTTCCCAGCCGTCCGAAATTCACTCTAGAAACAAATATCAATGTTTATAATTGTGACACTCGCTTTCGGATCGGAAGGTCCTGGGTTCGAGCCTCAGTGTTGTCCAAAGTATGATAATGATATTATATGGCAAACATCCAAATCTCACGTATCTAGTCATTTAAATACATAAATCACTATTTTGGCACGATGTTCACATAATTGTGACCCATCGTCTCAAAACGGTATTATGTCGGAACGAACCATATTCCTAAAATCCGAATTAAATGTTAAACTGGTCAAAAATATAAATTGTTGGCATTAACATCCCAAAATATGGTATCCATTCTCCTCAATAAAACATACACACTCAACACAAGTCTAATATTTCTGGCAATAAATTCAACTTTCAGCATCTTAACCATCCCGACTTAATACCGTTTTGAGGCGAAGGTCACAATTATGTCTACCAACGATGGGTTACATATACAAGAAAAACCCAAAGGGGAATGAGGAAGGGGGAGTCGAAAAGACTTGAAATTAAAAAAAAAAAAAAAGAGAATTGAAAGGTTTTGATAGACAGACCTGTTTATACCAGGATTCAGACAGGAGAATACTCTTCAACGTCACTTCCTTCCTTATGACGCATGGTAACTTAGTAACACTGGCTCTAAACTATCGGAACAATGGCGGGCATAAAAGCGTATCCAGAGAGAACGAAACATAAATTTGATCATGTTTTGACTTTTACACATTCTGATCACAAGGCATATGTGACCCTACGCCTCGAAGCGGTATTAAGTCGGGATTTGGAAAACGAAGAAAACCGGTTTTAAAGTGGAAATGGTCAAAATGATCAAATTTCAGTTTTTGGTTGTTTCAGAAACTACAATCATTTTTCTACATGAAAACATAATAATTCAACATAAGTATTGACGATAAGTTATATATATTTAAAGTTTTAAAAAGCAACTATCAGTGAAACATTCAAAACAAGAGTTGACTTTCTCTCAGAGAGCCACCATTTCCAAGGCTGCACTTGTCAATAATAGCTAATAACAAATACTTTGACTTCAAACTTTAGCCTCGTTGGTTTTTAAAGTTCGTGTTGCTCTACTTATCACTTGATGCACTTTTAGCACTATCTCTCTCTCTCTCTCTCTCTCTCTCTCTCTCTCTCTCTCTCACACACACACACACACTCTCTCTCTCTCAAACACACACACACACACACACACACACACTACAACCACCACCACCGATTCTTCATCACGACCACTACTAGTACAATCACCACCACCACATCATCACTGCCACTACTACTTCAACCACCACCACCACATCATTATCACTACTACTACAACCACCACCACCACATCGTCATTACTACTATAACCACTACCACTACATTATCACTACTACTATAACCACCCACACCACATCATCACTACTACTACAACCACTGCCACTACTACAACCACAGTCACCACCACCACCACCACCATCACATCATCATCACTATCACTACTACTACTACAACAGCCATTATGACATCATCATCATCACTACTACTACTATTATTATTACTACTACTACTACTACTACTACTACTACTACTACTACTACTACGACCTACGACGACGACGACGACTACTACTACTACTACTACTACTACTACTACTACTACTACAACCACCAACACACCATCATCCTCACTACCATCATTATGTTTTGGTTCTTTTCTTCACTTGAAAAAAGGAAACTTTGGGGTTGTATTTGGCAATGTGTTCATATATCAGAAAATATTTGTAATCAGTTATCTATTTAGATCTTTCCAATATGTAAACACAATACCAAATAACATCCCAATTCCCTTTTTGTATGTGTGGAAATTCCTCTTTCGACATTGAAATTCCTTCGAGTGGTGTCTGAAATTCCTGTGAGTCAAATTGAAAATTGACGTCTCTGCAAATTTTACCATTCTCGTCAAATTTTCAATGCCCGTATCTGAGGAGTTATCTTTGCCCATTGATTTGATTATGTGTGAAAACGGTGCCTCACTTCAAAGTCGATTTTCTCAAAACTTGGTTTTTACACTCTCCCTACTTCAAACGGTCATAGTTGGGCAATGAATAATCAGAATTTTATAAATTTGACATCAAAATTTTAAGCATAATATAAGCTATGATTGGGTACCAAAAACCCAAAATCGAAAAATCGGACTTAATACCGTTTCGAAGCGGAGTGTCACATATGACAAGTTCTAACCAGCATAAAGAATAAAAACTAATGATTTTCTTTGTTTAGAATCAAGATGGCCGCCGTTGCCTGGCGGCGTGACATCAGACTACTGAATCCAATTGAAAGTGAGAATACCGTTTTTTTGTGTGGATATGTGGTCTTGTAGCATGACGCTCGCTTTCGGATCGGAAGGTTCTGGGTTTGAACTCTCTCGGGCATAGTTGAGTCCCTGGGAAAGGTTCTCTCGCCCTACTCAGGTGTAAAATGAGTACCTGGCCGATAAGAGCGTTGTCTCTGTCCGAAAAATGAATTGCAATATCGCCTAACAAGCGTCATTTCCCGTCCTACATACATGTTAAATGTTGCTGTTGGTTAGGGCCCCCTTATAAATCGCTTTGAGCACGTTTAGTGGACATTGCGCTATATAAAAAAAAATCTCAATAAAATAATAATTAATAATAATAGTTTTTGGCAATGATATTCGAAGATTTATACCCTTTTTTTTCATGTAACTGTCTAATAAATTATATTTATTTTCTGTATTCCCAGACATACACTAATCCAATCCTTGACATGTAGTGGAGATGATAGCTATTTTAGGTCCAATATCTCTTTCTACTTAAAGCAAGGATTTTAGACGTGTCCATAGAAATAAAATTTATAATGATGAAATCTTTATATTTTAGCCCCCTCCTTACCATCCATAGGAAAATCGTCACATTCGTTACGATGCAACCAACAGTTTCCTCATTCTGATATCCTTTGTAGATCACACATTATAAAGAAAATATTTTGTTGTAGCGATAAAAATTAGACACTGGGCAATTATATGTATGAGATGTACTTGTCCTTTTCTGTTTGAGTAGAAAAAATATCTATTTTTGTGTTGGATGGGTGTGAAGTTTTAATAAAAATTCTTTAAATGGCTGGTAATTAGAGAGTTAATGTGGTCCACCGTCTGGGACTGGTATTATGTCGGATGTCAAATTGTACAATGTGAACTTAAAATAACTCGTGTATGAAATTTGGAGTTCCTGCCATTCTTAAAAGTACCCGTCTATTCATTTCCAAAAAAAAAGCATCAAATTAATAAACTCCAAGTGGTGGTGAGGTTTGGTTTCGATAGCTCAGTTGGTAGTGTACTCACGCAAAGGAACTCTTGTTTTCTAACGTGCTTTCGGCCTTTGTCTTGGAATGAGATTTCTTGGTCTTGTCCTGGTCCTTGCCGGATACCTTGGCTGAGAGGGAAACAGTCAGATGTATAGTTAGTTTTGGAAGATGATTTTTTTCTCCTTGTAAATCATCTCTCTGGTATACACTGTATTATGTTTTTTTAAAGTATTATATATGATTTATAAACATTTGAGTGTATTCCTCTGAGTAGGGACCTGTGTTTGTGTATGGATACGACTTTTAGGTGATCTCAAACTAAGTACACTGATAGTTTGTTCTTGGAATCTACATCTGTTTCCTATTTGAATCAATTCCCCTTTGTCTTCCTTTTTCTTGGGTGCTTAAATTATTTTTTCTTGAACTTTTCACTAACCCATTTTTTTTTTCCTTTTTACTGGCACTGATATGACATTAATGTGTTGCAAGCGCCATAAAACCCTTAAAAACAAAACACACAAACACGCAAAGGACCTTGATCGATCTGGCTGCATTTGAGGTCCCCCCCCCCCCCCCCCCCCCCCCTCCACCCCCTCTTATTCCTTGCCCCCTGTCCGCCCACTAGTGATTGGATATCTGGGGGTCCAGCGAAAAATACTTTGCGGGAAGATAAAAACAAAGATACCAATAATTGCTTTTCGACAACGAATAACAGGGTTTTCTAAAAGAAAAGTATTTTTTTACAGCTCATTTAAACTATAGTTTACATCCGTTTAATTAACCCTCCAACCCGTTTTAATGGGTTTAAAAAATACATTAAAGTGTCTCAAGTACCGTAAAACCTCTAAAAATATAAGCAAGAAAAAACAAAAATGGATAACATCAATTTTCCTGTCTATGCTTATCGGACAGACGTTTGTAAATAAACAAGGCATTTTACTGTTTACCAAAGATGTCCCGAATAGAAGGGGAATAATTCCACACTGTTGAATGTCTGTCCGTCTTTATTTGACCATAATAAATAATAAAAATACATTAATACGATGTTATAGAACCAGGGGTCGTTGTTTTGAAAGAACCAATTATTCTAGATCCGTATTCCCGCCACTTCTCTCGTGATCTGCCTCACTCTGGCCCGTCACGAAATGTCACAAGTCCGCGGGGCCTCGATTTGGGGTTTGTTTTATCACGTGATAAGAGTGATGATACAGGCGACATAACAATAATGATAATAATAATATAATATAAGAATAAGAGTATTAGCGTCCAGACAGGGTGCGAGTATTTGTTTGTAGTTATTTACGTAGACACTTTGGACATAAATAAAACTGATAAATAATTATCTTTTTTTAAATTCCCTGTATTCATCCCATAGGGGAAATTTGGTTCTAGTGTATATTCCAAGGGAAGACTGGAATAACACACAGGCGTCAGCCGCAGTGCAGTGCCGAAAATTGAGCTAAAGCGAGGTCTCTTGCTCAAGGCCACACAGAGCAACGGCGGGTGATCGAACTCGGTACCTCTCGGGTACGAAGCAAAGACCGTACAGCTGCCCCACGCTATCCTTTCAAACCAAATTCTTTTCTTCAAGTATATATAATTCCGAAATTTGGCAGAATAAGACCGCATTGATAATGTTGACAATAACTAACCGCAATGATTAATTCAAGATTCGCAAGATTCAAAGTTGATTTTAGGTAGTTGGGCAATGCAGGACACACATCAAAATATTATTGAGGTTGTGCCAAAAGGTCGCTATTGTGACACTTTCCATAAAATTACTCTAATACTAAGGTATTTGGAAAAAAATAAATTAAAAAATCACCTTCATCAGTTCTCTGGAAAATGTAATGAAAAACATACCTAAACTGACGATTTTACATCAAAAATTATAATAGTTATAACTTTTTAAAATTTCGAAAGAGTATGGACAAAGTTGGGGAACAGTCGAATGTACAGTTATAGTTTTGGAAGATGATAATGTTTTCCTTGTAAGTCATCTCCCCTATGTATTGTTAGTTTTATGTATTCTGTATACATTTGAGCGTGTTCCTCTATAATGTGAGATCATGTGCTGGTGAGTGGATGAGACTTTAAGGTGATCTCAAACAAGTACATCGATGGCAAACTCTTGGTATCTACATCTGCTTCCTATTTGAACCAATTCCCTTTTCTCTACTTTTTCTTGGGTGTTTTAATAGTAAATCTAGAATATTTTGACTATTCCATTTTCATCATATTACTTGCGCTGATATGACCCAAATGTGTCGCAAGCGCCATGAAACACTTAAAAACAAAAACAAACTCTACAAGCAAAACTACTAGGACTCATTTCATTGAAGTCAAAAAAATGAAAAAAATAGATAGATAAAAACTATTTCCTTGACGCCCACTTTCGTGATGAATAAAAATAATAATATACCATCAAGAAAACGCCCTCTAGGTCATTGGGATGACGTTTTCAAACGCAACTCGAAGAACTCCAAAAACGCTCTTGTCTTGGACGACATGTCAAGAAATGTCTCAATAAACACTCCGTCAAAAGAGTGGTTTGCAAGCAAAATAAATAACAAGAGCAAATAAGGTGATGACATACCATCAATATTATTCCAATAGGGAATTAGACTAGCGGAAGAGTAGCGTCCCTTGATTGGACGTCACCCATAGTCTGTGACGTCACCGGCGGAAAAGTTATTAGAGAGAGAACGTCATGTTGGTTGTGCGCATGCGTCTCTCGTCCTCGCCCACTCTTCCGATAATCTCATTCCCTATATAAACACGTTAATTTTACGTGTTGTTTGTTTTTGTCGGCGCATATCACGCACAGACGTCATTTGAGCCTTTCAACGCGGAGACAGATTTTGTTTTTCAATGAATATCGAATCTGCAAGTCTACAATAAGTGTGAAATGGATAGGTATGAACTCATCGGGAAATCTATTCTTTAGGGGAAATAAGTCTCGGGGAGAGAAGGGGGTTAAAATTGTTCTGTAGTGTTAAATATTTGCCAACGAATACAAAATTTCTGGCAAATCTAAAAAAAAATTATAAAACTTATTTTATACAGATTGATATAAGGGTAACTTGGGTCAACGTGGTTCAGCGGTACGGTCTTTGCTTCATACCCAAAAGGTACCGAGTTCGATCTCCCGCCGCTGCGCTGTGTGGCCTTGACAAGTCACCTAGCCCAAGCTCAATTTGAGTCGCTGTACTGCGGCAGAAGCCTGGGTTATTCCAGTCTTCCATTGGGATAGACCTTATTGACAAATTTCCCCTAAGGGATGAATAAAGGGAATTTTAATTTTTTCTTTTCTTTTCTTCAGTGTGTGGCCTTGAGAAGCCACCTCGCCCTAGCTCAATTTTTCGGCGCTGATTTTTGTGATGGTTTTTTTTTTCTTTTCTTGTTTTTCATTTTTTGCTTTGTCGAGCACCTTTCATACTCACTTGTTCAGATCTTTATCGACTAAAATGGCGCTTGCTCATCTTGTCAAAAAAAAATCTCGAACCTGGGCTTTTCTTGAAGTCCCATTGATCGACAAATATTTATTAACCCTCTCCTTACCACCGACAGCAAAATCGTCAGATTTGTTACGACACAATATACATGTTCTCTTGTAACAAATTTCTTTTGTACATCACAATGTTCTTTGCTTAATTAATAAGGACATAAAGTTGTTTTGTAGAGAGCTTGTTTGAGTTTAAATAATCAATTTTTCTGCTGGGTAAGCCTGCCATTTTGGGGAATTACTGAAATTGTTTGGTAAGCAGAGAGTTAAAGAACGAGTTTTTGGCCAAATGGTTTAAAATGTGTTTATTCAGAGTGCGACAGAAGGGAGACACCAATCAATCATTTTGACGCCCAAATAACACTAAAAACAACGTTGGTAAATCTATATTTAGGTCTGAACAAGTGTCTATAAAAGATGCCATATAAAACAAGAAAGAAAAATACAAACACAAAAAAAAAACATCCCAAAATATCAATTAAAATAAATAAAATAAAATAAAATTCCCTTTATTCATCCCATAGGGGAAATTTGTTTCTAGGATCTATTCCAAGGGAAGACTGGAATAACCCAGGCGTCAGCCGCAGTGCAGCACCGCAAATTGAGCTAAGGCGAGATGACTTGCTCAAGGCCACACAGCGCAGCCGCGGGGGATGGAACTCGATACCTTTCAGTTACGAAACAAAGACTGTACCGCTGAGCCACGCTGCCCTCCACAGAGGATTGAAACTCAGACCGTCCGATTACCGCTCAGACGTGCTACCATTACACCACAGAAGCTCCCATAGTGGGCAGGGGGGTCTATTCTATTCGCCTATTTCTGTTTTCCAACTTAGTTTTCTGCCTTTCTCTCTCTCTCCCTCTCTCTCTCTCTCCGTCTCTCTCTCTCTCTCTCTCTCTCTTTCTCTCTCTCTTTCTCTCTCTCTCTTTCTCTCTCTCTCTCCGTCTCTCTCTCCGTCTCTCTCTCTCTCGTCTCTCTCTCTCCTCTCTCTCTCTCTCTCTCTCTCCTCTCTTCTCTCTCTCTCTCTTCTCTCTCTCTCTCTCTCTTCTCTCTCTCTCTCTCTCTCTCTCTCTCTCTCCGTCTCTCTCTCTCCTCTCTCTCTCCTCTCTCTCTCTCCGTCTCTCTCTCTCTCCTCTCTCTCTCCTCTCTCTCTCCCTCTCTCTATCTCTATCTATTTATCTATCTATCTATCTATCTATATATATATATATATATATATATATATATATAATATATATATATCTCTGTCCAAATCTATCTATCTATATATCTATCTATCTATTGCCCCCCCCCCCCTTCTCTTTCTCTCTCTCTCTCTCTCTCTCTCTCTCTCTCTCTCTCTCTCTCTCCTCTTATGTAGTAGTACTTTTCTTTTGAACATAATAATATATTGAATGGTAAACATTTGAGTGTATTCCTCTTAGTGGGATTCTGTGCTTGTGTCTGGAAGAGTCTCTTATGTGTTCTCAACACCGATAGTATGCTCTTAGAAGCTAGATCTTTTCCCTATTTGAATAATTTCCCTTTCTCTTTTCATGTTATAATTGTACATCTAGAATATTTTACTATCCCATTTATTTTTCTTTTCACTGGTGCTGAAATGACCTAAAAGTGTCGCTAGTGCCGTGAAACCATTAAAACAAACATAGTATAATAACACGATAGTTCTCCCCCCCCCCTCAGCCCATCCCCCCCCCCCCCGCCCTCTATTCCCCCACCTCTCCCCCTTCGTTGAGTTTGTAATACAAAGGTGATTCCTTTTGATTTCTGTTGAGATAATATTATATTTCTATCTATCTTCCCTCATCAAATGAATGCAACCAGATTGATTTTTTTTCTAATGGGTAATACAATATTATTTTTATCGTTTGTTAAACTGTTGGGTTTTTTGTTTTTGTTTTTTTTTTGTTTGTTGGTTTTTTTTTATGGAGGAGGGTGGGAGGGAGGTTTTTGGTTGGGAGAGTGGTTTGGGAGTTTTCTTTTCGGCTGCTAGGTCCATTCAGTAAAATTGCGGCAACGGCCTTTAAAGACAGGATCCCAGATAAATCGATAATCACCAGCACTATGAATGATAAATCTCAGAAAAATGATAGTTTTATTTTTTTTTTCTCATAAATATTGTCTAGCCGACATCGTGAAAAAGTATTATTTACCACAATAAAATTATAATGATAAACATCATCATCGCATTATCAGTCATGGCGATAAATAACGTTATCGGAATGCAATGTGTACTGACGTTCAAAGTCAAAACGACGCGTCTACACTTTGTGTGAAAGTGAGAACTGCTGTAGTGATAATACTGTGTGGTCTCGACGTCGGAATACGGCGTTCTGTCGGGCTTAACTAGGTGCTGGGAATTGAACTTTTATCAACCACAATTTCACCTAAACGTGCTCAAAGCGGTTTATAAGTAAGGGGACCCTGACAAACATACAGTATAGAGTATGCAGAACGAGATTGTTAGGCGATATTGCAATTTTTTCCCCGAAAGAGACAACGCTGTTTCCGTCAGATTTTACTCATTTTACACCCCAGTACGGTGAGAGAATGCGAGTAAAGAGCATTTTGTTCCATGGACTCAACAATGCGCCTAGCGAGGCTCAAACCCAGGACACTCTGATCCGAAATCGAGTGTCAAAACACAAGACCACATAGCCGCAGATCTTAGCAACAGATATGAAAACTCGTCCGGGTTCGTTAAATTTGAAGATATGAACACTTTTCTCTTAATTGGTGTTTTACAATATAGATAAATTCTGGTATCTAAAAATGCTGATTAATATAATATTCTCTGAAAGATAAATAAAATATATGCATGTATGTAGCCCCCCCCCCCCCCCCATCCCTTTCACACCTTATAAAAAATATTTCCGTGACTCTGCAGTTTTTTTCCGCCTGTGCTCTTCGTTTCTATTCTCCGATTATAAAAAATAAACCAACACAATTTCGTGTTAGTTTGTTTTGGCTCTCAATTTTCTTCGAATTGACAGTGCAAATTCTCTAATTCATTGTAATTTTGTATTGTTCGTGTACTCATTAGTGTAGTAGTAGTTTATTATTGTCTCGTTTACTACAAATTACCACTTCAACTATGAATGAAGTGTATTATGTATCATTGTTGTGGCGTTCCATCGTTCAGGCAATTTCCTCCAGGCCCGTCAGTAACAGTTTCCT
>NC_088364.1:10478178-10480678 GCF_034508935.2 Berghia stephanieae
TGCCGGACGATGCTAGAATGGGACGGAATGAGGTGCTGGCACACACAGCCCTGCATTAACCAACGGGTCGAGCAGAGGCCAAATCACACATAAACTGTCCGAGGCCGAACAGATTGGATTTGGTTTACTTACTTTTACTTCTTCTTTTTTTTTTAATCTAGCATTTATAAAGAGCATTTTCCACTTAACATGCTCAAAGCGCTTTAAGGGGGTCCCTTTCCAACAGAAGCACTTAACATGTAGAACGAGACATGAAGCCGTAAGGCGATATATATTTATATTTTTTTTCTCTTCGAACCGTCAGGTACTGAATTTACTCCTGAGTACGATGAGTCGTTGTAAGTAAATAGGTTTTTTCCAAGGACTCAACGTTGCGCTGATAAGACCGTGACCCGAACCCGGGGCCCTCCGATCCGAAGGAAAGTGTCATACCGCAAGACCACAAAGCGTGAGAATGGTAACTTGGTGTGCGGTCATGAAGTCTGCGAAATCGAATCCCATTTTGGCTGTATGGCACTGAAATATCAAATCCCTTTGTAACTGTGTCGCACTTCGAAATCGAATCCTATTGTGGCTGTATCGCACTGTGACATCGAATTCCATTGTGGCTGTATCACACTGTGACATCGAATTCCATTGTGGCTGTATCACACTGTGACATCGAATTCCATTGTGGCTGTATCACACTGTGACATCGAATTCCATTGCGGCTGTATATCACTTCGAAATCGAATCCTATTGTGGCTGTATCTCACTGTGACATCGAATTCCATTGTGACTGTATCACACTGTGACATCGATTTCCATTGTGGTTGTATCACACTGTGACATCAAATTCCATTGTGACTGTATCACACTGTGACATCGAATTCCATTGTGGCTGTATCACACTGTGACATCAAATTTCATTGTGGCTGTATCACACTGTGACATCAAATTTCATTGTGACTGTATCACACTGTGACATCAAATTTCATTGTGACTGTATCACACTGTGACATCAAATTTCATTGTGGTTGTATCACACTGTGACATCGAATTCCATTGTGACTGTATCACACTGCGACATCAAATTCCATTGTGGCTGTATCTCACTGTGACATCGAATTCCATTGTGGCTGTATCTCACTGTGACATCGAATTCCATTGTGGCTGTATCACACTGTGACATCAAATTCCATTGTGGCTGTATCACACTGTGACATCAAATTCCATTGTGGCTGTATCACACTGTGACATCGAATTCCATTGTGGCTGTATCTAACTGCGACATCAAATTCTATTATGATTGTATCTCACTGCGAAATCAAATCCCACTGTGACTGTATCGCACTGAGAAATCAAATCCCACTGTGACTGTATCGAATGCGACATCGAATCTCATTGTGATTGTATCTCACTGCGATATCGAGTCCCATCGTAACTGGACCTCCTATAATCGAACACCGAATTTGTCATGGTTTGCCCTACAGTCAGCCCCACTGGATTGGGATCACTGGGTTCTAACAAAGCTGAGTTAATTTTCTGGAGGAGAAAGATGCGATATGGTCCTCTCCAGATTAGCATTCTTATAATGGCATACTATGAAAAAACAACAACAGATGTTTTGAATTTTGGCCAGAAAACTCGACCTTAAATATATATCGATCGATTAAAATGATCCCCATCTTGTCACAAAACTCTCAAACTTGGGACTTTACCAAGTCTACAATGAAGGAGAAAGGTTTATAGAAATTATATGATTTGTCAGAAAAAAAATTGTAATATCGTCTAACAGGCGTCATGTCATGTCTCGTCCTACATGTTAAGTGTTGCTGTGGGCCAGTGACCCCTTGTAAAGCGCTTTGAGCACGTTTAGTGGATATTGCACTATATAATATAAGCTCAAATTTTTTTTTACAATTTTAACAGTGACAATAGCCTGCTGCTGCACCCTTTTAATATAACGTCTTTTGCAACGCACATTCCGACAGATCATCATCATCTAGTCAGCTGATCCTGCGTAGGTCGTTGCTTCCCGAACTTTCTTGCGAAACAGATTACGGTTTTCCGCCAGTCTACTTGCTTGAGTTGTTGTCATTCCCAGCCATTCACATAATATATCTTGTTCCCAGCTTCTTGTTGGTCTACCTCTTCCTCTCTTGCCGTCTACCCTTGTCTGCAGAATGCGCTTTTCTAATGATTCCGACAGATATCTGAGTCATATTCATCAACTAACCCGAATACACAGGAAATTCATAACAAACAAAACAAAACAAAACAAAATACAAAACAATCAAAAACTCTAATAGGATTTAAATCAACTTCATTTGCATGGAGTCGAGAGCTCTGTCAACTGAGCTGCACGTCATCCCCTTTGAAATCCAAACACAAAATGGAATATTGAAATGAGTCAATATCTGGTAATGAATGAATTATGCAACGCTCCCGAGAGATCTCTCCGGTGAAAGACATCAATACTGTTATTACTTGCTTTCACTATTGATCACTGTTCAAAACT
>NC_088364.1:10485678-10494038 GCF_034508935.2 Berghia stephanieae
CTATACATTCAGTTTTTAGTTTAGCATCTTAAGCACCCAAACACAATTCTTCCACATTCTGACCAACAACAAAAAAATTTTAAAAAACATGTATTTAAATTTTTTTTCAAATTATAATTGATTAATTAATTCTAAACATTAATTAATTCCATGTATTTATCCCTAAGGGGAAAATTTTTTGTAGGGTCTATTCCAAGGGAAGACTGGAATAACCCAGGCGTCAGCCGCAGTGCAGCGCCGCAAAGTGAGCTAAGGCTAGGTGACTTGCTCAAGGCCACACAACGCGGCGGGTAGTCGAACTCGGTACCTTTCGTGTACGAAGCAAAGACCATACCGCTGAGCCACGCTGTCCCATCAATAATTATCGATCTATTAAAATGACCCCTCATTTGTTACAAACACCAGCAAACCAAGGACTTCTCGAGAAATCCTGGGTTTGAAAGTTGTTGACAAGATGAGCGTTATTTCAATCGATCGATAATTATTATTTGAAGGACGAGTTTTGTGGCAAAAATGTTTTTAAAGTTTTTATTTCAGAGCACGAAAGAGACGATTTAGAATCAATAATGAATGGAGATTAAAACGAATCCAAATAAATCCTGTCTAGGCTAAAATGTCAGAAAACGCTGGTGTGACTTATACCTATATACAGGTCTGACAACCAAACCCACATAATATGGGCCTAGTTTAATATTGTTTGAAAATATAAAAATTAAGAAATTAAGGAGCAGGCACCGGTGTAAGATAAAGAACTGAACATGTGTGTATGAAAGGTGCCAGACAAAGCAAGGAAGAAAAATACAAGAAAAAAAACATCCCAAAAAATCAATCTACCTCGACTCGAGATTGAACCTCAGACCTTCTGGCTAACGGTAATCAGATGGTCTGAGGTTCGATCCCCAGTCGAGGTCGATTGACTTTTTGGGATGGACTTTTTTTTTCTTGTATTCTTTATTTCTTGCTTTGTCTGGCACCTTCTTTCATACACACTTGTTCAGATCTTCATCTTAACATTTTTGTAATGGACAATATTTTGTGTCATTTTATTTATTTTTTTTTTTTTTTGAGATTTCCATTACAACAATGAGCCCATACGGAATTGGGTTATCAAACCTGCAAACAAGAGCACGCCGCGCTGGTGCCATTTATACAAATCTTTTAACGACGAAATATTCTTCTACTCTTTCTTCTCTATAAATTCCATTCCTTCATATTTTTACTCTAAGAATTAAATCTAAAAAGATTTTATTTTAAAGAATGAAAACACAATATCAATAATAATCACAATGAGTTTTGGTGGTTCTTTATTTTTAAGTAAAAAGCCGTTTTTAAGAGCTTTTCTTAATGGAGATGAAAATGGATCTCTGGAAGATTTGATGATCTGATCATTTGAATTTTATCCTGGTACTTGTCGTTCATGACAATTTAAAGTTAAACTGTTATTATCGTCATATTCATCATCATCATCATCATCATCATCATCATCATCATCATCATCGTCATCATGGTCGTCGTCGTCGTCTTCTTTGTCACCATCCTGCTATGCTCTCTCTTTCTCTGCCCCCCCCCCCACCCTCTCTCTCTCTCTCTCTCTCTCTATCTATCTATCTATCTATCTATCTATCTATCTCTCTCTCTCTCTTTCTATACATCTATCTATCTATCTCTCTATCTATCTATCTATCTTTCTCTTTCTCTCTCTTTCTCACACACACAGACACATATACACATACACATTTCCTCTCCTGACTCTATTCCTCCTCATCCACCTCCCCCTCCTCCTCCTCCTACTCCTACTACTACTACTACTACTACTACTACTACTACTACTACTACTACTACTACTACTACTACTACAACTACTACTACTACTACCACTACTACTACTACTACTACCACTACTACTACTACTACTACTTCTACTACTACTACTACTACTACTACTACTACTACTACTACTACTACTACTACTACTACTACTTTATCTTCTTCTTTTTCTTTTTTTTCTTTTTCTTCTTTTTCTTCATCTTCTTTTTCTTCTTCTTCATCATCGTCATCCTCTTCTTCTTCTTCTTCTTCTTTTCCTTCTTCTTCTTCTTCTTCTTCTTCTTCTTCTTCTTCTTCTTCTTCTTCTTCTTCTTCTTCTTCTTCTTCTTCTTCTTCTTCTTCTTCTTCTTCTTATTCTTATTCTTATTCTTCTTATTCTTATTCTTCTTCTCCCTCTCTATCTCTCTCTCTCTCTCTCTCTCTCTCTCTCTCTCTCTCTCTCTTTATTTATTTATTTATATATTTCTCCCCTCCCTATCCCTCCCCCCTTTCCTTCTCTCTTTCTCTCTCTTACTTTTTTCTACCTCTCTTTTCATTTCCCTATTTCTTTTTCACTCTTCTTCAGTCTTTCTCTTTCCTCTCTCTCTCTCTCTCTTTCCTCTCTCTCTCTCTCTCTCTCTCTCTCTCTCTCACTCTCTCTCGAGTTTACCTAGGATCAGTCCTGGTGAAGCGAGTGTGAGTGTTCTACCAACTGAGCTATCGGGAACTCCGATTTTTTTTTTGGGGGGGGGGGTGTTTTTGTTTTTTTTTTTAAACTTTTATGTAGTGCAATATCCACTAAACGTGCTCAAAGCGCTTTACAAGGGAACCCTGGCCAACACCAACATTTAGCATTTAGGACGGAACATGACGCCTGTTAGGCGATATTACATTTTTATTTCGGACAGAGACAACGCTGTTAACGGCCAGGTCCACATTTTACACATGAGTAACAGTACGGTGAGAGAATGTGAGAGAAAGAGCCTACTCCAAGGACTCAACTATGCGTCGAGCGAGGCTCGAATCCCGGACCTTCCGATCCGAAAGCGAGTGTCATACCACTAGACCACATAGCCTGGACCCCCGTTCATCTCGTGGTATCAATACCCAATATCAGTTCTCTTTCATGTCCTTGGAGATGCAAGAGGACCATAAGTATCCTTACAGTGGCCTCTCTACCCGACACTACAAACGGCGGGCACATCATTGGACTGGTCGTTGTGTCTTGGGGCGATGAAACGATTGAGGTGTTCACACCCTCTCTCTGTTCTCTGTCTGTTGAAATTGGTGTTTGGTTGTCGTGTGATGGTGTTAATGTATGTGTGTGTTTGTATGTGTTTATGTGTGTGTGTCTGTGTGTGTGCAGTTTGAGCGTTTATTTATTTACTTCCTTGTTTGTGTGTGTGTGTGTGTGTGTTTGTGTGTGTGTGATTCTAGGTTTTCGAGATGAAGAAATGGGAAAAGGACCATAATCTAGAATAAGAGATGGACTGAAACTAGAGAGGGGAGGGGAGAGTGAGAGAGAGAGAGAGAGAGAGAGAGAGAGAGAGAGAGAGAGGTAGAAAAGAGGTGTGTGTATGTGTTGGGTATGTATGTGTGTGTATATGCATGTATATATATATATATATATATATATATATATATATGTGTGTGTGTGTGTGTGTGTGTGTGTGTGTGAATGTGTGTGTCATTCTAGGTTTTGAGATGAAGAAATGGGAAAAGGACGATAATCTAGAATGAAAGATGGACTGAAACAGACTAGAAAGAGAGAGAGAGAGAGAGAGAGAGAGAGAGAGAGAGAGAGAGATCGGGAAGGGAAAGAGAGAAAAGAGGTGTGTGTGTGTGTGGGGTGTGTGTTTGTGTGGGTGTGTGTGTGTGTGTGTGTCTGTCATTTTGGGTCTTCGAGATGAGAACATGGGAAAAGGACTATAATCTGGAATGGAGCTGGAACATACTAGAAAGAAAGAAAGAGAGATAGAGAGAGAGAGTGAGGGGGGGGGGGAGAGAGGGAGGGAGAGGGATAGAGAGAGAGTGGGGGGGAGAGGGAGGGAGGGAGAGGGATAGAGAGAGAGAGAGAGAGAGAGAGAGAGAGAGAGAGAATTGGAACAATGACATAGTAAAACTCTTACACAACGTTGTAGGTTGAAAGAAATTCTGACAGTGCTATGTAATAATTTGTTACCTTTCACTTCCCCAGTGGTGACCGTCGAGATGTGAGACCAGGAGCGCCTTCCGAGCCCAATGAGTACAATTTCAACTTTAAAAAGAGGGGCCTTTTTGTCATTATCAACAACAGGAATTTTGACCAAGTAAGTTGTAATAGGTGTTGCTCTGTAACTCAAATGCGGCTATGTGGCCTAATAAAGTATGACACGCTTCCGAGTCGGAAGGTCCAGGATTCGACTCCCGCTCGGAGTGACGTATAGTTGAGTTCTTAGAAAAAAAACTTGAGCTTTTATATAGCACAATACCCACTAAACGTGCTCAAAGCGCTTTACAAGTGGTCACTGACCAACAGACTAGTTTAGAGATATTACTTTTTTTTCTGACAGAGACAACGCAGATAAAGGCCAGGTACTCATTTTACACTTAAATACGGTGTGAGAATTTGAGTAAAGAGCTATTTCAAGGACTCAACTATGCGCCGAGCGAGGCTCGAACCCAGAACCTTACGATCCGAAAGCGAGTGTCATATCAAAAGACTACATAGCCGCACAAAAGGCTCTTTACTCATATTCTCGCATCGTACGCAGATGTAAAATGAGTACCATGCCGTTAACAGCGTTGTATCCGAAAAAAAAATTGTATTATCGCCTAACAAGCGTCATGCCTCGTCCTGCATGTTAAGTGTTGCTGGTGGCTTGCGACCCCTTTGAGCAAGTTTTGTGGATAATAAATTTGGCCAAGTTGGGTTAAATCTCCTGTAGTTCTTTACTTTACACATTAATGCATCACGCTTGATAATGAAAAAGAAGCGTCAAGCCACATCTCTCGTGGAGGACGGTAAAGATCTTAACATGTGTGTATGAAAGGTGCCAGACAAAGCAACAAAGAAAAATATAAGGAAACAAAACATCCTAAAAAATCAGTCTTTCTCGATTGGGGTAGTGGTAGCACGTCTGACCAGTAATCAGATGGTCTGAGGTTCGATCCCCAGTCGAGGTGGACTAATTTTTGGGGTGTTTTTTGTTTCTTGTATATTTCTTTCTTGCTTTGTCTGACACCTTTCATACACACATGTTCAGGTCTTTATCTTACACCGGTGCCTGCTCCATAGTTTCTTAATTTGATACTGTCATGGCGGACCTACATTGGCTGCTTTTGAGAGAACGTGTTAGTTTCAAATATAGACTATAACAGCGCCCATTTATTATCTGACAGAGCTCATTGCATGGAATATGTGATCAGCAAAGATGTCGCCGTTCTCTTTCAAATAAAAAGCTCTATAAATTCCCAAAAAGATTAACTTAAAGCCGGAGAGAAAAGCGTTGCTTGGACCGGACCCTGGATGTCAAATAAATTGCCTATAGCAACATCCCTGGAAAGTCCTAAAAGAAACTGAAGGTTCATCCTTTTTCGGTCATGTTTTCATGGCTCCTATTGCAATGGGTGGAAGGATCAAACCTCTGAAGTCCCGATTTTCACAATCGGCGGATCAAAACTCTGAAGTCCACATACTACGAACTTTGCGCACCATGTTTAATTAATTTTGTTTAATCTCGGATCCGCCCAAAAGTAAATAAAAGACGGTGCGCAATTTCTCGTATGTAAACTTCAGAGTTTTAAGCACCGATCGTGGAAATCGGGACTTCAGAGATTTGATCCGCATACCATCGATATTCTTTTCCTATTCCTCTTTTGTTTCCATGTATACATATACGCGCTCTCTCGTCCTCATATGCGCGCGCGCGTGTCTTTGTGTGTGACGTTTGTGGATATAAACCAGTTTTTCACCAAATACAGAGATATTAAGTCCCTCCATTACACCGTAAATTCCATCTAAGTTGGAATTATAAAGAGCTTCGAGTTGAGAAGGGACGAGGAAAGATGGGAAAGGGGCAATTGTGGGGAGGGGGGTTGTATATTGCAGGTGTGGGGGGGGGGGGGGGGGGGGGGGGGGGGGGAGGGTGGGTGTGTGTGTATGACTATGGTTAATTGTGGGGAAAGTGGAGGGAGGGGGGGTGTTATAAATTGCATTCTGAGCAAAATTCGGTGAAATCAGTTTTGATCCATGGAGGATTATCATCCCCTGAGATTTCTCTCTCTCTCTCTTTCTCTCTCTCTCTCTCTCTCTCTCTCTCTCTCGCTCTCTCCATCTTTCTATCTATCTATCTATCTCTCTCTATCTCTCTCACTCACTCTCTCTCTCTCGTTCTCTCTCTCTATCTATCTCTCTTTCTTTCCATCTCTATCTCTATCTCTATGTATCTCTATCTCTCTCTTTCTTTCTTTCTCTCTTCCACTCTCTCTCTCTCTCTCTCAATATCTGTCTCTATCCCTCTCTCGCTCTTTCTGTCTCTCTTTCTCTCTCTCCCCATCTCTCCCCTCTATCTATCCTCTCTCTCCTCTCTTTCTCTATTTCTCTCCTCTCTCTATCTCTCCGCCTTTACTATCTCATCTCTCTCCCCCTCACTGTTTCTCTTTCTCCATCTATCTCTCTCTCTCCCTCTCTCTCTCTCTCCCCTCTCTCTCTCTCTCTCTCTCTCTCTCTCTTTGTCCCTCTCCCAGCTATCTAATTGGCTTTTTCTCTCTTGCCGTCTTCTTCTCTCGGCTCTATTTTCCTCCTCAAGTACAACCCTTTTTATCTTCTTTCCCAATGTACGGCAAAACCTCTCAGCTCGATATCAACAATTTTATTGGAATGTCCTTTCCACTCATTCCTGACTGTTTAAAAATTATAAGAGCGTCCCAGACCCTCAAATGGTGGAATACTCTCTCCACAAACATTGAACCGGTTGCAATCTTCTTTCTTCTCTCTCCTCTCCCCTCCTCCTCCTCCTCCTCCTCCTCCCTCCTCCTCCTCCTTCTCTTCTTCTCTTCTCTTCTTTCTTCTTCTTTCTCTTCTTCTTCTTCTTCCCTTTTTCTTCTCTTCTCTTCTTCTTCTTCTTCTTCTTTTTCTTCTTCTTCTTCTTCTTCTTCTTCTTTCTTCTTCTTCTTCTTCTTCTTCTTCTTCTTTTCTCTTCTTCTTCTTTTTTTCTCTCTTCTTCTTCTTCTTCTTCTTCTTCTCTTCTTTCTTCTTCTTCTTCTTCTTCTTCTTCTTCTTCTTTCTTCTTTCTTCTTCCCTCTTCTTCTTCTTCTTTCTTCTTCTTCTTCTTCTTCTTCTTCTTCTTCTTCTTCTTCTTTCTTCTTCTTCTTTCTTCTTCTTCTTCTTCTTCTTCTTTTCTTCTTCTTTCTTCTTTCTTCTTCTTCTTCTTCTCTTCTTTTCTTCTTCTTCTCTCTTTCTTCTTCTTCTTCTTCTTCTCTTCTTCTTCTTCTTCTTCTCTTCTTCTTCTTCTTCTTCTCTCCTCTTTCCTCCTTCCTCCCTCCTCCTCCTCTCCTCCTCCTCCTCCTCCTCGTCCATCTCTTCTTCCTGTCATCTTCTTCTTCTTCTTCTCTTTCTTCTTCTTCTTCTTCTTCTTCTTCTTCTCTTCTTCTCTCTTCTTCTTCTTCTTCTTCTTCTTCTTCATCATCATCATCTTCTCCTCCTCCTCCTCCTCCTCTTCCTCCTCCTCCTCCTCGTCATTCTTCTTCTTCTTCTTCTTCTTCTTCTTCTTCTTCTTCTTCTTCTTCTTCTTCTTCTTCTTCCTCCTCTTCCTCCTCGTCCTCCTCCTCTTCCTCCTCGTCCTCCTCCTCCTCCTTCTCTTCTTCTTCTTCTTCTTCTTCTTCTTCTTCTTCTTCTTCTTCTTCTTCTTCTTCTTCTTCTTCTTCTTCTTCTTCTTCTTCTTCTTCTTCTTCTTCTTCTTCTTCTTCTTCTACAAAATGGCATGGCCCTACTAATAGACGTATAAATATAGCATTATTTAATCGCCACTCAAAGAATCAATTCCCGTTTTCCTATAATTAGCAACACACAACACTTAAACAAGCTTAATCTTTATATCGATTTCCCATCATCCCTTCTCTCTCACACACACACACACACACACACACACACACACACACACACTCTGTCTCTCATACTCTCTGTCTTACTTTCTCTCTCCTCCCCCTCTATCTCTCTAATTCACTGTTGTATTCTCTTTCTTTCTCCCTCTCTCTCTCTCTCTCTCTCTCTCTCTCTCTCTCTCTCTCTCTCTCTCTGTCTGTGTGTTTCGCTCTCTTACTCATTCACTCTCCCACCTCTTTCTCTCTCTTTCTTTCTTTCTCTTCCTCTCTCTCTCTCTCTCTCTCTCTCTCTCTCTCTCTCTGTGTGTGTGTGTGTGTGTGTGTGGCTCTCTCTCTGTTTCTGTGTGTGTGTGGGGGGGGGGGGCGTGTGTGTGTCTGTCTGTCTCTATCTCTCTCACTCTCTTACCCTCTCTTCCTCTCTCTCTCTCTCTGTGTGTGTGTGTGTGTGTGTGTGTGTGTGTGTGGCTCTC
>NC_088364.1:10494138-10515760 GCF_034508935.2 Berghia stephanieae
TCCATAGCTTGAAACGGACCATAGCAGTTGCTTGCTACCTTTTGGATAGGACTCAAGTTTATCGCAACATACTTTCCACCAGAACTAATGGACCCAGTTACCCAATATCAGCCTGGTGGACACGGGATCAGAAAGAAAAAAAATAATCTCGACTTCACCAGGGTTGGATCTCGGTCCCTTTGCGTGCGAAGCGGGTGGTAATCTACCTACTGGGCTATCTGGACCCCCCCGTGGTGAAGAAGAGAGATACATAATAATATAATAGGGAATGAGATTAGCGGAAGAGTAGCGTCCCATGATTGGACATCACCGGCGGAAAAGTTATTAGAGAGAGAACGTCATGTTGGTTGTGCGCATGCGCCTCTCGTCCTCGCTTCCGGTGAAAGCGGCATGAGAGACGCATGCGCAAAACCATTTTGACGTTCTCTCTGTAAGGTGACGTCCAATCAAGGGACGCTACTCTTCCGCTAATCTCATTCCCTATAGATAGATAAAATAAATGTGTGCATTTGTTTGGGTATTTTGATGGTATGGTATTGAAGACAAATACAGATAATATTATAAATTCGAGCTATATACATTTGTATAGATCGATTTCGTAAAATTAAAAAAAAGAGCTTTTATATAGCACAATATCCACTAAACGTGCTCAACGCGCTTTACAAAGGATCCCTGAACAACAGCAACACTTAATAATTAGGATGGGACATGACGTCTGTTAGGTGATATTATATTTTTTCGGACAGAGACAACGCTGTCAACGGCCAGGAACTCAGTTTACACATGAGTACGGTGAGAGCATGTGAGTAAAGAGCCTTTTCCAGGGACTCAACTTTGCGCTGAGCGAGACTCGAACCCAGGACCTTCCGATCCGAAAGCGAGTGTCATACCACTAGACTACGTAGCCACGCAGATAGATACAAATAAATCCAAAAAGATTGTGCGGCTATGTCAACGTGGTCTTATGGTAAAACACTCGCTTTCGGATCGGAAGATCCTGGGTTCGAGCCTCGCTCGGCGCATAGTTTGAGTCCTTAAAAAAGGCTCATTACTCACATTCTCTCATCGTACTCAGGTGTAAAATGAGTACCTGGCCGTTAACAGCATTGTCTCTGTCGAAAACTAAAAATTGAAATATCGCCTAACATCTCTCGTTGTACATTTACATTTCACTGTAGGTCAACGACCCCTTGTAAAGAATATTGCGCTAAAAAGTAGAAAGATAGACGTAACGAGTTTTGGAAAGTCAGCCTTCAATTATTGTATAGGGAATGAGATTAGGGGAAGAGTAGCGTCTCTTGATTGGACGTCACCTTACAGAGAGAACGTCAATTTGGTTTTGTGCAAGCGTCTCTCTCGTCCTCGCTTTCGGTGAAGTGTCTCAAGCCGCTGTCACCGGAAGTGAGGACGAGAGACGCATGCGCACAACTAACATGACGTTCTCTCTCTAATAACTTTTCCCCCTGTGACGTCCAATCAAGGGACGCTACTCTTCCGCTAATCTCATTCCCTATACAGAATTTCCGTGGATAATGAGATGGAAACAAATAAATGAAAATAAAACAAATGTTTGCATTTGTATAAGGCATTTCCACAGTTGTATCATAATCGATGTTCTTCAATTTTCATCATTTACTTCCGTGAAGTCCCAGGTTTAAAAGTCTTTTGTCCTGGGAACAATTCTCAACTCAGGGACTAAAGAAGACCTCTCGAAGTCCCAGGTTGGAGAGTTTTACCCAGAAGAGAGTCATTTGAATCCATCGATAATATTATTTGAAGGACGAGTTTTCTGACCAAAATTCTAAATACGTGATTTTTCAAGAGTACGGCACAAAACAGCATAATAACGTTATTTATAAAATTATAGGGTAAATCGGAGATGATAGAAAATGATATGAATCTAATTGGAGCCGAAATGACATCATCAAAATTACGCTCCTACTCATGGTTCAATCAATGAGCACGAAACATATTCATTACGCGAGTTTCTGTAGTTTTTTGTTATTACTATTATTATTATTATTATTATTATTATTATTATTATTATTATTATTATTATTATTATTATTATTATTATTATATTATTATTATTATTATTATTATTATTATTATTTATTTATTTTTTATTTTTTTTAGATTATAGAAACGCCCAACAAAGGCATATTGATGCTATGAGTTTAGGTAAAATACTCACAACATCCTCCAGCCGTATAAAAACCTACCGACGCATAACATTATTATGAGTAGTAACCTTTCATTTCACGTATTATAGAAGGACCGGAAATTGACGTTTATATAATTGATGCAATTGATAATACAATTGATGTTTATATAATGTAGTTCTCACTAAATTCTGTCAATCAGACTAGAAAACGTTCAAGGTTACACATAGTGTGTGTGTTGGGATGTTTTATCCGGCAGGGAGCACTTAACCCATACGTGCAGCATCTATAGATAGAATTCGCTTGGCTAAGAAGTTCATAACATTGCCATCCTGACCAACACACAAAACTGTGTGTATCCATGAACGTTTATAGTCAGGTTAATACAGTTCAGTGAGCATTACTCATGAACGCGGATGGCAAAAAACAATAACAAAGACCCGCGTGACGTCATCTCCGAACTATCTATAGTCTGATTGATAGAATTTAGTGAGAACTATTCAGCCAGCAGAGGCTGTATGAAACACGTAGCAAAGATTTAAGTGACGTCAGCTTCCTTCCTTCTATACTGCTCGACTAAAATTCGTTCAGAAAAATACAATATCTATCTATCTATCTATCTATCTAATCTATCTATCTATCTATCTATCTATCTATCTATCTATCTATCATCTATCTATCTATATCTATCTATCTATCTATCTATCTATCTATCTATCTATCTATCTATCTATCTATTATCTATCTATCTATCTATCTATCTATCTATCTAATCTATCTATCTATCTATCTATCTATCTATCTATCTATCTCTATCTACTATCTATCTATCTATCTATCTATCTATCTATCTATCTATCTATCTATCTATCTATCTATCTATCTATCTATCTATCTATCTATCTATCTATCTATCTATCTATCTATCTATCTATCTATCTATATCTATCTATCTATCTATCTATCTATCTATCTATCTATCTATCTATCTATCTATCTATCTATCTATCTATCTATCTATCTATCTATCTATCTATCTATCTATCTATCTATCTATCTATCTATCTATCTATCTATCTATCTATCTATCTATCTATCTATCTATCTATCTATCTATCTATCTATCTATCTATCTAATCTATCTATCATATCTATCTATCTATCTATCTATCTATCTATCTATCATATCTATCTATCTATTATCTATCTATATCTATCTATCTATCTATCTATCTATCTATCTATCTATCTATCTATCTATCTATCTATCTATCTATCTATCTATCTATCTATCTATCTATCTATCTATCTATCTATCTATTCTATCTATCTATCTATCTATCTATCTATCTATCTATCTTATCTATCTATCTATCTATCTATCTATCTATTATCTAATCTATCTATCTATCTATCTATCTATCTATCTATCTATCTATCTATCTATCTATCTATCTTATCTATCTATCTATCTATCTATCTATCTATCTATCTATCTATCTATCTATCTATCTATCTATCTATCTATCTATCTATCTATCTATCTATCTATCTATCTATCTATCTATCTATCTATCTATCTATCTATCTACTCATCTATCTATCTATCTATCTATCTATATCTATCTATCTACTTCTATCTATCTATCTACTATCTATCTATCTATCTATCTATCTAATTCTATCTATCTATCTATCTATCTATCTATCTATCTATCTATCTATCTATCTATCTATCTATCTATCTACACTATCTATCTATCTATCTATCTATCTATCTATCTATCTATCTATCTATCTATCTATCTATCTATCTATCTATCTATCTATCTATCTATCTATCTATCTATCTATCTATCTATCTATCTATCTATCTATCTATCTATCTATCTATCTATCTATCTATCTATCTATCTATCTATCTATCTATCTATCTATCTACTATCTATCTATCTATCTATCTATTCTATCTATCTATCTTATCTATCTATCTATCTATCTATCTATCTATCTATCTATCTATCTATCTATCTATCTATCTATCTATCTATCTATCTATCTATCTATCTATCTATACTATCTATCTATCTATCTATCTACTCTATCTATCTATCTATCTATCTATCTATCTATCTATCTATCTATCTATCTATCTATCTATCTATCTATCTATCTATCTATCTATCTATCTATCTATCTATCTATCTATCTATCTATCTATCTATCTATCTATCTATCTATCTATCTATCTATCTATCATCTATCTAATCTATCTATCTATCTATCTATCTATCTATCTATCTATCTATCTATCTATCTATCTATCTATCTATATCTATCTATCTATCTATCTATCTATCTATCTATCTATCTTATCTATCATCTATCTATCTATATCTATACTATCTATCTATCTATCTATATCTATCATACTATCTATCTAATCTAAACTAATCTTACTATCTTATCTCATCTATCTATCTATCTATTATCTATCTATCTTTATCATCTTCATCTATTATCTATCTATTATCTATCTATCTTCTATTCTATCTTTACTATCTATCTATCTATCTTTTCTATTATCTATCTATCTATCCATCTATCCTTCCTTTCTCTTCTTCTCTTTTTCTTCTTCTTCTTCTTCTTCTTCTTAGTATTATTATTATAATACCATATCAAGTCAACCATATTTTCACTTCCATCTACATTGTATTGTAGTGCATACAATTCCAGCTCTATTCAATAAACTAATTTTGCCACGACTCTCTATAAACTCATCTCAAACCAATGCATTCATGGTCATCTTAATGCAATGAATCGGGCATCCGAATGTAATACAACAAATCAAAGATATATTACAGTGACCTCTGCCTTTTATTGACATCTCATTGCCACACTATCTCTATCGCTTCATTACCACAGTGAGTAGAGAGAATGACATTGGGCAATGCCGTATTATTAAATCAAGTCCAAACAATTTGGCCAGATTTCCATTATAGATTCGTATACAGATAATGCACATTGGCCGTAAAATAACCAAAACAACTTTTTGTAATTTGGCCATAAGTGAGTCACCGTCTCAAAGTGATATTAGGTCGGGTGAATTTTTAGACACGGATGAAATTTAGGTTTCATTTCACTTCATGTGGAGAATAAATACATTTTCATACATTAAAAAAAGAAGCAAAAAAACAAACAAACCAAAAACCAAACCAAACCAAAACAAAACAAAACAAACAAACAAACAAAAAAAACCTCAACAAAACAAACCAAATCAAGAAAACAAACACAAACAACAAACAAATAAACAAACAAACAAAACACAGAAACCAAACTATAAAAAAAAAAAACGAAAAAAAGAACCAAAAAAAAAACACACAAAAAAAAAAACACAAAAAATAAATAAATAAATAAACACAAACAAACAAAAAACAAACACAAAAAAATTATATTTCTTATTTTAAATTCGCTTTCCAGACAGGGATAGATTTCGACGCAAGACCCTTTTGACACGGTAGGTCACATATTGAAAGAGTAAGATATTCCCAAACTATATTTTTTTAAAGATAAAGATTAAATCCTATACAAGTTTGGGGTATAGATAGAACGAAGATGACGTCACTCAGGTCCTTGTCAATGTTTTTTTTTGCCATCCATGTTATGAATAATTCTCATCAAAATATATTAATCAGACTATAAACGTTCAAGGTTACACATAGTTTTGTATGTTGCTCCGTTATACTTCCGGATGGCAATGTTGTGAAATTCTTACAACAAGAGATGAAGTGAGTAGAAAAGTGCCAGAAGACAATAGAGAATAAACATTTTTCGCGGTGGTGATGGGGTTTGAACCCGCGACCTTATTGGTACGACAACTCCATCTGGCCGGTGAGAGCGTGACTCTACCGTATGAGCTATCCACGAACCCAAAAAGATTCTTAGCCCAGCCCACTGCATCTAAACGACGTTCTGGCATGACGGGAACCGTTAAAATATTATTATGTCGATCTTGAAATTATTAAGTTCTGCGGCCGGAGTTTCCCCGCGTCTCTCCTGGGATATTATAAGAATTAATGATTCGATTCTAAAACTCTTGCTTTTTTGGAATTCTGGACGTGTGACCAATCGTTTGAGGAGATTGCGAGTGCGCGTTGGGAACAAAGTTCGAATTCCAAAACGGCAGAGTGTCAGAAACATTTTATTCTACCTACCTCTCACTCGATTCCGATTTCGTGATGTTTGAACAAATAAAATGTTATTAAAAAATAAGAATAAAAATAAATACACAAAAAATACAACCCCTCCCCCCCAAACCCCCCCCCCCAAAAAAAAAATACAAAAAAACAAAACAACAAGAAACAAACAGAAAACAAAACAAAACAAATTACAATTTTTCGGACAAAGACAACGCTGTTAACGG
The DNA here is from genome assembly GCF_034508935.2 of Berghia stephanieae. Lineage (NCBI taxonomy): Eukaryota > Metazoa > Mollusca > Gastropoda > Nudibranchia > Aeolidiidae > Berghia > Berghia stephanieae. Next base: position 10,500,724 of record NC_088364.1, read on the forward strand.
CCTGGTACTCATTTTACACCTGAGTATGGTGAGAGAATGTGAGTAAAGAGCCTTTTCCAAGGACTCAACTATGCGCCGTACGCGAGGCTCGATCCCAGTACCTTCCGATCCGAAAGCGAGTGTCATACCACTAGACCACATAGCCGTATAATATGACATAGAGTACAGATTAGATTAATTTACTAGTCAACTTCGCGAATTCACAGGTTGAAGAGTGATTGCCAAGATGAGGGTTGGTTTGCTGTTTTGCTTTGTTTTTAAGGGTTTTACGGTGCTTGCAACACATTAAGGTCATATCAGCGCCAGTAAAAAGGAAGAAAATGTGATAGTAAAAAGGTATAGTTTATTTGTTTTTAAGGGTTTTACGGCGCTTGCAACACATTAAGGTCATATCAGCGCCAGTAAAAAGGAAGAAAATGGGATAGTAAAAGGGTATAGAATTATAATTAAAGCACCCTAGAAAAGGTAAGACAAAGGGGAATTTGTTCAAATAGGGAACAGATGTAGATTCCAAGAGCACACTATCAAAGTTCTTAGTTTGAGATCACCTAAAAGTCTCATCCAGACACAAGCACAGGTCCCCACTAGGAGGAATAAGCTACACTCAATAAAAATAATTCGTAAACAAAACATAATACAGTGCATAACAGAGAGATGATTTACAAGGAAAAAAATATCATCTCCCAAAACCAACTATACATTTGACTGTCTCCCACCCAGCTAGGGTATCCGACCAGGGCCTGGACAAAACCAAGTAATCCCATTCCAAGACAAAAACAAAGACAGAAATCATGTTGGAAAACCGATACAGGGGGATAGAAGACACAGTAAGTACCTCCCTGACCACCATGGGAGGTCGTGAACCCCACCCAGGAGGATTGAGTGAGTGAGTGAGTGAGTGAGTGAGTGAGTGAGTGAGTAGCATAAAAGTGATTTGAACGAATGGGATGAGTCTCCTGCTTTATGACATTGAAATACCTAACATAATATGTGAACCTTCGCCTCAAAACGGTATTAAGTCAGGTTGGTTAAGATGTTGAAAATTGAATTTAGGGCCAGAAATATCAGACTTGTGTTGAGTTTGTATGTTTTATTGAGGAGAATGAATATCATATTTTACGGTGCTAATGCCAACAACTTATATTTTTGACCAGTTTAACATTTAATTCGGCTTTTAAGCATATGGTTCGTTCAGACATAATACCGTTTTGAGACGATGGGTCACATATGACATAGAGTACAGATTAAATTAACTAGTTAACATCCCGATGATTCTCAGGTTTAAGAGCTTTTGCTAAAATGAGGGTCCTTTATATGGATCGATATTTGAAGGACGAGATTTCTGGCCAAAATCTTTTAAAGTACGCGTCGTTCTGGAGTACGACAGTTAACTAAAGTAGTCCTTCAAATCCATCAGGCCCATGGAGTCGGGAGTTTATCCCGGTTTCTGTAACGTGAAACGGACAAAAGCAATTGCTTGCTATCCTTTGGTGTGACAATTCGGGTGCTCTCGGTCAGTCGATAGAGCCAGATAGCCCGAATCATCACAGTGGCGCCCAATAAGTTGTTGTTTCATTGCCTTTTCATTTACTATTGAGATTATAATTGACTTTTACTCATCTACCTCAGGCCAATATAATCATTACTTTATCAGCCAATAATATTTCCTATTATTTGACTAGGTGCGAGTAAAATAACACGATCTAGTATTATAAATTAAGCGCTGATTAACCCTCGTCACATTTGGTTAGGACGCTACTCTATCGCAAAGTACTTTTCGCTAGACCTAACAGACCCAGACACAGGGGGGATCAGAAAAAAAAATCTCGACTGCGAGTGCTCTATCAACTGAGCTATCGGGACCCCCGACAACTGTTAACTGGTCAACATGAAATAATGCTAAAATGATTGCTTTCCAGCTTAACATAAAAAGATGAATAGAACAGATTAAAAAAGAAAAGAACGAAATGCTAAACACGGAATGTTTCGGGCTCAAAACCCTTCTTCGGAAAATTAATAATCTCTCTCTCTCTCTCTCTCTCTCCTCTCTCTCTCTCTCTCTCTCTCTCTACGTCTGTCTTGCCCCCTAATCAAATCTCGTATCTCACTCTTTTTATATCCCTAATATTTTATATATCCTTTCTTAAAAAAATATAGCATTGTGGAGAACATTGTGCTTATCTGAGTCAATAAAAAAATTGATACGGTGCACATTTCTACTGAAAGATTTGAAAATTAGAAATGTATTTTTTACAGATAGATAAACAGATAACTTGATTTCCTTTTATAATTTAAAGTCAGTTTGAATGTTCGTTGAGTCACACAGATATCATAAAATACGTACCGACGACACTAAACAGTCCCAAAATCAACCAATTTCGTCACTGTAAAAGTTGTCAGTTTGCGTCATCTATTTATGACATCAAGTATTATTATTGTTGTGTTGTTGATTTAGCGGTGATCAGTGTTGTTATATAGTAGTATGTTCTAATTGCGTGTATGTTTATGTATGTGTGCGTGTGTGTGTGTGTTGTGTGTGGTGTATACATGTGTGTGTGTGTGTGTGTGTTGGCATATTTCAGCAAATCGTGGCATTCATGGTGATATTATTCACTTGATCACATGAAGGTATTTCAGTCGCCATTTTGATTCGTTTTTTTACTATTAGGATTAGCTCGAGATCGAAGGATTTTTGTTTCTATTAGGGTTAGTCATAAATCTTAGTAAAGGTGCTAGGATGTTTGTTTTTCCATAAGTTAAGTAAAGGGGAGACATTCCGAAAGCTCCTACATCCCCAGTATCCCATCATCATCATCATCATCATCATCATCATCATCATCATGTGTCAGGTTCATTCTCCTCTGGTACTCAACTCCCATATCCAGCTTCAACTTTCAATGGTGTCCATCTCCCTTTAGTCCCAGGTTTATTTCCCACTGATATCCTTTTTACATAGTCCCAGGTTCACTCCCCACTGGCGCCCACCTCCTATAGTGTCAGGTTTCTCTCTCCTCTGGTACCCAACTCCCAAATCCGGCTTCAACTCCCAATGGTATCCATCTCCCTTTAGTCCCAGATTTATTTCCTACTGATCTCCTTTTTACATAGTCCCAGGTTCACTCCCCACTGGCGCCCACCCCCTATAGTGTCAGGTTCATTCTCCTCTGGTACCAAGCTCTCATATCCGGCTTCAACTTTCAATGGTATCCATCTCCCTTTAGTCCCAGGTTTATTTCCCACTGATATCCTTTTACATATTCCCAGGTTAAATCACCACTGGTGTGCAATTCCCTGAATCCCAGGTTCACTCCACACTGGCGCCCATCTCCTATAGTGTCAGGTTCATTCTCCTCTGGTACTCAACTCCCATATCCGGCTTCAACTTTCAATGGTATCCATCTCCCTTTAGTCCCAGGTTTATTTCCCACTGAAATCCTTTTTACACAGTCCCAGGTTAAACTCCCACTGGTGTGAAATTCCCTGAGTCCCAGGTTCACTCCCCACTTGCGCCCACCTTCTATAGTGTCATGGTTCATTCTCCTCTGGTACTCAACCTCCCATTATCCGGATTCAACTTTCAATGGTATACCATCTCCCTTTAGTCCCAGGTTATTTCCCATCTGTATCCTTTTTTAACACAGTCCCAGGTTAACTCCCCACTGGTGTTCAATTCCCTGACTCCCAGGATCACCCCCCACTGTTGCCAAACTCCCATAACTTTGCCAGATATTGTCGGGTTTCGGCGGGTTTCGGCGGGTTTCGTAATAAAGCACTAATTCTTTTTTACGAAACCCGCCGAAACCGGCCGATAACCTTAGTCTCAGGTTCACTCCCGACTGGTGTACACTTCCCTGAGTCTCGGTTCACTCCCCACAGTTGTCTACTTCCCATAACTTTGCTGGATATTGTCGGGTTTCGCCGGGTTTCGGCGGGTTTCGGCGGGTTTCGTAAAAAGGCACTGGTTCTTTTTTTTACGAAACCCGCCGAAACCCAGTCCCAGGTTCACTCCCCAATGGTGTACACTTCCCTGAGTTCTGGGTTCACTCCCCAGTGCCACCTACTTCCCATAACTTTGTCGGGATTCGTCGGGTTTCGGCGGGTTTCGTAAAAAAGACACACCGATCTAACTCGGGCATCCACACCTTGTAACACGATACCAGGTATCGATACTGTCACCATCACCAACAACAATATTGTATATTGACCTTGGGACAAATTAATGACGGTATAACAAAGTGAAATAAATACATATCGGCTATGTAATCTTAGATGATGGAGAGAGAGAGAGAGAGAGAGAGAGAGAGAGAGAGAGAGAGAGAGAGAGAGAGAGAGAGAGAAAGAGAAAGAGAAGAGAAAGAGAAGAGAGGGAGAGAGAGAGAGAGAGAGAGAGAGAGAGAGAGAGAGAGGAGGAGAAGAGAGAGAGAGAGAGAGAGAGAGAGAGAGAGAGAGAGAGAGAGAGAGAGAGAGAGAGAGAGGAAGAGAGAGAAGAGAGAGGGAGAGAGAGGAGAGAAGAGAAGAGGAGAGAAGAGAGAGAGAGAGAGAGAGAGAGAGAGAGAGAGAGAGAGAGAGAGAGAGAGAGAGAGAGAGAGAGAGAGAGAGAGGAGGAGAGAGAGAGAGAGAGAGAGAGAGAGAGAGAGAGAGAGAGAGAGAGAGAGAGAGAGAGAGAGAGAGAGAGAGAGAGAGAGAGAGAGAGAGAGAGAGAGAGAGAGAGAGAGAGAGAGAGAGAGAGAGAGAGAGAGAGAGAGAGAGAGGAGAGAGAGAGAGAGAGAGAGAGAGAGAGAGAGAGAGAGAGAGAGAGAGAGAGAGAGAGAGAGAGAGAGAGAGAGAGAGAGAGAGAGAGAGAGAGAGAGAGAGAGAGAGAGAGAGAGAGAGAGAGAGAGAGAGAGAGAGAGAGAGAGAAGAGAGAGAGAGAGAGAGAGAGAGAGAGAGAGAGAGAGAGAGAGAGTTTCTTTCTGTCTCCATTAGTTCTAATCTGAAAGACGGATTTCGTCTTGCTAGTAGAAGAACACGATTTTCTTACGTTTGTGTCTACACTGTTTGGCACTAGATAGCTAGATATATTGTACACACATTTTCAGATTTTTATTTGATTATCTATTTTTCTAAAAGAAACAACAAGAACAAAAAAAAAAAAAACAAAAAAAAAAAAAAAAAAAAACAACAGCAAAAAACAAAAACAAAAACAAAACAAACTTGAGCTTTTATATAGAGCAATATCCAATAGATGTGTTCAAAACGCTTTACAAGGGTTCCCTGACCAACAGCAATACAGGACATGACGCTTGTTAGGCGATATTACATTTTTTTTTATCGACAGAGACAACGCTATTAACGACCAGGTACTCATTTTACACCCTGAGTACGATGAGAGAATGTGAGAAAAAAGTTTTTTCCAAGGACCCAATATCTATGTGCCGAGCGAGGCTTGAACTCAGGAGCTTCTGATCCGAAAGCGAATAATATCATACCACTAGACCACATCGCCGCACACGGAAAGCGAAATTGAGACGCCGATTTAGCACAGATGTAGCAGTCTCTTCCTAAGGGAGATAAAACAAAATCCTTGGATTCACCTGCTATTGATTTTACCATTACAATCCAAATTACTTGCCCCTGGCAGTATGTTACTTCCGCCTGGCCTAGGAGGAACGTATTTTGGACAGACTTTGGCCTGGGAGGGCGGACTTTTCAGATTGAAAAAAATACTACGACAGGGAAGTCGTTGCCGTAGACAAAGAAAAGAAAATAACAATGTTTAATTTCTGTATAACCCCCCCCCCCCCCCTCCCCTCCCCCCTCCCCCCCCCCCCCCCCCCCCCCCCCACAAAAAAGGAGAAAAGAAAGAGACACAATAAAAACACGAAAAAAACAAAAGAACCCCCCCCCCCCCCCAAAAAAAAAACAAAAAAAAAAAACAAGACCAAAAAGAAACAAGACAAAAAAAACAAAAAAAAAAACAAAAAAAACAAAACAAAACAAAACAAAAAAAACAACAACAAACAAACAACCCCCCCCAAAAAAAACAAAACAAAAAAAAAAAACCAAAAAAAAACCAAACAAATCAAAAACACAAACGAGAAGCCCCAACACAATCTGTATTTTAAAAAAAAGTAATTCATTCATGTATTTATTGTTTTTGTTGTTGGAGGGTTTTTTTCAGTCCGAAACATTCGTGTTTTATATTTATTCTCTTTAGAAGCTGATATAATATCATTCATTCTTGTCTATTAATTTGTTACAGTCCACAGCTTCAGTATCACTTTGCCCGACGTGCACTTATTTGCAGGTCTGATAACCCAATTCCTCATGGGCTCATAGTTGTCAAGGTAATCTAAAAAAATGACGCAAAATTTTGTCCTTTACAACAATGTTAAACTAGGCCCATAAGTGGGTTCGGATGTCAGACCTGCATATATGTATGTCGGTTTTGCCTCATAATCCACGCAACATTTACTAGCACTCTACGGTTTTATTTTAAATCCTATCACTCGCTGATTGCTTGGGGAATAGGCTTCAACAGTCGTGACGTCACTTCCCCCCAGTAATGACACATTGTAACTTAGTAACTGGTTCTAAACTATCGGAACAATGGCGGACCGCCCTTATGAAATACTTCTCCGTCAAGTATAAAAGTGTATAAGAGCATTATCAATCTGTTAATTTTTTGACTTTTATACATTCTGATCACATGACAAGAGAAAATATTCTAGCCAGCATGAAGAATAAAAAGTACGACTTTCTTTGTGTAGATAGAACCAAGCTGCCCGTTGCTGGGCGGACGTGACATCAGACTATTGAATCATATTGTTATACTACTAGAATTGTTATTTCAATTCATAATTCATATGATCGCCACCATTGGAACGATACCGTTATAGAAGGAACGAAATTGACGTCTGACAGCTTTTTTTGTATTGTTTTTAGCCAGCCATGTTTATGAGTAGTTCTCACTAAAGTCTACCAATCAGACTATAAACCTTCAAGGTTACACATAGTTTTGTGTGTTGGTCCATTTTTATCCAGGGGTCCAGGTAGCTCAGTTGGTAGAGCACTCGCTTCACACGCAAAGGGACCACGATCAATACCGCGTCCTGTCGAGATTTTGTTCCGACCCATCTGTCCATCCAGCGGTAAATGGGAAGCTGGTTATATTTGAAAGTAATTTGCGATAGACTAGCGTCGTATCCTGTTATCCGTGTCATGCTATAGAAACCGGGATAAACTCCGGCTGCATTGTCCTAATGGCTCTTGAAGGACTACTTTATATCCGGCTGACGGATGTAATGAGTTGCGTTTTTTTTTTGGCTAAACGCATATCATCTATAGTTTTGCTTTCATATAAAATCGGCATGCACGCTAAAAGGTGTGAATACTGCGTCATTTGATGTTTTCTACTATGTTATGCTCTTTTGAAATTCTTTGATGCGATATAATGTCAACTTATCTATCACTGAAACAATTTGGTGGAAAAACATAACATCGTCTGGGCCTCATTATTGACACGACCTTGACCTTGACCTTGACCTTTCAGTAAACACTTGTTAGAAAACAACAAAAATAATAAATGTGTTTATCTCCAATCGTTATCGCCAAGGTCACTCAGTCGGCAGATTGGCTGTTACATAACAAAACTTAATAATAATAATAATAATAATAATAATAATAATAATAATAATAATAATAATAATAATAATAATAATAATAGATCTTTATTGTCCATAAATATGGCAATTTCTCATTTAGTTACACTTGTTATAACGATATATGATAATTACAACATTGAACAGATATTTCACTCCTACTTAGAGTCCGTCATAATGTAGCAATGACTATGAAAAATGTATTTTTCTCTTTTTGAGGAAAATTTTTGTTTAAAATCAAAGCCCTATCTCCACTGAGTAAAAATGTTTTTGAATTTTGAAAATCCATTCATAAATAAACAAGTTATGCAGTTTCAAAGGTGTCATTTATTTGGATGACCCACAAAGAGGAAAAAAACGCGAAAATATGGGACGAGTTTTCGGCATTTTTTTTCGACCTTTGGTGTATCTTGCGTAATAAGTGGATTAAAATATTGAAACTTGAAGAGCAAATTAGGATGGTGTTTTGTAAAATACGGGAAAAGTACTCGTCATATTCATATGAAATTTTACAACCAAAAAGAAGAAATGTTCATGTATTACCTTGTCAGCGACAAAACCTCCACGCCGGTAGTTTTAGAAATATTTTACTCCAAAGAGTAAAAATCTATTTTTAACGGTTTTCTGGTAATTGCACGAGTTTTGTCGCTTGACATAATCTAAAATGACCTTTTTTCTAACTGTGTGCCAATTTTCAGTCATATTCACCGATAACCAGCGTCGTAATTAATTTTTAAAAATAGCATATACGAAACGGCTTCGTCCCATATTTTGACGCGAATTCGGGCACTTCGTGAGCGAAAAAGAGGCCCAAAGATTTGTGCGGGATAGTCATTGCTACATAATGTTCAAGAAGCAGGAAGTAAACAAACGGGTGATTCAAAACGACACTTTCTTGGGTTACAACTTTTCCCGTTTTAACCCGTTCACTGCCGCCATATGGAAAGTAGTAGTAGTAGTGTAGTAGTAGTAGTAGTAGTAGTAGTTAGTAGTAGTAGTAGTTAGTAGTAGTTATTATTATTATTATTATTATTATTATTATTAGTAGTAGTAGTAGTAGTAGTAGTAGTAGTAGTAGTAGTAGTAGTAGTAGAAGTAGTAGTAGTAGTAGTAGTAGTAGTAGTAGTAGTAGTAGTAGTAGTAGTAGTAGTAGTAGTAGTAGTGGTAGTAGTAATAGTAGTAGTAGTAGTAGTGGAAGTAGTAGTAGTGTAGTAGTAGTAGTAGTAGTAGTAGTAGTAGTAGTAGTAGTAGTAGTAGAAGTAGTAGTAGTAGCCGGTGTGTGTCCCCGTTTCTATAGTAGCGGTAAACGGACAACAGGAATTGCTTGCTATCCCTTGAATAGGACGCTAGTCTATCGAAAACCGCCAAAATCTAAGAGACTTAACTACTCATTTACTGCTGGGTGAACGGGGGCGTTAGGGGGGGGGGGGGGTCAGGAAAAATCCTCACTTCACCGGGATCGATCTTGTCCCTTTTGCATATGAAGCGAATGCTTTACCATCTGAGCTATCGGGACCCCAATCTGGAAAGACACGCATTAAAAAAATTTGGCCAGAAAAATGCTCCTTCAAATTATATCGATCGTTTTAAATGACCCTCACCTTGGTAAAAAAAAATAATCTCAGATCCGGGACTCTAAGGAAGACCTCGCGAGGTCCCAGGTTTGATAGTTTTTTTTCTCTTTTTTTTTTTGCCAACATGAGGGTCATTTAAATCACATCAGAATTATGTCGGTTCCGGATCTGCTACATAGGGCTAGCAACAGGCAGGCATGGAGGAAGACTGTAACTTCTGCTTCACGCAAGTCGCCCGCCCCCCCCCCCCCCCCCCCCCCCCCCCCCCCCCCCCGCACACGACAATCCGGTCATGGGATTGAGTGAGAGTGAGTGAGTGAGTGAATGGGCATGATCTGTATCACATTTCCATGTGCTCGACGTCATTGGTCAAAGTGTGCTCAAAGTGACTCACATCGTGAAAAGTGTTCACAGTTTGAGAAATATCCAACGTTACATTGGTCTTTTTGCTCAACGCGAATTATGGGTATGTTTACAATTTTCATAAACAAAGCAGCGTGTTTAGATTCATTGAGAAATGTCCAATCGTTTTTACGGCAACAAAAGATGTGATCGATGACTAGGTTGGACGAAAACATGAATATAGATAGTATGCGCTTGGCTAAGAAGCTCACAACATTGATATCCGGAAGTATAACGGACCACAATACACAAAATGGTGTGTATCCATGAACGTTTATAGTCTGGTTAATACAGTTTAGTGAGAAGTACTCATAAACGAGGATGGCAAAAAACAATAACAAAGACCTGAGTGACGTCATCTTCGAACTATCTATAGCTCGCTCCCATTATGGGGGACGAGTTTACTGGCCACATTTTTTAAATACGTGTCTTGGCACAGTTTATAGCAGTTAACGAGTTAAAACTAGCTTTGTTTGTAACTAAATCTTGTGTCTCATTTAAACTGTCTCGGAGACTTTTCAAGGATAATGACAAATGGCCGAAAACATTCAAAGGGTTTCTCTGGATTTCTATCGATGACATCGCTCAAATAATATGTGATCAGTCGCACCAAAACGGACCCATATAGTCGGTGGTGACCAATATAAATGCTTACAATTAATTGTATTTTAAACTTAATCTTTAAAAATGTTAGTTAGCAAGCTGAAACTAAAAGGTTACTAATTCGTATAATATGAAAATAGAAATGCAATTTTTAAGGCAATTAAATCGACATAAATGGGAATGTCATTTTTAAAATTTATTATCAAGGTCATACATGTATTGAACATCTTGCTCTCACAGGAAGATAGAAGGTAAAATGAGCAAAGGTAGACCAAGAAAATAATTGAATATTTGAATAATTTGAACAGCTGGGTGACAAAGAAAGAGAAGAGTAATATTCGTTTTCTGAGGTTATCTGATCAGAGAGATGAATGCTGTACCATGATCACCGATGTCTGGCACAGACTTGGTACTTGAAGAAGAAGAAGAATCAAGGTCATATTATCAGCACCAGTAAAAAGGAAGAAAATGGGCTAGTAAAAAGTTCTAGAATTACAATTAAAGCACCCAAGAAAAAGGTAAGACAAAAGAGGGTTGTGGGGGGGGGGGGGGGGGGGCGGAGAGGTTAGTTCAAATAGGAAACAGATGGCACGTTTCGGGCTCAAAACCTTCTTCAGCCAACAACAACAAAATAATGTTTTAATAATTCTAAATATATAACTAGAAAATCCGATTGACGTCAGAGAAGTAATATTTTCATATAAGCTGATCATTATAATTTTATAGTCAAATTTCCTCATCCGTTCCATTCCAACATAATACCGTTTTGAGAGGGTGGGTCAAACGACATATTTTCCTTCGTCTTGTTTTTCTCATCATTCCTTTGATTGGTTGATTTTCAATTGTTTTTTTTCTCTTTTTTCTTGAAAGAGGGGGGGGGGGGGGGGTCACTTAGTTCACTTGTAAAATGTGACCGTCGTATTAATACGGTATTATGTTCATGTACTGAACTCAATTTTAGACTCGAGTGTTTATATAGAGCAATTTGCACTCAAAGCGCTCAAAGAACGTGTGTTCTATCAATTGAGCTATCCGGATTCCCTAAGCCACAGACAATTAAACGGGAAAACTGTTATGTGATTACGACAATAATGTTACAACTTGACACATCTAGAGCAATTATATAGCACAATTTCCACTAAACGTGCTCAAAGCGCTTTACAAGGGGTCCCAAGCCAACAGCAACTCTTGACAAGTGAAATGAGACATAACTCCTTATAAAGCGATATTACAAGGATATTGTTTCGGACAAAGACAACGCTGTTAACGGCCAGGTACTCATTTTACACCAGAGTACGATGAGAGAATGTGAGTGAAAAAGCCTTTTCAAAGGACTCAACTAAGCACCTTATGTCAGAGCAGGTCACAAACCCTGGACCTTTCGGTCTAAAGGCAAATTTTATATCACTAGACCACATGTCCGCACTTAAACTGAAAGGCTTTTCCGAAATATAGTAAAGGTAAATTTCAATAGCCTGTTCTACCTACTCTGAACTCCCCCCCCACCCCCCACCCAAATCGAGTAAATTGATCCTTTTTTGCTTAAAACTCTCAAACGTTCCTGCAGCGATTTGGGAACAAGTCAGAGAGAGAGAGAGAGAGAGGAGAGAGAGAGAGAGAGAGAGAGAGAGAGGAGAGAAGAGAGGCAGAGAGAGAGGAGGGGGAGAGAGAGCAGAGAGATAGAGAGAGAGAGAGAGATAGAGAGAGAGAGGCAGAGAGAGAGGAGGGGGAGATACAGCAGAGAGAGAGAGAGAGAGAGAGAGAGAGAGAGAGAGGGAGAGGAGAGAGAGAGAGAGGGAGAGAAAGATGGAGAGGGAAAGGGAGAAAGAGAGGGACAGGGAGAGGGGAGAAAGAGAGACAGAGAGAAACAAAGAGAGAAATAGAGAAAGAGAAAGAAAGAGAGAGAGAGAGAGAAAGAGAGAGAGAGAGAGAGAGGCAGAGAGAGAGGGTGGGGAGAGACAGCAGAGAGATAGATAGATAGATAGAGAGAGAGAGATAGAGATAGAGAGAGAGGCAGAGAGAGAGAGAGAGGAGGGGGAGATACAGCAGAGAGATAGATAGATAGATAGATAGATAGAGAGAGAGAGAGAGAGAGAGAGAGAGAGAGGGAGAGAAAGATGGAGAGGGAAAGGGAGAAAGAGAGGGGACAGGGAGAGGGGAGAAAGAGAGACAGAGAGAAACAAAGAGAGAAATAGAGAAAAGAAAGAGAGAGAGAGAGAGAGAGAGAGAGAGAGAGAGAGAGAGAGAGAGAGAGAGAAAGAGAGAGAGAGTCATGAATTTCAATTATGCACACAGCATGAAGACTGCTACAAAATTGATTCCCCAAAAAGTGCGAAAAAGTTATAGAAAATAATTATAATGGTCTGAGAAAGTGTCAAATTATTCCAGACACCAGGAGACATTCAATGGGTTTCTAAGGATTTCTATCAATAATTTTCTTTCTTCCTTCGTGCTGTTTATGTGGTGGCTATGTGGTATTGTGTTTGGTATGACGCTCGTTTTCGGATCGGAAGGTCGAGGGTTCGAGCCCCGCGCTCGGCGCATAGTTGAGTCCTTGGAGAAGGCTCTTTATTCACATTCTCTCACCGTACTCAGGTGTAAAATGAATATCTGGCCGTTTACAGTGTTGTCTCTGTCCGAAAAAAATATTCTAATAGCGCCTAAAAGTCACGTCTACAAGTTAAGTGTTGCTGTTGATCAATGACCCTTTGTAAAGCGCTAGAGCACGTTTAGTGGATACTGCTCTATATAAAAGCTCAAGTTTTATTTATTTATTTATTTATTTTCACTTCAATCATTTAATTTGTATTTTATTTTTCTCTCCAGCAAGGTGTTAGTTCACTTGTAATATGTCACACGCCTTATCAAGCTGGTATTATGTTAAGGTTGAAAAATAAAACCCTTAAGATTTTATATAGTGCAATACCCAATATGTGTGCTCAAGCGGTTTACAAGGGGTCCCAAGCCAATAGCAGAACTGAACTTGTAAAACAAGACATGACGCCTGTAAGGCGATATTACATTTTATTTCCCGACAGAGACAACGCTGTTACTGGTCAGGTACTTATTTAACATCTGAGTGGGGTGAAAGAATGTAAGTGAGGAGCCTTTTGTTTTATAATTTTGTTTTTAAAGGGTTTTACGGCTCTTGCAACACGTTTAGGTCATATTAGCGCCAGTAAAAAGGAAGAAAATTGGATAGTAAAAAATTCTAGATGTACTAGCTTCCTTTTGGTGCTTTATTCTAGAATTTAGTACAATCCCATTTTCTTCCTCTTTACTGACGTTGATATGGACAATTACAGAAGACATTAGAAAGAAACTGGAGGCAGCAGAAATGTGGTTTCTTAAAAGGATGTTAAGAATCTCATGGACAGAGAAGAAAACTAATGAAGAAGTATTAGAGCAAGCTGAAACTAAACGGTTATTAATTCGTACAATAAGAAAAAGACAAATGCAATTTTTAGGGCACCTATATCGACTTAAAAGTATTGAACATCTTGCTCTCACAGGAAAGAAAGAAGGTAAATAGAGTAAAGGTAGACCAAGAAAAACATATTTGAATAGTTTGAACAGCTGGGTGACAAAGAAAGAGAAGAGTAATATTAGTTTTCTGAGGTTATCTGATCAGAGAGATGAATGTCGTACCATGATCACCGATGTCTGGCACAGACTTGGTACTCGAAGAACAAGAAGATATTACCTAACTCACTCAACCTAACACCGACTATATCCGTAGTTTACCCGGGTTACTTTTACCCTATACCTATTTATTATATTTACTTTTGAGACAAATTATAGGCGTAGTATCAAAGCTAATGTTTTAATTTTTTTTCATGTTAATGGTAGTTGAATAAAACTATCTATGTACATGCTCATTTTTAATACATTTTTTTTTCCAATTTTGAAAAGTAGCAAAAATCTCTAGGATTGAGTGAGTTAATGTGTTGCAGAAGCCATAAAAACACTTTAAAAACAAACAAACAAAACGAATTTGGTTGGCACGAAACAAAGTACGGCACTAAGACAGCGGAGGAAGCGAGGACGAGAGACGCATGCGCACAACCAACATGACGTTCTCTCTCTAATAACTTTTCCGCCGGTGACGTCACAGACAATGGGTGACGTCCAATCAAGGGACGCTACTCTTCCGCTAATCTCATTCCCTATAGAAATTCTATTCACCGACCTATCCCAAACTATCAAGTGATTGATTTACCCTAGTTTTGTCCGACTGGTTAAATGATCGATTTACCCTAGCCTATACCCTACCTATTAAATGATTGATTTACCCCAGTTTTCTATTTATAGATCTCTTGTGTGACCTATCACCTCATTGCAGTACAATGTCGATGGGAAGTGAATGCAAAATAAAAAATGAATATAAAGTTTAAATGGTTAAAAAAAAAGTTTCAATTTTGTGTTTTTGCACTTGATTAAATTGTAATTATTCTATCCGGCAAAAGATATAAAATTGACCCAAGCATCATATTTCATTAACATAAATTCAATTTTCAGCAACAAAGTCACCCAGACATAATACTGTTTTGAAGCGGTGGGTCACAATTTGTGAGAATAAGACATATTCAGCCCGCCCTAAACTCAATTCTCACATTTATTTATTGTCTGATTTGGTTTCCGCCATTTTTTTCTTCGGTGTCGGGCAACTACCGCTACTACTAAATCAAAGCATCGAATAGTCGGCAAACGATTTGGTACTCGAGTATTCAGCAGACTGGACAATGATTCAATCATACGGGATGGACTGTGTCACCGGATCCCGCTTGATGGCGTCTGTAAGCCTCAATCACGTGACTA
>NC_088364.1:10515860-10583360 GCF_034508935.2 Berghia stephanieae
TGGTGGTTGTAATAGTTGGGGTAGTGATGGTTGTAGTAGTTGTGCTAGTGATGATGATGTGGTGCTAGTGATGATGATGTGGTGGTAGAATCGCAACGACAATTAGATGGTAGAGATATCAACATTGACAATTCATTTTTTTAATTTTTAGATCAGTACTAAATCTGGTAGTTCCCCGAGTTGATTATTTGTTTAGATAGTGTGATATACCTTAGCATATCTGTTAATGGAAAGTGTTGCGAGGAAATATAATATTTTTATATATATAAATATATCAGGTAAATTATTGATTACCAAATCAGACTTTTGATTGTTTCATTTTTCAGCTGTGCTCGTGGTTCGTTGAGCCTCCATTGACAGGAGCAGTGTCCGCAAGTTGACAGAATAAACTGTTTTCGTCATTTTTATGAATGTTTGAAGACCCATTATATTTTAAGTTTCTTATGTTAATTGTTGATTTCCACTTCATTTATTTCTATTTTTGTAACATTAGTCCAATATACTGATTTTTCCATAATTCTTATGTTTTTTATGAATTTTTGAAAATTTGTAGACGGTGAATTATTTTTCAATAGTGTGACTTTGGAGACATATATATGAAAATTATATAGTTGCCCTTATAGATCTTGATTTATACTTTGATTTGATGAAACTTGGATGTTTGTATCTTTATTCATTAATTTTATGCGAAATTTTGAAATTGACCATTTTTCACATTTTTTGTCTCCCTTGGCGATTTAAGGGACATATGCATTTTTTTCGTTTTCGTGGCCCTTAAAATGTAATTAAATAAAGAGCTAGAGCTCTAAAAAAATTGGAGTTGTTTAATTTCTATGAGACTCTAAGCAGATGAAATTTTGTCATTGTGAGCCCGATACTTTTTTTTATACGAAGCCCTGAAGTTGGGTGCTGAAGCAGGGTGTCGCGACAACGAAATTGTCAAATTTTCAAATGACCATATCTTCCTTAAAAATTGAGATACAGGTATGATATTGGTATCAAAATGCTCAGAATTGCAAAATCTTTTGATCAAATTGAGCATTGTTGGGTTTGAAAAATCAGTTTTCTGTACCTACTAGTAGTGGTAGAGATGATGATGTGGTGGCGGTGGTTGTAATAGTTGGGGTAGTGATGGTTGTGGTAGTTGTACTAGTGATAATGATGTAGTGGTAGTGATGATGTAGTGGTGGTGGTTGTAGTAGAAGTGGCAGTGATGATGTAGTGGTGGTGGTTGTAGTAGTAGTGGCAGTGATGATGTAGTGGTGGTGGTTGTAGTAGTTGGGGTAGTGATGGTTGTAGTAGTTGTGCTAGTGATAATGATGTAGTGGTAGTGATGATGTAGTGGTGGTGGTTGTAGTAGTAGTGGCAGTGATGATGTAGTGGTGGTGGTTGTAGTAGTAGTGGCAGTGATGATGTAGTGGTGGTGGTTGTAGTAGTAGTGGCAGTGAAGATGTAGTGGTGGTGGTTGTAGTAGTAGTGGCAGTGATGATGTGGTGATTGGGGGGGAGAGAGGGGGGGGGGTATTCTTGGGACAAATTGACCTCACCAGAATTTGACGGAAGTTGCCTATAACTGGGGTGAAACCGGAGATTTAGCATCACTAGATGTAGTTTAAAATATCTCGGTCATTGACCCTAGTATTAGAGTAGAGGCACCATATAATATCTCGGTCATTGACCTCCCTAAAATATTATATTATCTGACATCAACTAAAAACACTTTGAAGGGACTAATCAAAAACACAAAATGTGTATTCTTTGACCATAGAGGATGATATCACAATCATAAACTCCTAATACTAATAACTATCAACAACCGGGCTGCAATGCTGAACAGAACATGAAGCGGTGATGTGGGACATTACGTCCCAAATGTGGAAATGTTCCACATGATGCAGGACACTTGACAGCCCTGCTTTGATGTATCCTACAGGCGAAAGTAAAAAAAAAAACATGTCTAAAACACACACTACACACAAAGAACTTTTACCCATGATTTGCCTTGGTTGCCAAGTGAAAACTGATGTCATGTGTGTACATTGCTAGGAAACGCATTATGTTGAATGGACATTAAAAAAAAAAAATGTCTAAAACACACACTACACGCAAAGAACTTTTACCCATGATTTGCCTTGGTTGCCAAGTGAAAACTGATGTCATGTGTGTACATTGCTAGGAAACGCATTATGTTGAATGGACATTAAAAAAAAAAAATGTCTAAAACACACACTACACACAAAGAACTTTTACCCATGATTTGCCTTGGTTGCCAAGTGAAAACTGATGTCATGTGTGTACATTGCTAGGAAACGCATTATGTTGAATGGACATTAAAAAAAAAAAATGTCTAAAACACACACTACACGCAAAGAACTTTTACCCATGATTTGCCTTGGTTGCCAAGTGAAAACTGATGTCATGTGTGTACATTGCTAGGAAACGCATTATGTTGAATGGACATTAAAAAAAAAACATGTCTAAAACACACACTACACGCAAAGAACTTTTACCCATGATTTGCCTTGGTTGCCAAGTGAAAACTGATGTCATGTGTGTACATTGCTAGGAAACGCATTATGTTGAATGGACATTAAAAAAAAAAATGTCTAAAACACACACTACACGCAGAGAACTTTTACCCATTATTTACCTTGGTTGCCAAGTGAAAACTGATGTCATGTGTGTACATTGCTAGGAAACGCATTATGTTGAATGGACATTAAAAAAAAAAATGTCTAAAACACACACTACACGCAGAGAACTTTTACCCATGATTTACCTTGGTTGCCAAGTGAAAACTGATGTCATGTGTGTACATTGCTAGGAAATGCATTATGTTGAATGGACATATTTTAAACCTAGTCCACAGTACTTGTTTCAGAACTTTACCATTTGCTTTTACACAAGGTGGTATATCTTTCTTTATAGAATCACCAGGGTTTCCATTCCGTTTCCTTCTCATTTAGGCTGAGAGCATTTTTCTCACTTGCAGTCACAATGTTATCTACGAAATAACGAATTATATACTATTGAGAAAACATGATTGCTTGATATTCTTACCTAAATTGATACCAAAAAGAGCAGCAAGCTGTTCCTCCGATTCCAGTGTGCCATTCATCAACATCTCTATAATTTGACTCACAGTCGATTCTGTAGCCAGGTTTGCAAAGCCAGCTGGAATAAATACATTAAGAAATCATTAGTATGATTATTATTATTAATATACTCATCATTATTATTAATAGCTACATCTTGATTCCATATTGATTTGAGAAAAATATCTAAAAAATACAATTTAAAAAGGTAAAGAAAATGCGTTTCAGACTGACCGAGTTCGGCACGTTAATATTGTATCACGCGTGAAAAAAGCTTTCCCACCTACGCAATTCCACTGTCCCTCTGACCCCAACTTGGTCAAACGCACAAAGCTTGTTAACTGACATCAAAGGATTACCTGACACGAAGGGCTAATTGACTCAGAACTAGCTGTCTGCATCAAAAGGTGTGAAATGTGATCGCAGTCCACCCAATGCCGGTGTTTGTTTACATTGACTGACGACTCAATTGCAATTGTGCATTGTTTTCCTCTACTGGGGCATGAACAATAAGAAAGGATTAGAGAGAGGACTCGCGTCTCATCTTTTGATTGATCTATACAGTCCATGTCCACATTGCTACACTCAAAAAGCAACTGAACAGGCATCAACTTAAGGCAAGTTTTTCTTCCAATCAGAAAGCTGGCTCTCGAGCTGTAAAGGTCGACAAAATATCGTGCTTGAAAAAGAACATGACGAAAAACACTATGCTGCTCTCTCCTTTGCCAGTCAATGAAGTGATGAAGTTTTGAAACAACTTCTTCAACAGTATGACTCTAATGACACTTACAATGCAGACGGGACGAGGCTTTACTACAATCAACGCTACTCGTTTACCATTCCTACAAACAATGTCACACTTTGTTGTCGATGAAACACAAATAAAAAGAGAAATTTTAAAAGAAAAAAGCCCCCCCCCCCCAAAAAAGAAAAAAAAAATAAAAAGAAACAAACCCCCCCCCCCCCCCCCCCCCTAAATGCCCCTTCTAATCAGTTTAATATCTTGAATATGACGATCCCAAGCCCGTAGAAACCTCAGAGGGGAAGGTCCTACATGACTGGTACATGAAAGCTGGTGCTTAGATGCTAGTTTTAGCTTCTCCGCTTAATCGACACATTAACCCAAACTCCAGAGGGTGTGCGATTAAGAGGAGTCGACTGTACTACTACGACTACTACTAATAATAATTTTTAAAAAATAATAATAACAATAAATTCCGCTAATCTACAAGTTATTTTTAAACAACTGACTCACTTCTTTGAAGAAGGTCCCATACTTGAGTCTTCAAATTACATTGCTGCTGGCTCTCATTGCCTTTATTCATATCAGGTGTATCTGTTGGGAATTATCAAATACAAAATATTTTAACATCCAGTTTAAAAAATTCACAAATTCTATGAATAACTAAAGAGGCAAATAAATAACAAAACAGATGAATAAATAAAGAAAGTAAACAAACAAACAAAAAGACATAAATAAATAAGACATTTCCACTTTTCACCATAATCAACACATTTGTGCCCCTCCAGCTCAAAACAGTATTAAGTCAGGTTTTTAAATTTTGTGTTTATTGTATCTCTAAGTAAAGATTATTTCATGCCTAAAAGTTTTATACCAAATTTTTCTGATCACTCATTGCCGAGATACTAACGTTTAAAGTTAGCATACCTGCCTACTTGATAATTTCAAATTCAGTAAGAAATACAAAATTCATTAGTAATTAATAGTCAAATTTCAGCAATACTAAAGCAAACAAAAATAATGATAGATACACCCTTTTATATATATATGTAAAATAAACTTATCATGTTATATAGGTCTACTACTTATGCAGGTCAAGCCTCAATCAAAGTCCATTTTCCACAGCATGGCAAAATATTCATAAGAAATCAAGTCCAGTGAATAAGTAAAATCTACATCTGCTATAAATTCTACACATTATATATAAATAATGAAAAAAAAATTATTATTTTTTAATTTAATGTTGCGACCATTTGTATCAGCAATATTTCTGAAGTCCGTAATTGTCCTTACAATTCCGTAACAATTACGGACGGTCCGTAATAATAGGCAGGTATGAGTTAGAAGAGTGTAAAAACAGAGTTATGAGAAAATCGACTATGAAGTTGAGGCAAATGTTTCAAGCACAGTCGATTCAGTGTGCAAAGATTATTCCCCGGATATGGGGCATTTGAAATTTGACTTAGACTAAATAAAATTTGCCATGAGCTTAATATATACATTAAATAATGTCCCTATAATTTTTTTAAAATAATCAAATCATCATTTTGGTAGATTTTTATTTATCATTTTGTTAGATGATGCCTGTATTATGATTGTATTAGGTACAAAAAAACAAAACAAACAAACGCTGCACTTCAATTGAATTCTTTCTTTCTTGAAGGGTCTCTAAGAATCAATGATGAAATAAAATTTATTAAAGTGACATTTCTGCATATCTAATTTCTACTATGTAATCATGTTTTGCAAAATAACAAAAGTATAAAAACAGTTGATAATTCCAAGGTACAGTTTTGAAACTATGTGACGCTGGTTGGTCAGGGACAGACATGTTGAGATAGAGGAGAGAGAAAGAATGAGAGAGTAGAAACACACAGTACATAACAGAGGCTCACATGAAACTGAAACCAACTGGTCCCCTTCCAAAACGAAGAAAGACACAAAACCACATTAAAAGACAAATGTTGGTGGGTGAGTAGACAAGATCGCAGGAAGGGGAGGCCTTCCGGAAGCTCCTCGGTCTAGCATTAGCATCTCTTTCAATTTGTATTTTCACCGTGGATCTTTTGTGATGCGTTTATTTATTCAATTTGTCAATATATAGTAGCATTTTGAAAACTCTAGAACAAACCTTGATAGATTAGTGAAAGTCTAAAATTTCCTAATATGACCATTGTTTTGGTTCCTGGCAACCATTTTGTTTTGTGGCCTCTGGATATCTTGAGAATGCTTTAGATGACCTCCGGACGGCTTTCCTAGTAGGGAGTTTAATAGAAATTCTAAATGTACCTCACACACTTGAAACCAATGTCATATGAAAGAGCTGGCAACACAGATTACAAAACAGTTTGAATTTTGTTTCTATCTTGATTAGAAATGTAGTTACGGCAGTTCAAAGTCTGAAATTTCAGACCGATTTTTACCCCAAAATTGCCATTGCAGGGTTGTGACCGAAATCGCGTGATGCTAATAAAAATTGGTTAAATAATAAAACAGTCAATATGGAGTTCTTATCATATATTGTATACCAAAATGTTCGTCTTATCGAGGACAATGCATTTACATTAATAAAGAGGAAGATAAACATCTCAAATTAATATGTTATTACATAATATGACGCAAATGTTACATAATCAAAAACTTGGCTAGACGTAAGAAACAATTTGCTCTATCACTTTTGGATTTATCCCCAATATCTCACTGAAACAATTGCAAATAATTCCCCTCTTCTAATTAATACATAGAGAATAAAAAAGGGTTTGAGAGTATTTAAATGAAAAGATATAAACATGTTGTGTAATGACATAATGAGTTTATTTTTACCTATGGCAATTTAATTGCATATAAAATAAAATGGTAGATTGAAAAAGTTCAAATAAATTGAAACATTCCCTATTATGCCTAATTAGAAGGAAAGTTCTGGCTTTTAATACTTTAAAAAATTCTGCTGAACCACTTTGAGTTTATTGCTATTACATCATTTGAACTGACAATTAATATAATTTTATCCTCCCCACCCCCTCCCCCCTTCTCTCTCAATGTATGGGGGTGTCAAAACTAATAGAACTTCTTACCACAATAATTATTAAGGCTAAGGCCTTTAGAATCTGGATACAAATGATAAACATATCTAAACATATGGGAAAGAAACTTGATGACTTGATGGCAAAGTAAAATAAAATTAAATTAAAGCAATTGGTGTTTTTAAAATATCGATATTATTAATATCGGATTTCACAAAGAGAATAAATATGCGAACTTTTAAAACAAAAACTATAAAATGCCTATAAATAAAGTTGGAAAGTATGTATTCAAAATAAAAACATAGCAAATAATAGTACTGAAAATATTATGGACTAAATTTAACATAATACATAACTAAATTTAAAATATCGATATCGTCCGGCAGCCATGATGAGAAGATAATGTAAACAAGGCATTTCGGCGCAGAGTTAAAAGGTGTCTGTGCATCGATATAGAGCCCTGAAATTTGGCATGAATAAAGTTTAGATGTTATTCTAAAAACAAGCGTTTAAATTTTAAAAACACACGCGGTAAATAAAAAAATAAATGCATTTGAAAATTGCCAAATTTTAACTTCATTAACTTCTTGAATTATTAATGGAGTTTTCCTTAATTGGCACCATTTAAAAGGAAATTGAAAGACGAAAATAATGATACCAAAATATCTGCGATATTCCTCTTTGCATCTTTAATTGAACCCCCCAAAACGCGAACGGCAATTTCCAGTCACAACTTTCCTATGGGCGAGTTGGGTCAAAATTTGACTGCTACTGCTGCTGCTCACTAAACTGCCTATTCCTAGGCATCCGGACAGCTCCAGATGGCAATGAGTAGGACCTATTGAAAGAAATACCAGCATGAGGAGCTTTCGGAAGGCCTTCAATCAGTCCTACTAATTGCCGTCTGTATGCCTGGGGAAGCCATCCGGAGGTCATCTGAAGCATTCTTGTCATCCAGAGGCCCTCAGAGCTTTATAAAACTTTCCAGAAGCCGTCCAAAGGGGAGGCCTTCCGAAAGATCCTCGTACTGGCATTTCTTTCAATCAGTCCTACTAATTGCTGTCTGGATGCATAGGAAAGCCGTCCAAAGGTCATCTCAAGCATACTCAAGTCATCTAGAGGCCCTCGGAGCTGTACGAAGCTTTTCAGAAGGGGAGGCCTTCCAAAGGCTCCCTGTGCTGGCATTTCTTCTGGCTTTAGATGACGGCTTCCCTAGGCAAGCGAAAACTGACGGGGAGCTTTCGGAAGGCCTCAAGGGAGACATCCCCAGTATTCTTTCAATTTGTATTTTCACTGTTGATCTTTTGTCAGGCATTCATTTATTCAATTTGTCATTAGAAGCATTTTAAAAACTCTTGAACAAACGAAAGTTTAAAATTTCCTAATCTGACCATTGCTTTATTTCTCGGCCGCCATTTTGATTTGTTAAGTATTGAAAGGTAGTGCAAAGGTCCGAGGATTTTTTTTCTATTATAGTTAGCTCGAGATCGGAGGATTTTTTTTTCTCTTACTAGATATTACTTAATTATTAGAATTAGGGTTTAAGTTTAAGTTAAGGTTCGGTTAATCATAAGTCATAATAGGCACTTTGATAACTCCACTCCAGTGGCCGCCGATAGGCTCACTGTAAGGTGAAACTCATTTTTTGGAACATTATTTTTGACCCTTTACTGTGTTGGTCACCATGGCGTTATTTGTGTTGTTTTAGACCAATATCTATTTAAAAACTATCTTTTGGTAGAATTTTGGTGGATCATGGCACTAGCAATTCATTTCTTGATATGAGTTTGAGTAAGGATGTCAACCAAATTTCTTTTCGAGTAGGCATGTATGCTACAGCGATTTATGATCAGGAATGAAAGTGGAATATAGTAACCAGACCTGCCACTTCACGAAAAAGGAAATCAGTATGACATTGTAAAAAAATCAGTATCTGGGGAAAAAAATCAGTATGAGACGTAAAATTATCCAATTATTCCCCCCCCCCCCTCCCTTATTTTTCCCCAACACCCAAAATGGCACGCACAACGCCAATCTGGCAATCAGACTACTAACTTATTTAAAGATGGTGGCACTTGGTAACAAGTCAGAAGCCAGGGACCGCGGTGGTTTACCAGTACAGCTCGCTGTCGCTTCACAAAGGAAATGAAAACTAAATAACGCGCCGTGTGTGTTTTCTATCTGTGTGAGGGCATCACAAAGAGGCTCGCTACGTCATGTATCTATTGAGGTATCGCGGGACGGGTCAAAGTTCACGAGACTTGGAAAATTTTAACGTGCAACGTAAAGCACAAAGTAAACGTAAAAGAGAGGGGTGGAGGGCTGCGGGCCCTTGGTCACTTGGTGAAATCGGTACGATCGGCATGCAGATCGGGAAATCGGTACGATCGGCAAGTAAATCGGGAAATCGGTAAATACGAAAAAAAGGTCTTGCAAATCGGTATGATACCGATTAATCGGTATGAACGGCAGGTCTGAGTAACTGTAGTTGACCTCTCTGAGGAAAATTCTGATGTTCTAATCAAATTAATGCATCTTGACAGTCACAACATCTATATTGGCCACAAAATGAAAGAAATGCTTTCAGATTGTCTGTTGCACATTTTTCACAACGACAAAGCATACATTCTGGATTTTAAATATTACACACTGTTTCATTTAGTTATTCAGATTAGTGAATTTATCCCTAGGTACAGCTATATATGATTAATTTTGAATTTTGATGTATTTCCCAAACACAAACTGAATGCGTTCCTTATGGTCCCAAAGTAATGCACCATCGGGTCACAGAATTTTGATAAACCAACATCATGTTGAGGGTAGGTACTTTTTAAAAACTTCAGCATGCAGTTCATTCAAATTAACAAGTATCACACGCTTTTGCACTTTAGTTTTTTCTCCATCAATTGTGACTGAAACACAGTCGTTCTTTCCAGGACACAGCCGCAAATATTCATTGTTGTTATAAAAATTAGATTACCTTTCCTTTAATCCCATCTGATATACTTTTACCTCTTTTAGAATCGGGTTCGGCAAAAAGTCCTTTCTCCTTCTTTAACTTTCTCACTTTTTCTACAAGCTATTTTTAATGGTAGAACATTCCAGAACACAAAGTGATAAATCTAAAGGAGCTGGATAATTTTTTTTTCCATTCATGCCACCCTAATATTTCTGAATGAGTGTGTAGTCTACAATTATTGAACTGTTAATGCATTATTTCGCACTTTTTTCAAAAATAAATAAGCTGAAAGCATTGAATTTATTAGCTTTTAAGAGTTTGTTAGAAGCCAAACATTTTAAGCTATGTTTGTTACCTGTGCAGCGTAATATAAGTTGATTTTGGGGGTTTAAATAATTTATTGAGTTATGCCCCTTTGTAACTTAAAGTTGAGATACTTAGGTTCTTTGCAGGTGATTTTTACCATGAAGCACCTCAAAATACAAGGAAAGCTTCCATTCCATGTGCTTATAGAAATAGTGTATCTATCTGTACAATATATCAAATTTTGAAAAAATCCCAGCCGACATCTTTGACCGTTTTGAGCCTTGAATTTGACAAAAATTTGCGATTTTGGAGCACGTCGCATTACGCTATGCGTTTTTGTTCGAAAAATTATAGTACCAGACCATTATTTTTGCTATATTATGTTGGTCCATATGTTATTTATTGAGATACAAATCATCAATGACCAAAAATGAAAGATTAAAGTCATCAAAAAAATATTGAAAAAATTCATTTTTTTGCCGAACAGCATGGGGAGCCCTATTCAAAGGCAGATAACTCCAAAAGTTGATAAATATTTTCATTTTCCTTTAAATAACTGTAATCTATGCTAAAAGTTGTACAGGATTACCAAATCTGAGAGAGTTAACTTGATTGATAATTGATAAAAAAAGTTATAGCCTCTCAAAAGTGGACCCACAAGCAAATTTGATTTTGACACGTTTTGAGACAAAATTTCAAAACATTGTAAAAATTTCAAATATCCATATTCTGAACTGAAAATTTGGTTTTCTTTATGTCTCACAAGTATCTTCAATTGAGCCAAGTTTGAGGAAAATCAAAAGGGGTGTGGTTCCCACCCTTGGTCCACTTGACGTGGAATGGCCCTATATCTATGTACAAAAAATTAACAATTATTAATTTTTATTTTTGAAAAAATATCAAACTACCAACTTAACCCTCTCCTTATCCAGCCATTTTCAGGATTTTCCCCAAAACTTCATACCCAACTAACACAAAAATGATTTTTTATCACTCAAACACAATAGCAGTAAGTTCTTGCGATACATAATTTCTTTAGCAAAACATGCTCT
Source organism: Berghia stephanieae (assembly GCF_034508935.2). NCBI lineage: Eukaryota > Metazoa > Mollusca > Gastropoda > Nudibranchia > Aeolidiidae > Berghia > Berghia stephanieae. The sequence goes on from NC_088364.1 coordinate 10,527,037, forward strand.
ACAACACACACTGTTCATTTTCTTTAAATTTTATGATGTACAAAAGAAATCTGAATAAGAATACAGTTGGTTGTATCGTAACAAATGTGACGATTTTCCTATAGTTGGTAAGGAAAATTTTCAATCCATGAAATAATTTGAAATGTACATTATATTTTAAGCATCAAATGACACAAGAATTTCCATAGATTTGTGTGAATTTGAAGTTTAAATATGGTAAAAATGATAGAGCGAATGCGAAATTTTATTTTAGGGGAATAATCCTCAATATCTCAAAAATGAGAACAATGGAGTTTTGGAAAACCACTCTTCAAATAATTCTAACTTTGTTTCACTTCTGATTAAAAATAATTTCTTTGAAAAAAATATGACCCGTTGTGATTGTCTCAATTTGCGTGTGGAGGGGCCAAGTGCACATATTTACAGGTCTGATGACCAGACCTAATAATGGGATTGTTTTAACATTGTTGTAATGGAGAATATTTTGAGTTGTTGATAATAATAATAATAATAATAATAATAATGATAATAATAATAATAATAATAATAAAATAATGGTCTAATAATAATAATGCTTTGGCCACTAGGCTCGTAAATAAATCAAGAATAAAAAATAATGACGAAAAAAGTAAATTAGTAAAGTGAAGGGAAAAAATACAAAAACAAATAAAAATAAACGAGTTTCACCTGTGCCTCGGTGGACTCTAGGAAGGCCTTCCGTAAGCTCCTCGCTCTTTCTTTTCTAAGGGTTAACAACGGAAATTCTCTCCAGTCCAGTAGTGAACTGTGACGTGGCCCGATCGTTGAAGCATCCTGTGCTGGGTATGCGAGACGTATAATTTATTTTATACATTTTTCTTGTAAATGTCGACCGAAATGTCAATAATTTGTTTTAAATTTTAAATACCAGAAAGGGGATTTTACATTTTGCAATGAATTTCAAAAGTTCCTTCACCCGACGAGTTCATGTTCGCCGCCATTACATAATTCAACTGATTGAGGTGCATGACAGTTCAATCGCTTTCTACACAATATCGCACATCTCTACACTCCAAGCACGGTTTTGTGTATGTTGGGTCCTCTGCTTTTCGTAATTTTCATCAATGATCTACCAGATACCGCAGACTCTTATGTATATATGTTTGCAGATGATACAAAAATATTCAACATCATACAAAAAGCGGATCATATTCACACATTGCAAGAGGATCTAGGCAAACTCGCATTATGGAGTGATAGGTGGTTGCTAAGATTTCACCCTGATAAGTGCAAACATATGCACATTGGAAACCTGAATCCAGATGAAAGCTTCATATATAATCTAATGGGAAATGAACTTGAGTTGGTGGATGGAGAAAAAGATATTGGAGTTATCATCGATAATGATCTAAGCTTTGAGAAGCACGTCAACGAGAAAGTGAAAAAGGCAACTGCAATGTTTGCAACAATTCGCCGAATATTTCAATACCTAAATGAAGATACTTTCATTCCACTATACAAAGCACTAGTGCGAACACACTTGGAATATGCCAGCTTAGTCCGGACACCATTCAAAAGTAAACATCGAGCTTATAGAAGGCGTCCAAAGAAGAGCTACCAAGCAGCTCCCGAGTATGAAAGGGATGACATACGAAGAGAGATTAAGAAAACTGAAATTACCAAAACTAAGTTATAGAAGAATAAGAGGTGACATGATTGAAGTGTACAAAATGTTAAATGGAAAATATGACAAAAAAGCTGGTAATCTACTTAAACTAGATGTGCGCAAGCATAGTTTCGGTGTTAGAGTGGTTCAAGTGTGGAACAGTCTACCAGAGAAAGTTGTCAGTGCTGATTCACTTAAATCATTCAAGAACAGACTGGATAGCTATTGGAAAACCCAAAAAATCTTCTATGATTACAAGGCTAGCATCACATTCTGTCTTCACGGTAATCTACAACCGGAAGAAACAAAGATGACACCTCTCTAAGTATCTCTAAGTAAGTAAGAGCATCCAGTAATCACACACAATCTTAGAAATGGATTAAAATATGACAAATATAAAAATGAACATCTATGTAGGGAGTTTCCGTGGATTCACTATGATCGATGCGTTTCACAGATAATTAAATCCACTAGAAGGCCATGCAAGATTGTTGATACAGAAAGGACGCCTAAAAGGTGACAAGAGCTGTTTGAAATGGAATAATAGCAATTTCAAACAGCTCTAGTCGCCTTTAATGCGTCCTTTTCCTACCAACAATCTCACACAATATCCGTCACTGCCTATATCCAGGTACTCATTCACATTTGAGTCGAGTAGAGTAGCGTGTGCTAAGTGCTTTACAAAACGCCGGGACCAGAATTTTCCGCTATCACTGCCATCATCCATCCAGTCACTGAGCACATTTGACATTTGTGACAAGACGAGATATCGTACCGCTGAGTCACCGAGCCACACAAGGATAAAAAGCCATGCAAGAAGGGACAATCGATTTACACTCGGTCCCTTTCATGTCATCATCATCATCATATATTATATTATACAGGGTGTTTTTTATTACTACCCAATAAGAAATTGACAGATCTTAAAATTTATAAATGATAGAAACATCTAGTTTTATTGCATAGTTTACCATCACTAATCAAGTTTATTGTGGTGAAAATGTTAGGAAGATGCTAGACGTCTATAAGCCGTTAGTATAGATAGAATGAAGTTGACGTCACTCGGGTCTCTGTTATTGTTTTTTTTTTTTTTTTTTGCCATCCAAGTTTATGAGTAATTCTCACTTATCTCTATTTTCCAGACTATCAAAGTTCATGGTTACACAGAGTTTTGTGTGTTGGTCCGTTATACTTCCGGATGGCAATGTTTTGAGCTTCTTAACCAAGCGCATACTATCTATAGAGTCACGCTCTGTGTAAAAAGGGATAATTTATTGACAAAGCGACTTTTTGACGCAAAAATTGAAAGAAAAAAAGATGCGTCCAATGGAATCAAGATGGTATAGTATAGATAGTATGCGCTTGGCTAAGAAGCTCATAACATTGCCATCCGGAAGTATAACGGACCAACACACAAAACTGTGTGTATCCATGAACGTTTATAGTCGGGTTAATATAGTTCAGTGAGCATTACTCATAAACGCGGATAACAAAAAACAATAACAAAGACATGAGTGACGTCATCTTCGAACTGTCTATAGAGGGAGAAAGAGATAGTTTAGTCAGAATGTTGACCCATGAAGAATCCACCAAGAAGGTATAGTATAGAGAGATAAAGAGATGGTTTAGTCAGAATGTTGACCCATGAAGAATCCACCAAGAAAGTATAGTATAGAGAGATAAAGAGATCGTTTAGTCAGAATGTTGACCCATGAAGAATCCACCAAGAAGGTATAGTGTAGAGAGATAAAGAGATCGTTTAGTCAGAATGTTGACCCATGAAGAATCCACCAAGAAGGTATAGTATAGAGAGATAAAGAGATCGTTTAGTCAGACTGTTGACCCATGAAGAATCCACCAAGAAGGTATAGTATAGAGAGATAAAGAGATCGTTTAGTCAGAATGTTGACCCATGAAGAATCCACAAAGAAAGTACGATAGAGAGATAAAGAGATCGTTTAGTCAGAATGTTGACCCATGAAGAATCCACCAAGAAGGTATAGTATAGAGAGATAAAGAGATCGTTTAGTCAGAATGTTGACCCATGAAGAATCCACCAAGAAGGTATAGTATAGAGAGATAAAGAGATCGTTTAGTCAGAATGTTGACCCATGAAGAATCCACCAAGAAGGTATAGTATAGAGAGATAAAGAGATCGTTTAGTCAGAATGTTGACCCATGAAGAATCCACCAAGAAGGGATAGTATAGAGAGATAAAGAGATAGTTTAGTCAGAATGTTGACCCATGAAGAATCCACCAAGAAGGTATAGTATAGAGAGATAAAGAGATCGTTTAGTCAGAATGTTGACCCATGAAGAATCCACCAAGAAGGTATAGTATAGAGAGATAAAGAGATCGTTTAGTCAGAATGTTGACCCATGAAGAATCCACCAAGAAGGTATAGTATAGAGAGATAAAGAGATCATTTAGTCAGAATGTTGACCCATGAAGAATCCACCAAGAAGGTATAGTATAGAGAGATAAAGAGATCGTTTAGTCAGAATGTTGACCCATGAAGAATCCACCAAGAACGTATATCATAGAGAGATAAAGAGATAGTTTAGTCAGAATGTTGACCCATGAAGAATCCACCAAGAAGGTATAGTATAGAGAGATAAAGAGATCGTTTAGTCAGAATGTTGACCCATGAAAAATCCACCAAGAAGGGGTGAGGCTATATCTAGTTGCGCTTTTAACACCTTTAGTGGGTCATTTTAATGAAAGAGAAAAGGGTACACATAACACAAAAGGACGATTCTAAATATGACTGCAGTGTTGGTTCACATGCACTTAAGAATAAATCCTAAATATGTTCCAGCAGTAGTCTACCCAATGTATGACCAGTAAGTATCAAACTCACACAGACAATGACACATGATATCTCACCAAAAGGGAGATACGTGCTAGATGGGTATTCCTACAATGACACATGATATCTCACCAAAAGGGAGATACGTGCTAGATTGGTATTCCTACAATAGCATAGGATATCTCACCAAAAGGGAGATACGTGCTAGATGGGTATTCCTACAATGACACAGGATATCTCACCAAAAGGCTGTTATCTGCATTTTTTGCCAAATTGGGACCTAAAATTTGCCAAATTTTGCCAAAAAAAAACCCCCCAAAATTTGCCAAGAAATTTGCCAAAAAGACCAAAATTTGCCAAAACATTTGCCGAGGAGAACTTAGCGTTTCAGTTAAAATTAACACGCGATACAAAAAAATATATATATAAAAGACAATTTATTATATTTAAGAAGGCTACATTATGAATAGCGTTGTTACAAAGATTTTAAAGGATCATTATCCGTAGAGAGTAGCTTCCCTTGGTTTGGGCCCAGGCAAAGCTGCAACATTTCTCATGTTCCGCACTGTTTTTTTCGTTATTTTGTTTTCGCTTCTTTTTTTTCCCAACATTTGCCACGCGATTTGCCAATTTTCCCAAAATTTGCCACGATTTGCCAATTTTGGGAAATTTGCGGCCGCAAAAAATGCAGGTGACAGGAAAGGGAGATACGTGCTAGATGGGTATTCCTACAATGACACAGGATATCTCACCAAAAGGGAGATACGTGCTAGATGGGTATTCCTACAATGACATAGGATATCTCACCAAAAGAGAGATACGTGCTAGATGGGTATTCCTACAATTACACAGGATATCTCACCAAAAGGGAGATACGTGCTAGATGGGTATTCCTACAATGACATAGGATATCTCACCAAAAGAGAGATACGTGCTAGATGGGTATTCCTACAATAACACAGGATATCTCACCAAAAGGGAGATACGTGCTAGATGGGTATTCCTACAATGACAAAGGATATCTCACCAAAATGGAGATACGTGCTAGATGGGTATTCCTACAATGACACAGGATATCTCACCAAAAGGGAGATACGTGCTAGATGGGTATTCCTACAATGCCACAGGATATCTCACCAAACGGAGATACGTGCTAGATGGGTATTCCTACAATGACACAGGATATCTCACCAAAAGGGAGAAACGTGCTAGATGGGTATTCCCACAATGACACAGGATATCTCACCAAAAGGGAGATACGTGCTAGATGGGTATTCCTACAATGACATAGGATATCTCACCAAAAGGGAGATACGTGCTAGATGGGTATTCCTACAATGACACAGGATATCTCACCAAAATGGAGATACATGCTAGATGGGTATTCCTACAATTACACAGGATATCTCACCAAAAGGGAGATACGTGCTAGATGGGTATTCCTACAATGACAAAGGATATCTCACCAAAAGGGAGATACGTGGTAGATGGGTATTCCTACGACATAGGATATCTCACCAAAATGGAGATACGTGCTAGATGGGTATTCCTACAATGACACAGGATATCTCACCAAAGTGGAGATACGTGCTAGATGGGTATTCCTACAGTACAATGACACATGATATCTCACCAAAAGGGAGATACGTGCTAGATAGGTATTCCTACAATAACACAGGATATCTCACCAAAAGGGAGATACGTGCTAGATGGGTATTCCTACAGTACAAGGACACATGATATCTCACCAAAAGGGAGATACGTGCTAGATGGGTATTCCTACAATGACACGGGATATCTCACCAAAAGGGAGATGCGTGCTAGATGGGTATTCCTACAATAACACAGGATATCTCACCAAAAGGGAGATACGTGCTAGATGGGTATTCCTACAGTACAATGACACATGATATCTCACCAAAAGGGAGATACGTGCTAGATGGGTATTCCTACAATGACACAGGATATCTCACCAAAATGGAGATACGTGCTAGATGGGTATTCCTACAATGACACAGGATATCTCACCAAAAGGGAGATACGTGCTAGATGGGTATTCCTACAATGACACAGGATATCTCCCAAAAGGGAGATACGTGCTAGATGGGTATTCCTACAATAACACAGGATATCTCACCAAAAGGGACATACGTGCTAGATGGGTATTCCTACAATAACACAGGATATCTCACCAAAAGGGAGATACGTGCTAGATGGGTATTCCTACGACATAGGATATCTCACCAAAATGGAGATACGTGCTAGATGGGTATTCCTACAATGACACAGAATAGCTCACCAAAATGGAGATACGTGCTAGATGGGTATTCCTACAATAACACAGGATATCTCACCAAAATGGAGATACGTGCTAGATGGGTATTCCTACAATGACACAGGATATCTCACCAAAAGGGAGATACGTGCTAGATGGGTATTCCTACAATAACACAGGATATCTCACCAAAAGGGAGATACGTGCTAGATGGGTATTCCTACAATAACACAGGATATCTCACCAAAAGGGAGATACGTGCTAGATGGGTATTCCTACGACATAGGATATCTCACCAAAATGGAGATACGTGCTAGATGGGTATTCCTACAATGACACAGGATATCTCACCAAAATGGAGATACGTGCTAGATGGGTATTCCTACAATAACACAGGATATCTCACCAAAATGGAGATATGTGCTAGATGGGTATTCCTACTCATTTGATACGACTCTCAGAGACAGGGAAACGACTTACAAAAAAAAAAAAAAAGAAAATCATCGCTTCTCACAGACAGATCTCCCTGCCACTATATGATTCCAGGCAGGGAAAGTCAAATGGTCTCAATCCATGGAAAGAATAAATGATCAAAGGAGGATGTTTGATCGTTTTTTAAATGTTTTACGTCGCTCGACATACACTGAGGTCATAACAGTGCCAGCAAAAATGAAGGAAATGGGTGAGTAAAAAGCTCTAGAATTACAATTAAAGCACCCAGGAAAATGTAAGACAAAAGGGAATTGGTTCAAATAGGAAACAGATGTAGATTCAAAGAGCATACTATCAAAGTACTTAGTATTGAGATCACCAAAGTCTCATCCAGACAGAAGCATAGGACCCCACTAAGAGGAATACACTCAAATGTTTACAAATCATATATTATCATATGTAAACAAAACATTATACAGTGCATAACTGTGAGATGATTTAAAAGACAAAAAATATAATCCCCCAAAACTAGTCATTTGACTGTTTCCCTCTCAGCTAGGGTATTCGGCCGTGGCCAGGACAAAACCAAGTACGCAATCTCATCCAAAGACAGAAAACATTTTTGAAAACAGATGCAGGGGGAAAGAAGACACAGTACGTGCCTCCCTGCCCAATATTTTTTTTTTTTTTTTGTTTGTTGCTTTAGGTCTCTTCCAACACAATTGAGGTTATATGAGAGACCGCTGAAACAAAAAAACAAGCAATCTAACAAAAATAGTACAAATGTAAATCAAAATCATAACCTAAAGATATCATAAGATAAATTATAAATAACCAAGAACAAACAGGCAGAAGATTTACAGAAAAAAAAAATATCCCCTGTCAAAAATACAATCACAAACCAAAGAAGCAGGATAGGCTAGTAAAGAGAAGAAGAAACGACATCACTATCGATCGTACACCCATGCGAACATCATAGGTATATGATTCAAGGGTGATGCTCCCATCCAACCACCCACCCTACCCACTATGAGCTATACCCAGAAAAGTATGATGGAGTAAACAGCAAAGTAAAGGGCCAATAAAGTTCAACAACCAACCCAAGACGGCCAACTTTCCCCTACTCTAAGGGGAATTCCACCCACAGAACTCCAGGACAAGGACAAAAATCTCATTGGAGTTAACTCATGGGAGTTAAATTATCCCCTAATAGAGGATATTACTGCTATGTTTCTGGAATAAAATTACAAATGGCTGTTCATGAATTCGAGAACAGGACATAAAAATGCTACACGTGACATAAAATAAAAACAATAATGAAGGAAAAGATTGAACAAATGGGTTATATATGTAGTTTGATTTCATTCCAATATTTATTAAACGATCTTATTTCAACAGGGAAGACAAAACGTAATGAAAAGTGCATGATAATAATAATAATAATAATAATAATAATAATAATAATAATAATAATAATAATAATAATAATATAACAATAGTAAAAATAATGATAATAATAATAATAATGTTGAGCCGGTAACTGAAATGCAGGTTTATCCCAATGATATAATGTCTGTGTCGAGTTACATAATCGGCATGATTGCCACATATTATGAAATAACGATTTGTGTTAGCCACTATTGTTACCCTCTGTTTTGTTTTTTTGTTTGTTTGTTTGTTGCTTTAGGTCTCTTCCAACACAATTGAGGTTATATGAGAGACCGCTGAAACAAAAAAACAAGCAATCCAACAAAAATAGTACAAATGTAAATCAAAATCATAACCTAAAGATATCATAAGCTAAATTATAAATAACCAAGAACAAACAGGCAGAAGATTTACAGAAAAAAAATATCCCCTGTCAAAAATACAATCACAAACCAAAGAAGCAGGATAGGCTAGTAAAGAGAAGAAGAAACGACATCACTATCGGATCGTACACCCATGCGAACATCATAGGTATATGATTCAAGGGTGATGCTCCCATCCAACCACCCGCACCCTCTGTTTTTGAATGAACATATCTTGTTTGATATTTTGTTTAACTGAAACTAAATGTATTAGCAATTCAAAGCTTCGCTTTTTACTTGAATAAATTACGAAAATGTCCCTTTCTGATATATCTTATTTTCCTATGCTATATTGGAAACAAATTTGTCTCATAATGTGTCACTTGGTTTTAAACCTTTAATTTGATATCTTTTCGAATAATATTGTGAATAACTGAATCTTATTCATCTGTCATGGAACACATCGCTCAGACTGTTTCTAGAAACGAATCTTTCTTTGTTTTTAAGTGTTTTACGGCGCTTGCATCACATTTAGGTTATATCAGCGCCAGTAAAAAGGAAGAAAATGGGATAGAAAAAAAGTTGTAGAATTACAATCAAATCATCCAAGAAAAAGTAAGACATAAGGGGAACTGGGAACAAATAGGGATCAGATGTAGATTCCAAGAGCATACCATCAATGTTCTTAGTTTGAGATCACCAATAAGTCTCATCCGGACACAAGCACGGCCCCCACTAAGAGGAACACACTCAAATGCTTACATTATAAATTAGAACAAATATAATAATACATAACAGAGAGATGATTTACAAGGAAAAAAATATCATCTCCTAAAACAATAACTATGCATTCGACTGTTTCCCTCCGAGCCAGGACCCCGACCAGGGCCAGGACAAAACCAAGCAATCTCATTCCAAGACAAAGACAGAATGCAAGTTGGAAAACAGATATAGGGGGATAGAAGACACAATAAGTACCTCCCTGCCCACTATGGGAGGTAGGAACCCCACCCAGTTACGGTGCTTGCATCACATTTAGGTTATATCAGCGCCAGTAAAAAGGAAGAAAATGGGATAGAAAAAAAGTTCTAGAATTACAATCAAATCACAAAAGAAAAGGTGAGACAAAGGGGAATTGGTTCAAATAGGGAACAGATGTAGATTCCAAGAGCACACCGTCAAAGTACTTAGTTTGAGATCACCTAAAAGTCTCATCCAGACACAAGCACAGGTCCCAACTAAGAGAAATACACTCAAATGTTTACAAATCATATAATATAATATGTAAACTAAACATAATACAATGCATAACAGAGAGATGATTTACAAGGAAAAAAATATCATCTCCCAAAACTATAACTATACATTCGACTGTTTCCCTCCCAGCCAAGGAACTCCGACCAGGGCCAGGACAAAACCAAGTAATCTCATTCCAAGACAATGACAGGAAACAATTGGAAAACGGGTTGGGGGGACAGAAGACACAGCACGTACCTCCCTGCCCACTATGGGAAGAAACGAATCAAGTGCATCGAATCAAGGTGATGTTTGGTTCACACGTCCTTGTCATGTTGCATTTTTTTGTTTGCTCACAATGCAGCGATATCCATGATGTAAAACCTTATGGGTGACTAAACCACAGGTAGAAAATTTTGATTTCAGAAGTAATGTCCTTCTCCCTTTAGGTCAATCTTACTACAAGATAAATTATACTCATATAAGTCAACGGCGTTAAAATAAACTGTGCCATTCTTTCAACCCAAGTAAAACTTATTGGTACAAAGATAGTGACTTTGCTATCTATCAAAAATGTGGCAACTCTTCAATGTCTTCTACTACTACTATTGTTAATTCTGGGACTATTGTTGAAGCTTGGATATGAAACAGAAAAATATGAAAGTAAACACATCTTCAACTAAAGATACGAGTATATGGATTTTTGTTTGTTTGTTTGTTTTTGTTTTTGTGAGGTGTGTGCATTTTTTTTTTTCATTTTCGTTCACTTCTCTCCTCCCAATCCCCTCTTTTTCACTTTTTGGTTTGTTATTCCGAACACTTTTTAAAGAATATGAGTCAAATTTATGTTCAGTGTCGTAAACCTGTTAAGGCAGTCCACAAGTGCTGACTGCACTAGTACCTTACAATTACAACATTCAAATTTTGGCTGTGATATTAGTTTAGTATTAAAATTTAATTATAATAGAAAACATTTGAATGCCAATATGAGTTAAAAAAAAACAAAACAAGTTTCTTTCAATGGCTTTGTACTAAAATAAAATTAAAACCCAAGTCCTCTCGATTGGAAGAAATAAACTGGTAACTAGTGACACGAAAATGGGCCCATACTGAAAGTGGAGTGAGCCTTTATCCTAGACTGAATACTCAGTGCACATCGATTATTACCCTTTGACTTAGATAAAGTAAGCCTCACTTTGAGTCAACAAACTTTTACATTTACAGCTTTGACTGTAATTTTAGCAGATTGCACAGCTTATCTCAAAAGGCTTTTTTTGAGTGCTTACACAAGTTCTTACTGTGAGTTTATGCTTATTTTATCCATGTGCAAGACAGAGATATGGCTATTTTCCAGAATGGGTTTTTGAGTGTTTATATATCAAGTGATCACTGAGTAAATGTTTTCCAACAGGTAAAACATTGAGATATCTTTTCTCCAGAATGTATTCTAGAGTGTTCATACAAGCCTGAACTGTAAGCAAATACTTTTCCACAAATAAGACATTGATATGGCTTTTCTACAGAATGAATTCTTGAGTGCTGATGAAGGTCTGAATTGGATACAAATGCTTTACAACAAGTAAGACATTGATATGGCGTTTATCCAGAATGGGTTCTTGAGTGCTGGTGCAAGTGTGAACTGGATGCAAATGCTTTTCCACAAGCACGACATCTATATGGCTTTTCTCCAGAATGGATTCTTGAGTGCCGATGCAAGTGTGAACTGGATGCAAATGCTTTTCCACAAGTAAGACATTAATATGGCTTTTCTCCAGAATGGATTCTTGAGTGCTGATGCAAGTCTGAATTGGATGCAAATGCTTTTCCACAAGTAAGACATTGATATGGCTTTTCTCCAGAATGGATTCTTGAGTGCCGATGCAAGTCTGAATTGGATGCAAATGCTTTTCCACAAGTAAGACATTGATATGGCTTTTCTCCAGAATGGATTCTTGAGTGTGATTGTAATTCTGAACTGGATGCAAATGCTTTTCCACAAGCACGACATCTATATGGCTTTTCTCCAGAATGGATTCTTGAGTGAATTTGCAAGATTGATCTTGTAGCAAATTGTTTTCCGCAAGTAAGACATCGATATGGCTTTTCTCCAGAATGGATTCTTGAGTGTGATTGCAAGCCTGATCTTCTAGCAAATGCTTTTCCACAAGTAAGACATCGATATGGCTTTTCTCCAGAATGGATTCTTGAGTGTGATTGCAAGCCTGATCTTCTAGCAAATGCTTTTCCACAAGTAAGACATTGATATGGCTTTTCTCCAGAATGGATTCTTGAGTGAATTGCAAGATTGATCTTCTAGCAAATTGTTTTCCGCAAGTAAGACATTGATATGGCTTTTCTCCAGAATGGATTCTTGAATGCCTCTTTAAGTCTGAACTGTATGCAAATGCTTCTCCACAAGTAAGACATTGATGTGGTTTTTCCCCAGAATGGATTCTAGAGTGCCGATGCAAGTCTGAACTGGATGCAAATGCTTTTCCACAAGCACGACATCTATATGGCTTTTCTCCAGAATGGATTCTTGAGTGAATTTGCAAGATTGAGCTTCTAGCAAATTGTTTTTCACAAATAAGACATTGATGTGGTTTCTCCCCAGAATGGACTCTTGAGTGTGATTGCAAGTTTGATCTTCTAGCAAATGTTTTTTCCACAAGTAAGACATTGATATGGCTTTTCCCCAGAATGGATTCTTGAGTGTGATTGCAAGCCTGATCTTCTAGCAAATGCTTTTCCACAAGTAAGACATTGATATGGCTTTTCTCCAGAATGGATTCTTGAATGCCTCTTTAAGTCTGAACTGTATGCAAATGCTTCTCCACAAGTAAGACATTGATGTGGTTTTTCCCAAGAATGGACTTTTGTATGTCCATACAAAGCTGACCTATAAGTAAATGCTTTCTCTTTTTGAAGCATTTTCTCTCTTCCATCTGCACCACTTCCATTATCAAGTGTATTCTGGGATGTGGAAGGTTTATCAAAACGTGTATCACAATTATCCTTGGTGTCATTCTCAGATATTTCAGGTAATTCAACACAATTGACAGTCGATTGATCAATATCAATTTCAACATGCAAGTCCTCATGGAGTCTCGCATCCAAAGGATAGTCACAGTCTTCAACATCTACATCCTTGGGCTCTGGAAAATAGAAATCGTAAAATAAAATAAAATAATAATATCCTTTAACAAATAATCATAAAGCAAACAATAAAAACCTATTACAATTACTAGTAAAGAAAAACATAAAAGCTTTATACTTTAACTCCTAAATGATAAATTTGTATCTTAAAAACCTTCGACTTTCAGTGATGATAATGACAATTTGTCACAAAAAAAGGAGGAAAATGTATCAGTCTATCAATCTACCAAGGACCAAATTTAAAAAAAATAAAAGAATAATATGGTTACATAATATTATGTAATACACTAAGCAAAAAATAAAAACACTTCACCTTTAGACCGTCAGTAGCATCTTACATCTGAGCGATTTAATCAAAATAATAAAATAGATTAAAACTTTAGTCAATTTTCTTTCCACTGATATACGATGAGATGGAAGGAGTACGGATAACAACTCCTCAAATCACATCAGGTGAAGGACATAAACTTTCAAGACATGAAATGTATAAACTCTGCTGAAATGTGGTTTTACAGAAGGATGATGAGGATAAGCTGGTTGGAAAAAAGAACAAATAAAGCATATTGGAAGAGCTGAAAATCATGCCAGAGCTATTAAATATAATTAAAAGGAGAAAACTAAATTTTTTCGGTCATATATGCTGAAACCCATGCACGCTGATGAAAGATGTGATACAGGGGAAAATGGAAGGCAAACGAAGAAGGGGAAGACCTAGGCCTAGTTATATTTTAAAAAACATCTTAGAATGGACGGAGATGAATGGAAGGGAATTATATGATACCGTCAACAGACGAAGAAAATGGGCAGACTTTTGTCATCACAGACTATGGGCAGCCAATGACACTGGACAGTGAGTGAGTGAGTGATATATGATATGCCAAGGTCATCAAAGCTTTGACAGGGCTACCAAGTTCAGAGAATCAAAATAAGGGAGTAATGAGGGACAGAATAATAGGCACAAGCAAACACACACATAGACATACTGCCAAAATGAAATAAAGACTGTAGCCGACAGTACACAATAAAACTACCAATTGGATATACAGATACCCCAACTTTAAATTTGGCTCACAGGAATTTCAGACACCACTCGTAGGGATTTCAAAAAAGAGGAATTTCCGCACATGAGAAAAGGAATTGTGATGGTATTTGGCATCGTGTTTAGATATTGGATAGCCCCAAATAGATAACTGATTAGAAAAATATTATGATATATAATTATAAACACAATGCCAAATACAATCCCAAAACTTCCTTATTTCAAATGAAATAAAGCTCCAAAACCAAATGGTAGTGATTGTAGTACTGGTTGTAGTGAAGATGATGTGGTGTTGGTGGTTGTAGTAGTAGTGGTAATGATGATATGGTGGTGGTGGTGATGGTTGAAATAGTGGTAATGATGATGACGTGGTGGTGGTGGTGGCTGTAGTAATAGTGGTAGTGATGATGTGTTGGTTGTGGTTTTAGTAGTAGTGGTAGTGATGATGATGTGGTTGTGGTGGTTGTAGTAGTAGTGGCAGTGATGATGATGTGGTGCTGGTGGTTGTAGTGATGATGATGTGGTGGTGGTGGTGGTTGTAGTAGTGTTAGTTCAGATGATGTGATAGTATCGGATGTAGTAGTAGTAGTGGTGGTACTGATGAATATGTGGTGGTGGTGGTTGTTAGTGATGGTGAGGTGGTGGTGGTTAAAGTGGTAGTGATGATGATGTGGTGGTGGTGGTTGTAGTTGTAGTAGTAGATAATGATGTGGTAGTGGTGGTGATTGTAGTTGTAGTAGGGAAATTCCACGGGTAACGGACTGACAAATCAGACCAAAATGCATACATTTCGTGCTCTGAAATGCAATGTATTTATTGTATGGAGCTAATATTTCCCATGGACATTTATCATGTCCGCCCTTATCATATATCAAAAGGATAAAGATGAATCTTAATCAACTTGAATTTTTTTGACATTATAATGTTGGTAACGGACTGACATCAGAAAATCCATCTTTTTCAATTTTATATGTAGATGGATCAAACTTTCTGAAGTTAAGCCTTCCAGTAACAAATAAGTTCTTTTATAGTAACCACGAGATGTTGTTCTACAACCCACTAGCAATATTTAAAAGATTGTCTAAAATTTGAATCTGCAGTCTTTGAAAAAGTGTCGGTAACGGACTGACAAATGGATGGTAACGGACTGACACCTCTGAATTTTATTACTTCGAATAACGGTTACTACATACAATCCAGAGCAAAGAACAGATTATGTAATTATTATCAACACTGAATACCCAGTGTGATTGATCAAACCAATACTCTTCCTTATATGGATGTCAAGCTACATTGGGCATGATGAGTAACTTGATGGGTGACATCTGATTACCTCAATCCCAACTTTGCTTTTGAAAAAATTAAATAATGAAATAATGATTCGTGGAGTTGAAATCTATTCTGTCAAAGCCAAACGGGAACTTTATTTCAACTATGAAATTAAATTATCCAAAAAAAAAAAAAAAAATGTAGATAAGAAAGGACTTAAAAACTGGGGAAGTTTAACATTCATTTGGTACTTATTTTTGAAGCTTAATTTTTATTCTGTATTTCATCTTGATTCCTCAAGCTTAGGAATTGTCAATAGGCCATGACCGTCACTGCAAACTGGTCGATAGTATTGGCAGTCAATCTCTTCCTCATCTGCACTTGACCAGAAAGCCAGTTATAAGATCTGAGAAAGATCTTCAAAAATTTCATTTGGACCATTTTATCCTTGATTGTTACAATTTTCTTATGCAGATTGTGGGATTTCTCTTAGAAGTACATTCTGAGGTTCTGAGGGAGCAAAATAAACTTAAGCCAATTTTGATTCCTGGATGAAATTCACTAACAATCGACAACCTCTTTTTCAGGGCTTTTTACACGAAACTTTTTGGAATTTTCGTCCTTTCTCTTTTTTCATCTCTCACAATTATGAAATCTTTTTCCCTTGGTGCTCGCCAAGAGTACTTCTTGTCCAAATAGAAATTTTCGATCAAATTATCTTATTTCATTTTGAAAGCCCATTTCCATGATTAAAATATTTAAAAAACCATTGGTTGATGTATTGTATGCCCTTAGCAGTACAGGCATAGTTTAATTTTATTTTTAACTTTTGGGAGGATTGTAGACCCTCAAAGTTGAATTCAGTATTTTACTTTCCTGTGCTGAAATGTGAGGCAGATGTGGATTTAGGTGTGCTTGGTTTACTTTCTTTTGGAGTTGTAGATTGATTGGCTTTTCTCTTTTATTTTCCATTTTGCTTGAAAAAATCCCGTTATTTCTTTTAAGCGTCCTTTACAATCACTTTCAAGTTTTCTTTGAGACTCCTGCTTTTGTTGCCTATCTTTTTCCTAAACAATGTTATGCCCATCAGTTTTCAGTCTTTCTTGATAATTTGAATCATGGATAGAGTAGGCATTTTGAACCTGTGAATAAAGAAAATTGAGCGAAATTACATCATAAGCTATGAAAGTCAAATCGGAATAAAAAGCAAATCTTGTTTTCTTAAAAATAATACAGCAAAACTAAGAAAATAGAACTCATTTCTAACTTGTATCACATTACATTGTAACAACTAAAATATTGACATTATACACAACTAAACAGCTTGCTGACCCACTTCATTTAAAGCCTCAGTGACTCAAAAGTTTTTCACATTCATTTAAATGTTTGATTTCTTTTTTTTTCTCCCAGGGCTTCTTGCCCCTTTAACAGAAGACTACTACTGGCTCCACTGTCATAAGGATATTATAGAACAATAAACAGTGTTTTTCCCTCAATTCAAACATAGCAAAAATCTTCAAGTGATCAAAAGATTCACAAGCTTTAAAAGATTCAACTTACCTATTGCAAAATAGCAGGCTTGATGTTGAAGACCAGTGTTTGAAATTTTATGGATCCAAATGTTTATAAAATGGCTGCCTGATCAGTTGAAACACATTGGAGTGGACATTACTCTTGAGACTTAAAAAACAACTTTTATATATTGTCATTGAATTAAAATAGAATTAGTCAGTCTGTTACTGTCAGTCCGTTACCCAACAAAAGTACCTTATATGATAAATTTCTTGAAAAATTATCTTACAGTGCTAAAGCCATTCATGTAAGAACAGAAAATCTGAAATAGTGAGTCTGTACAACAATCACCTCTTTCATAGATGAAAAAATACTGTTTTAATGGTAACGGACTGACATACAATTTCCCAAGGTCATTAAAACGACCGATGAGGACAACATTTCATTAAAATCGTAAATTTCAATGTTTATATAGGTTCCTGATACTTATAATTGTTTTAATATCAATAAACAACAGCAAAGGTGGCTATAATTTTGTAGAAGTTGCAAAATTTATAATATTGAGAAAATATTCTTTTTGTTCTTCAAATAGGGGATACCCTTACATAAAGCTACAATAAGCATCCTGTACCACAAATATGCACAAAATATCCTCATATTCATAATCCTGAATGATTTTCCAACAAATTGGTACCAAATTTTAACATGTTCTTAAGAATTTGTAAAACACCCCTTCGGTTGACATTTTCATGGAATTTCCCAGTAGTAGTCTTAGTGATGAAAATGGGGTGGTGGTTGTAGTAGTAATGATGATCATGTGACAGTGGTGGTGATTGTAGTTGTAGTAGTGGTGGTACTGATGATAATGTGGTGGTGGTTGTAGTAGTAGTTGTGGCAGTAATGATGATAATATGGTGGTGGTGGTTGTAGTAGTAGTAATGGTAGTGATGAAGATGTGGTAGTGGTGGTTGAAATAGTAGTGGTAGTGATGCGATGTGGTGGTGTTAGTTGTATTAGTTGTGGTCGTCATGATGATGATGTAGTGGTGGTAGTAGACGTGGTTATGATGATGCAGTGGTGGTGGTTGTAGTAGAAACGGTAGTGATGATGATGTGGTGGTGGTTGTTATAGTAGTAGTGCTAGTGGTGATGATTATAGTAGTGGTGGTAGTGATGATGTGGTGGTTGTAGTAGTGGTGGTCGTGATGATATGGTGGTGGTGGTTGTAGTAGTGGTGGTAGTGTTGATAATATAGTAGTGGTGGTTGAAGTTGTTGTAATGATGACGATGTGGTGGTGTGGTTCTATTAGTAGTGGTAGTGATGACGCTGTGGTTGTGGTGGTAGTGATAGGGATGATGATGTGCTGGAGGTTGAAGCTGTGGTTGTAGTGATAAAGATGTGGTGGTGGTTGTAGTAGTGTTAGCTCAGATGATGTGGTAGTATTGGATGTAGTAGTAGTAGTGATGGCAGTGATGATGATGTGGTGGTGGTGGTGTAGTAGTAGTGGTGGTAGTGATGATGATGTGGTGGTAGTGGTCGTGGTGGATGTAGTAGTAATGGTCGCATGGCTTACTCTACTCAGGCCTGACCAACGTGCGGCAGTAGACAAAATGTGGAGGCGATAACAGGTTTATCTTAACAGTTGGGTTTTTAATGGTAAACAATGCACTTATCTAATAAAATCATTAATATACTCATTTAGGCACTGTATGAGTACTATAAGCCATTTAAAAAGCCAGAAATATTATTTTTGAGAAAAAAATAATAAAAAGAATTTGAATACAAGATTTACCTCTATGATAGCTTTAAAATCTTTTGTTTTGGCTCCTTGTCAGATGGCATGTTGGACAACTTGCAGTAATTGTTAAGCAATATGTTGCTCAATGTTACAGTGGTGCTCTTTAATTTGAAAATCAAACATTTCCGAAATTTTATACAAAGTATTACTTAATGAATTTCGACACACGTTGTTTGCAATAGACTGAAAAATAATGTAGGAAAAAATTGTCCACTGACAGGTTAAATCATTTGCCTTCTTCAAACCCCCTCTGTCTAAATTTGATGTATAAGATCCAAACTTATTAAAATAGGTAAATAAAACGTCCTCCTCTTCACCTGCGTGATCCTTACGTGTGACATAACCAGCAATGTATACTAAACTTTGTTTTACTTCATCTTTGACGGAAGATTCTAGATCTGGCAAATTGTCAACAATTTCACAAACTTCTTCTGACCACACAAATCCACATTTGTCACAAGAATGACCTGACTCAGAAGAAAGCTCGTCAATATCAAAACGTAGATGAAGTAGTAATTTAGTTTGAACGATATTAACTTTTTCAAGAATTTGCTGGACATTAATGAAATAAGTACCACCACTGCCTTGTCTCAATTTACCAAAAGCTTTTTCTATGGGATCAGTTGTAAATTTTCCAAGAAGAACATATTCAGAAGACTCCAATAAATACTTTGTTAGTTCAATAATTCCTTTACATGTATGTTGAATGGCTAAAGAAGTATCACGAGTAAATTTTTTCTCTCTTTTACCCTGTTGGCTTTGTAATTGAGAAGCAAAATCAGAAAAATCCTTAAGTATTTTTAATCCTAAATCTTTATTAGTAGAAATGGCTGCGCGTAATGGATCTTTGAATCGTTTGTCTTCAAAGCGTGATTTTACATTCATAATTTTCCAAAATTCAATTACCTTAGATATAAAATTTACTGTTCCGTCCACATTTTCATCTTGCATTCCAGGGTGTTCTATTAATGCTACCTTAGTCTCCTCACAGAAAACATTCAGACAGGTTTGAACTTTTTGTCTCTCAATAGGTTTGGGATTAGCAGACTGATAATTTAATTTTGACATCTTCACTAGACTTTCATCTTCCATTTGCTGTAGTTTCTGTATGTGTTCCCATTTAGCTGTAAATTCATCTCCATTATCCTCAAAAACAAGTTGTCCCGTTTTTTCTGTGAGCCAATTATTTCTTATGTTTTTAACTAAATGTACAAAATCGTATAATAAAAATATATTGTCGGTTGTCTTCCAAGGAGATTCTAAAGAAAATAATTTGAAAAACGATTGATTGATTCTATTATTATCACAAATGATAGATACTACAGTTCCACCTGCTTTTTTTATATTATTCAATAGCTCATTTGTTTGATCAAACATAAATTGTGAGTCCAGGTTACGCACAGGCAGCATTTTAATTAAATATGATGGACCACCAAAAGGTGAAACTAACATAAACCCTAAAACTGTTGTTGCAAGTTCTTCTGGCTTATTAACAGATTTTCCGAACAGTTTTCCTCCATGATATGTTAGGAGAGGTTTAACATAGACTTCATCTATCAATAAAATATATTTTTTTGTTGTTCCTCTAAGGAAGAAAAGACACTTGTTAAAAAAGTTAAATCGCTGGTATTGTTTACTTTAGATGATATTCTGTTTAGGGTGGTTTGGCTTGGTAAACCAAAATCCTCACGAAGACGATTATATAAAGATCGGGAAGTAGCTAAATATTCAAAAGCTCGTACTATGATATCAGGTGAATATTTCACATGTTTTACTGCAACTGTATTCAAAGTTGAACATTGTTCTAACAAAACAGACTTTTTGTGATTCAGTTCCAAAGAATTAAGATAATCTAAAGAAGCCTCAAGTTGTGACCATCGTGCAACTTTTGTAATCCTGTTTCTTGAAAGCGGTGTTATTGATGTTTTTACTCCTGCGTGATATCCATCGAAGCTTTGATCAGGGTTGATTTTTAACATAAACCTTGGAATGCCAGAAGAATGCAAGTAATCTGTTGATTGTATGAATAAACAATTGTTGCTTACAAAAGAATTAATCTCGCAAGGAAATTGTCGACCAGCTATAGAAGAGCACAAAGTATCAAAGTCTACAACATCTTGTTTAATAAATTCATTCAATTCATCTGGTTGATGACAACGTATCGCTGAGCTTGACTTTGTAGTTGTTCTAGGAAGTGGTGGTGGTGTTGGTACTAAACTTCTTGGAATGTTATCAAAAATAGAAGGAGGGTCTTTTGGTCTCAATCTTCCTTTGACTGAAATTGTTTCAAACCCTTCAGGAAAATGTTTGATGCAAACAACAGTGTTTGATGTGTTTGGGATATTGTCACGGGGTATTGCTTTCATCCACCTTTCACGTTCTTCTAAATTTTTAGGAAGTCTATAAACAGTAATTTTATCAGTTGATTTATAATTTGAATGGCAACCCGTAACACAACATTTTCTCCCCATGTTTAGTCTAGACCTGTATTATAATTATGGGACCTAATGCAGACGAAGACAACTTATATTCTAAGAAGTCTCTTTACTTTCACTTTGAGTCAGTCAGAGAAGAGTAAGCGAACAGAGTTAGACTAGACTAGCAATCTTGATTATAAAGTTAATTCAATTTAAAAAGCAGGTAAAATAATAAACAAATAGAGTTATACTTGCATACGATATGAGGAAAAGTAATCCAAAGTGAAATAATACAAATTAGACACAACAGTAATTTGAAATTGACACCGATAGGAGGCTGCCATTTTGTTTGCGGCAGTAAACATGCCGTTCTCTTTTCTTCCTCCGATAAGATTTATACAGGAAAAAACAATAATAAAATTTAAAGTATTTATCTAATATTAATTCTAGTACATTTCGCAATTGAAAAAACACAATATAATGATTGTGGTGTTAAATATAATTTTCCCTCTTTCTTTAAAACCTAATCCAAGTTTAGGGCTGTTACTTTTTACTCCCTCCTTTAATGGGTTGGCATTCTCGCCTCCACATTTTTAACTGCCTGCATAATCGGGAGGCCTGAGTAGAGTAAGCCATGAATGGTCGTGATTATGATATGGTGTTGGTGGTTGTAGTAGCAGTGGTAGTGATAATGATGTGGTGGTGGTCGTTGCAGTAGTAGTGGTAGAAATGATGATGTGGTGGTGGTGGTTGTAATAGTTGGGGTAGTGATGGTTGTAGTAGTTGTGTGCTAGTGATGATGATGTAGTGGTAGTGATGATGATGTGGTGGTGGTGGTTGTAATAGTTGGGGTAGTGATGGTTGTAGTAGTTGTGTGCTAGTGATGATGATGTGGTGGTAGTGATGATGATGTGGTGGTGGTGGTTGTAATAGTTGGGGTAGTGATGGTTGTAGTAGTTGTGCTAGTGATGATGATGTGGTGGTAGTGATGATGATGTGGTGGTAGAATCGCAACGACAATTAGATGGTAGAGATATCAACATTGACAATTCATTTTTAAAATTTTTAGGTCAGTACTAAATCTGGTAGTTCCCCGAGTTGATTATTTGTTTAGATAGTGTGATATACCTTAGCATATATGTTAATGGAAAGTGTTGCGAGGAAATATAATATTTTTATATATATAAATATATCAGGTAAATTATTGATTACCAAATCAGACTTTTGATTGTTTTATTTTTCAGCTGTGCTCGTGGTTCGTTGAGCCTCCATTGACAGGAGCAGTGTCCGCAAGTTGACAGAATAAACTGTTTTCGTCATTTTTATGAATGTTTGAAGACCCATTATATTTTAAGTTTCTTATGTTAATTGTTGATTTCCACTTCATTTATTTCTATTTTTGTAACATTAGTCCAATATACTGATTTTTCCATAATTCTTATGTTTTTTATGAATTTTTGAAAATTTGTAGACGGTGAATTATATTTCAATAGTGTGACTTTGGAGACATATATATGAAAATTATATAGTTGCCCTTATAGATCTTGATTTATACTTTGATTTGATGAAACTTGGATGTTTGTATCTTTATTCATTAATTTTATGCGAAATTTTGAAATTGACCATTTTTCACATTTTTTGTCTCCCTTGACGATTTAAGGGAAATATGCATTTTTTTCGTTTTCGTGGCCCTTAAAATGTAATTAAATAAAGAGCTAGAGTTCTAAAAAAAATTGGAGTTGTTTAATTTCTATGAGACTCTAAGCAGATGAAATTTTGTCATTGTGAGCCCGATACTTTTTTTTATACGAAGCCCTGAAGTTGGGTGCTGAAGCAGGGTGTCGCGACAACGAAATTGTCAAATTTTCAAATGACCATATATTCCTTAAAAATTGAGATACAGGTATGATATTGGTATCAAAATGCTCAGAATTGCAAACTCTTTTGATCAAATTGAGCATTGTTGGGTTTGAAAAATCAGTTTTCTGTACCTACTAGTAGTGGTAGAGATGATGATGTGGTGGTGGTGGTTGTAATAGTTGGGGTAGTGATGGTTGTAGTAGTTGTGCTAGTGATAATGATGTAGTGGTAGTGATAATGATGTAGTGGTAGTGATGATGTAGTGGTGGTGGTTGTAGTAGAAGTGGCAGTGATGATGAAGTGGTGGTGGTTGTAGTAGTTGGGGTAGTGATGGTTGTAGTAGTTGTGCTAGTGATAATGATGTAGTGGTAGTGATGATGTAGTGGTGGTGGTTGTAGTAGTAGTGGCAGTGATGATGTAGTGGTGGTGGTTGTAGTAGTAGTGGCAGTGATGATGTAGTGGTGGTGGTTGTAGTAGTAGTGGCAGTGATGATGTGGTGATTGGAGGGGAGAGAGGGGGGGGGGGGGGGGTATTCTTGGGACAAATTGACCCCATCAGAATTTGATGGAAGTTGCCCATAACTGGGGTGAAACCGGAGATTTAGCATCACTAGATGTAGTTTAAAATATCTCGGTCATTGACCCTAGTATTAGAGTAGAGGCATCATATAATAATATCTCGGTCATTGACCTCCCTAAAATATTATATTATCTGACATCAACTAAAAACACTTTGAAGGGACTAATCAAAAACACAAAATGTGTATACTTTGACCATAGAGGATGATATCACAATCATAAACTCCTAATACTAATAACTATCAACAACCGGGCTGCAATGCTGAACAGAACATGAAGCGGTGATGTGGGACATTACGTCCCAAACGTGGAAATGTTCCACATGATGCAGGACACTTGACAGCCCTGCTTTGATGTATCCTACATGCGAAAGTAAGAAAAAAAAACATGTCTAAAACACACACTACACGCAAAGAACTTTTACCCATGATTTACTTTTGTTGCCAAGTGAAAACTGATGTCATGTGTGTACATTGCTAGGAAACGCATTATGTTGAATGGACATATTCTAAACCTAGTCATCTGTACTTGTTTCAGAACTTTACCATTTGCTTTTAAACAAGGTGGTATCTTTTTCTTTATAGAATCACCAGGGTTTCCATTCCGTTTCCTTCTCATTTAGGCTGAGAGCATTTTTCTCACATGCAGTCAGAATTTTATCAACGAAATACCCAATTATATACTATTGAGAAAACATGATTGCTTGATATTCTTACCTGAATTGATACCAAAAGAGCAGCAAGCTGTTCCTCCGATTCCAGTGTGCCATTCATCAACATCTCTATAATTTGACTCACAGTCGATTCTGTAGCCAGGTTTGCAAAGCCAGCTGGAATAAATACATTAAGAAATCATTAGTATGATTATTATTATTAATATACTCATCATTATTATTAATAGCTACATCTTGATTCCATATTGATTTGAGAAAAATATTTAAAAAATACAATTTAAAAAGGTAAAGAAAATGCGTTTCAGACTGACCGAGTTCGGCACGTTAATATTGTATCACGCGTGAAAAAAGCTTTCCCACCTACGCAATTCCACTGTCCCTCTGACCCCAACTTGGTCAAACGCACAAAGCTTGTTAACTGACATCAAAGGATTACCTGACACGAAGGGCTAATTGACTCAGAACTAGCTGTCTGCATCAAAAGGTGTGAAATGTGATCGCAGTCCACCCAATGCCGTGTGTTTGTTTACATTGACTGACGACTCAATTGCAATTATGCATTGTTTTCCTCTACTGGGCATGAACAATAAGAAAGGATTAGAGAGAGGACTCGCGTCTCATCTTTTGATTGATCTATACAGTCCATGTCCACATTGCTACACTCAAAAAGCAACTGAACAGGCATCAACTTAAGGCAAGTTTTTCTTCCAATCAGAAAGCTGGCTCTCGAGCTGTAAAGGTCGACAAAATATCGTGCTTGAAAAAGAACATGACGAAAAACACTATGCTGCTCTCTCCTTTGCCAGTCAATGAAGTGATGAAGTTTTGAAACAACTTCTTCAACAGTATGACTCTAATGACACTTACAATGCAGACGGGACGAGGCTTTACTACAATCAACGCTACTCGTTTACCATTCCTACAAACAATGTCACACTTTGTTGTCGATGAAACACAAATAAAAAGAGAAATTTTAAAAGAAAAAAGCCACACCCCCCCCAAAAAAAATAAAAAAAAAAAAGAAACAACACCCCCCCCCCAAATGCCCCTTCTAATCAGTTTAATATCTTGAATATGACGATCCCAAGCCCGTAAAAACCTCAGAGGGGAAGGTCCTACAGGACTGGTACATGAAAGCTGGTGCTTAGATGCTAGTTTTAGCTTCTCCGCTTAATCGACACATTAACCCGAACTCCCGAGGGTATGCGATTAAGCGGAGTCGACTGTACTACTACGACTACTACTAATAATAATTTTTTAAAAATAATAATAACAATAAATTCCGCTAATCTACAAGTTATTTTTAAACAACTGACTCACTTCTTTGAAGAAGGTCCCATACTTGAGTCCTCAAATTACATTGCTGCTGGCTCTCATTGCCTTTATTCATATCAGGTGTATCTGTTGGGAATTATCAAATACAAAATATTTTAACAGCCAGTTTTAAAAATTCACAAATTCTATGAATAACTAAAGAGGCAAATAAATAACAAAACAGATGAATAAATAAAGAAAGTAAACAAACAAACAAAAGATATAAATAAATAAGACATTTCCACTTTTCACCATAATCAACACATTTGTGCCCCTCCAGCTCAAAACAGTATTAAGTCAGGTTTTTAAATTTTGTGTTTATTGTATCTCTAAGTAAAGATTATTTCATGCCTAAAAGTTTTATACCAAATTTTTCTGATCACTCATTGCCGAGATACTAACGTTTAAAGTTAGCATACCTGCCTACTTGATAATTTCAAATTCAGTAAGAAATACAAAATTCATCAGTAATTAATGGTCAAATTTCAGCAATACTAAAGCAAACAAAAATAATGATAGATACACCCTTTTATATATATGTAAAATAAACTTATCATGTTATATAGGTCTACTACTTATGCAGGTCAAGCCTCAATCAAAATCCATTTTCCACAGCATGGCAAAATATTCATAAGAAATCAAGTCCAGTGAATAAGTAAAATCTACATCTGCTATAAATTCTACACATTATATATAAATAATGAAAAAAAAATTATTATTTTTTAATTTAATGTTGCGCCCATTTGTATCAGTAATATTTCTGTAAGTGTAAGTCCGTAATTGTCCTTACAATTCCGTAAAAATTACGGACGGTCCGTAATAATAGGCAGGTATGAGTTAGAAGAGTGTAAAAACAGAGTTATGAGAAAATCGACTATGAAGTTGAGGCAAATGTTTCAAGCACAGTCGATTCAGTGTGCAAAGATTATTCCCCGGATATGGGGCATTTGAAATTTGACTTAGACTAAATAAAATTTGCCATGAGCTTAATATATACATTCAATAATGTGCCTATAATTTTTTAAAAATAATCGAATCATCATTTTGGTAGATTTTTATTTATCATTTTGTTAGATGATGCCTGTATTATGATTGAATTAGGTACCAAAAAAAAACAAACAAACGCTGCACTTCAATTGAATTCTTTCTTTCTTGAAGGGTCTCTAAGAATCAATGATGAAATAAAATTTATCAAAGTGACATTTCTGTCATATCTAATTTCTACCATGTAATCATTTTTTGAAAAATACCAAAAGTATAAAAACAGTTGATAATTCCAAGGTACAGTTTTGAAACTATGTGACGCTGGTTGGTCAGGGACAGAAATGTTGAGATAGAGGAGAGAGAAAGAATGAGAGAGTAGAAACACACAGTACATAACAGAGGCTCACATGAAACTGAAACCAACTGGTCCCCTTCCAAAACGAAGAAAGACACAAAACCACATTAAAAGACAAATGTTGGTGGGTGAGTAGACGAGATCGCAGGAAGGGGAGGCCTTCCGGAAGCTCCTCGGTCTAGCATTAGCATCTCTTTCAATTTGTATTTTCACCGTGGATCTTTTGTCATGCGTTTATTTATTCAATTTGTCAATATATAGTAGCATTTTGAAAACTCTAGAACAAACCTTGATAGATTAGTGAAAGTCTAAAATTTCCTAATATGACCATTGTTTTGGTTCCTGGCAACCATTTTGTTTTGTGGCCTCTGGATATCTTGAGAATGCTTTAGATGACCTCCGGACGGCTTTCCTAGTAGGGAGTTTAATAGAAATTCTAAATGTACCTCACACACTTGAAACCAATGTGATATGAAAGAGCTGGCAACACAGATTACGAAACAGTTTGAATTTTGTTTCTATCTTGATTAGAAATGTAGTTACGGCAGTTCAAAGTCTGAAATTTCAGACCGATTTTTACCCCAAAATTACCATTGCAAAGTTGTGACCGAAATCGCGTGATGTTAATAAAAATTGGTTAAAACAGTCAATATGGAGTTCTTATCATATATTGTATACCAAAATGTTCGTCTTATCGAGGACAATGCATTTACATTAATAAAGAGGAAGATAAACATCTCAAATTAATACGTTATTACATATGACGCAAATGTTACATAATCAAAAACTTGGCTAGACGTAAGAAACAATTTGCTTTATCACTTTTGGATTTATCCCCAATATCTCACTGAAACAATTGCAAATAATTCCCCTCTTCTAATTAATACATAGAGAATAAAAAAGGGTTTGAGAGTATTTAAATGAAAAGATATAAACATGTTGTGTAATGACATAATGAGTTTATTTTTACCTATGGCAATTTAATTGCATATAAAATAAAATGGTAGATTGAAAAAGTTCAAATAAATTGAAACAGATTCCCTATTATACCTAATTAGAAGGAAAGTTCTGGCTTTTAATACTTTAAAAAATTCTGCTGAACCACTTTGAGTTTATTGCTATTACATCATTTGAACTGACAATTAATATAATTTTATCCCCCCACCCCCTCCCCCTTCTCTCTCAATGTATGGGGGTGTCAAAACTAATAGAACTTCTTACCATAATAATTATTAAGGCTAAGGCCTTTAGAATCTGGATACAAATGATAAACATATCTAAACATATGGGAAAGAAACTTGATGACTTGATGGCAAAGTAAAATAAAATTAAATTAAAGCAATTGGTGTTTTTAAAATATCGATATTATTAATATCGGATTTCACAAAGAGAATAAATATACGAACTTTTAAAACAAAACTATAAAATGCCTATAAATAAAGTTGGAAAGTATGTATTCAAAATAAAAACATAGCAAATAATAGTACTGAAAATATTATGGACTAAATTTAACATAATACATAACTAAATTTAAAATATCGATATCGTCCGGCAGCCATGATGAGAAGATAATGTAAACAAGGCATTTCGGCGCAGAGTTAAAAGGTGTCTGTGCATCGATATAGAGCCCTGAAATTTGGCATAAATAAAGTTTAGATGTTATTCTAAAAACAAGCGTTTAAATTTTAAAAACACACGCGGTAAATAAAAAAATAAATGCATTTGAAAATTGCCAAATTTTAACTTCATATAACTTCTTGAATTATTAATGGATTTTTCCTTAATTGGCACCATTTAAAAGGAAATTGAAAGACGAAAATAATGATACCAAAATATCTGCGATATTCCTCTTTATAACGAAGTTATGCATCTTTAATTGAACCCCCCAAAACGCGAACAGGAATTTCCAGTCACAACTTTCCTATGGGCAAGTTGGGTCAAAATTTGATTGCTACTGCTGCTGCTCACTAAACTGCCTATTCCTAGGCATCCGGACAGCTCCAGATGGCAATGAGTAGGACCTATTGAAAGAAATACCAGCATGAGGAGCTTTCGGAAGGCCTTCAATCAGTCCTACTAATTGCCGTCTGTATGCCTGGGGAAGCCATCCGGAGGTCATCTGAAGCATTCTTGTCATCCAGAGGCCCTCAGAGCTTTATAAAACTTTCCAGAAGCCGTCCAAAGGGGAGGCCTTCCGAAAGATCCTCGTACTGGCATTTCTTTCAATCAGTCCTACTAATTGCTGTCTGGATGCATAGGAAAGCCGTCCAAAGGTCATCTAAAGCATACTCAAGTCATCTAGAGGCCCTCGGAGCTGTACGAAGCTTTTCAGAAGGGGAGGCCTTCCAAAGGCTCCCTGTGCTGGCATTTCTTCTGGCTTTAGATGACGGCTTCCCTAGGCAAGCGAAAACTGACGGGGAGCTTTCGGAAGACCTCAAGGGAGACATCCCCAGTATTCTTTCAATTTGTATTTTCACTGTTGATCTTTTGTCAGGCATTCATTTATTCAATTTGTCATTAGAAGCATTTTAAAAACTCTTGAACAAACGATAGAATTTGTTGAAAGTTTAAAATTTCCTAATCTGACCATTGCTTTATTTCTCGGCCGCCATTTTGATTTGTTAAGTATTGAAAGGTAGTGCAAAGGTCCGAGTATTTTTTTTCTATTATAGTTAGCTCGAGATCGGAGGATTTTTTTTTCTCTTACTAGATATTACTTAATTATTAGAATTAGGGTTTAAGTTTAAGTTAAGGTTCGGTTAATCATAAGTCATAATAGGCACTTTGATAACTCCAGTCCAGTGGCCGCCGATAGGCTCACTGTAAGGTGAAACTCATTTTTTGGAACATTATTTTTGACCCTTTACAGTGTTGGTCACCATGGCGTTATTTGTGAACCTATGTGACTAATTTTGGTATCATTATAAAGGGCACAAAACAAGCTTTGTAACGGTGTATTTCATTCTCAATTCCTGATTGTATGTCTCAGAAAACTTATTTAATAAAAATTTATAAATTTTTGAATTATAAGAACTTTTTAAATTATGGATACATTTTAATTATACTTCATACATCGATAGACAATTAATTGAAGAATATCTCTGCCAAATTTCATAAAAATTGATACACTCGCTCATTATTTTATTTTTCCCGCCACCAACCCCACTTTTTAGGACAAAAACCTCATATTTTTTCCATTTTCGTTTATCCTTGTTTTTTTCCATACTTTCCATACATGAAAATGATTTATATGAAAATAAAGCTTATTTTCTGACCTTTACAATGATATCTAACACTTTATTCTCTGACCTATACAATGATATCTAACACTTGCCATTTGTTTTTTAATTGAAACAAAATTACTGAAAACAATAAGTGGGCCATGTCGACTGCGAGACTCAAAATTTCCCAATCGCCGCGAGATGCTAGTTTTGAGGCAGCAGTGAGATCACAGATTCTCTCTGTACAAAAAAAATTCAGTAGAAAAATATAAATAGCCTAACTCTGGAACCGTGGGTCGTAGAGAAACAAATAAGGTATCAAATTTTATGTTTTTTCAAGTCCCATCCCCCTGACTGAGTCAAATCAAGATATTTTGAGTTTGAAAATTTTATCAAAGTGCCTAGAGAGCTGAGCCGGTGTTACCAATACTTAGCTTCTATAACCAGGACAAATAATTCGTTTGGACAGAAAAATAAATAAAAACTTACCGCTTACCGTCAAAAGCAGTTTAGATTTGAAGATACATTTGTTTTCTATCAAAAAACATTCGGTACTAGACAATCCTTGATGAATTTCAAAAGTTGTGTTGAAATTATATCCTAATTGTTTTCATGTTTAATTCCTCGCGAAATCGAGTGGGTCCCGTTTCTGTTATCAAGGTTCCGCCTAGCCAGGCAGGGTTGCCAGATCATTTTTGAGTAAGAGACCAAACTAGCTATAGCAAGAGGCCAGATTCCTCGGCAGGAGCCCAAATACCACCAAACCCACCTTAGCCTCGCGAAAACTCTTTAGATTTGTTAAACAATTTAGATAGGATAAGGAAAATTCGTATATATAGAAGCATTAGCAAATGCAATCTGTGGCGTTAGCACGTGTTGCATTTAGATATTTAGATTGCCAAATAAAATAAGTTTTACCGGTACCAGAGTAAAACGATATAACGGGGAAAGTCAGAGGAAGCCAAAAAGTTGGTTACAGGAGGCCAAGTGGCCAAACCAAATGCAATTTGGTGCATTAGTGCAGTAAAAATTGGTGCGCAAAATTAGTTCGTAGCGGATGCGAGACTGCGTGCGTGTGTGTGTGTGTGTGTATGTGTGTGTCTCTTTCTTTTTTTTTTTTTTTTTTTTTTGGGGGGGGGGGGGGGGGGGGTGGGGGGGGGGGGGGGGGGGGGTTACACGGTAACGGGGCATCTCGCCTCAGGATCTACGTACACGTAAACTGATTTACCGTTGCAACACATGCAATAGATGGTCCTCGTTGTCGTGACCGCGCGCGCTCGTGTGTGTGTGTGTGTGTTATATTTTTAAAAATCAAAACAGTTTTAACCATTATTGGCGAGATTCCATCTTACACTCCCCAAACTCCAGATCTTAGTCTTAATGTTATCATTAAAAGACAAGCTTTGCGATTTATAGTTTAATTGAAGCCGAGTCGAAATATACTCTTACTACTGCTCTCTTGGTGGAAACGATTTATTCTGCATAAGCAATCTGCAGAAAAAAAACTGTCACTGTAAAAGGTTAAAATTTCACGAAGTACGCACCGTGAACACCGCTGTAACATTCCTTTGATCTACATCATCAGGCAACCCATTGTTTCTTTCATCTTTTCCCATTCCCCCTTACTATCCCCCCCATTCCCCCGCCCCATCTCTCTCTCTCTCTCTTTGTCATAATGTTATCCCTTCCCCTTCCCATCTCATTGTAAAATGAAAACGTTCTGCTGTTTGCAGATACATGTATGATTGTTTTGTTTTTTCTCTCTCACTAGGCATTTGAAAAAAAAAACAAAAACCTGAAAAAAAAACAAAACAACTTAACCTTTTAAAGGCGAATATCAATCTTACTTGGACCAAAAATAAAATCTTACCGTTTTCATCAAAAGACAAAAAACAAAATACAATTTAAAAACATGAGCTTTTATATAGGGCAATATCCACCCAACGTGCTCAAAGCGCTTTTTATCAATATTCTTACTGCTCTTATGGTGGAAACGTTTTTGTTTTTCTGCGTTAAAAAATAATATAAATGAAGACTATTATTTGAAAACAAAAAAAATCAGTGTCACTGGCAAAGGGTTAATTGCAGTACTCCTGCATCCTGTGAGACTCCTACGGCACTTGCTAATCATAAAAAAGGAAATAGCAATCAACAATACTAAGATGAAAAAAAGAAGAAGAAAAAAAAAAGTGGGGGGGGGGGGGGGGGGGAGCAAATCCAGTAGCAATGCAACCTTTTAGCGGCGAAATTCGATCTTTGACCTAACACCAAATCTTCTATCATCAAAAGACAAGTAACGGCAAAACGATTATAGACAATTGAAGTCCGAGTTGCGATAGTCTGACTGCTCTCTTGGTGGAAACGCTGTATTCCCCGTTAACAATAATAAAGATAAAAGCAAACTATTATCTAAAAGCAAAAAATTAGCTTCGCCGTTAAGGGGTTAAGAAAACCTGCAACTGCTGCCAGCATCCTTGAGATGCTCAACGTCACCCAAGGTCACCACGTCTCCCTTTCGTCTTCATGCAACACCCCCCCCCCTCACCCTCCACTCTCATGGTGGTGGTGGCGGCGGATAAAAAAGGCCTTTTTTTCTTTTATTCAATCAACTTGACTGCTGGTGGACCCTAGGCCTCTCTACAAGTCCAAGAAATAATACTCACTTTTTCTCTTCGCCAACGAAAATATCTACCCCCTACCGGTCTAATTATTTGTAGCAGACGACAAATTTCTCAAAAAGGTCACGTGACACTGTAAAAACAACACAGGAAGTCCATGAAAGCTTATTTACGACATTTCCTTTGAACCGTGTAAACAACAAAATTTCGTTTTCATTCGACTCAACGGGTCAGATTGGCCGGTATTTTTTTAACGAACTAAAGTTCTGAAAAATCAAAATGTTTCTTAGAAAGGTGAAAGATGCTAGTTTTTGAAACAGAGGTAGGTTTTTTAAAAAAAAATCTTTATATTTTACGTGAATGCATGCTCAAGGCGAGTTGGACGTGCAGCGGAGGTTGGTCGGCCAAAGGCGAGGCTCTCTAGTCATAAGTCTTCGTCTTAGACTTAGCAAAGGTGCTAGGGTGTTTGTTTTTCCTATTAGGGTTAGTTAGAGTAGAGGTTTATTTTTTCTTGGGGTTAGTTGAGGGAATATTACTTGAGTTGTTTCCCTTTGTAGGAGCTTTCGGAAGGCCTCCCTAGAGTTAAAGTTAATGATAATGTGTTGGCAATGTCAGAAAAAAAAATTAATAAATGAATGCATTTCATTCCTTTGTTACGTGACGAATGCATGTCTTCCAGCATCCGTTCCACTCAATAGTGCAACATACCCATTAGAGCCTTAGCTTCTTTTGATCTTTAGAATTCGGATCACAAAACCCAACTTCTTGCGAGGATTATCAAGTTTAGTAAATTTGAAAGGCGGCATGCCAGGCCGGCCAGACACATTGATTTTCACAGTGATGCCAGGTGCCTTTGCAAAAATTCCACCAACATTTGCCCAAAACTCGAAATTTTTTTTTTTTAAATCTGCCATTTGATTTGAATTACTTATAATTAACAATAGTGTATTGTCTCTGAATTAAAAATTATGTTATTAAACGCTACTCAACAATTACAACCGTTTTCTCTTTAAAGGCATGAACATTCGGATTGACAATTTTGTTTTGAGCGGGAGTTAGACTGTCGGATATTGTTTTCACCTTCGGTTAATCTGAATTAGTAGTAGTAGTAGTAGTAGTAGTAGTAGTAGTAGTAGTAGTAGTAGTAGTAGTAGTAGTAGTAGTAGTAGTAGTAGTAGTAGTAGTAGTAGTAGTAGTAGTAGTAGTAGTAGTAGTAAGCTTCGCAGTCCGAATGACGCTTGCTGAGAATTGTGTGATTCAGCCATGGTCGATATGTATAGCTTCTCTCTCCATCCATGTTGTTAATTGTTTCCATTGGTCACGGTCCTGGGCCAGAGTTTTGAGGCTGTCAAGATCTTGTTGTGAATAAGGTTGTGTAATAAAGATATAGGACAACAGTCCACTCACAATAGGTGCTCCTCCAAGTCACTTTATGGGGGGGAAGAGAAATAATTAGACTTGGTTGCTATACATTTCCTTTTTGAAAGGGTATACAAATCATCAAAAATCCTTATTCAAAAAATCAAAAATTAATCCGCCATCCGCCAGGCCATTCCTCCCCCCCCCCCCCCGCCACTAGATGATAAGAATCCGCCAATTTGGCGAAAAATCCTCCAACCTGGCTACACTGGATTTGAGGTGCATTACAGTTTGATCATTCTCTGCATATCGTTGTTTCTCAGTATCTTCAAAATATCGCATTATTAACATTTCACATCACCATTCTCCATTCTGTTTCTTTTCATGAATAACGAAAACGAACGCTATATATTATTCGCAGTACTATTGCGAATAGAGGAAATCACTATTCGCAATAGTAGAAGTTCTCTCCAGTCTCTGATCATTGGTTGGTGTCCCCTCACTGAACACAACACTGTATTTTCTGTTCAAAATGGCGTGTTGTCGAATGACTTGAAGTTGAATGAGAGGTTGTTAGTTTGAGATAGAATGACAGAAAAGGAGGGATGATTGAAATATTTTGTGTGACTGAGAATTGATATTTTGAACGTTTCAACTTTTCCTTCAAGTCTGAAATATGACGAGATCATGTTTTTGTTTTGTTTTTGAAACCCCAATCCACCCCATGAAAAATACCTCGTCCCCACCTCTCCGACTTGATCATTCGTCCACATCTTGAAATCTATCAGTCAGCTTTTCTGTCAGAATACTTTAAAGAGAATAGCTCCGGCCCCGTTTATTGTTTTATTTACAGTTAGTTAAATTATGTTTTACAAAAGTTTTAGGAATCTCTCTCTCTCTCTCTCTCTCCCTCTCTCTCTCTCTCTCTCTCTCTCTCTCTCTCTCTCACTCTCGCCGTTGCTCATGGTTCATATCTAGTGCTCCTGCAAAATAATAGAAGTTATCATCAATAAACTACATCTACTAACTACAGTCATCATTTGCAGTCATATGGGGGAGGCCCTCAGAAAGCTCCTCGTACTAAGGGAATCAACCCAAATATTCCCTCAACTAATCCTAAGAAAGAAAAACAAAAACAAACAAAAAAAAAAACAACAAAAAAAAAAACAAACCAAAACAAAACAAACAAACAAAAAAAAAAAACAAAAAAAAAAAACAAAACAAAAACAACAAAACAAAACAAAACCTAGTACCTTTAACTAAACCTAATAACTATTGTGATTTTCCCCCTGACACTTTGTTATAAAAGACAACTCTGTAAGAATTTATTTCAATGAAACAAATCATGAGTTACTTCCCTTACCTATTGTGGAAATATATTTTTTCCTGACACTGTATTACAAATGGTAAGTCTGTCAGACTTCTTTCAACAAAATAAATAATGAGTTCTTCCCTTAGGGGCAGCGTGGCTCAGCGGTACGGTCTTCGCTTCGTACCCGAAATGTACCGAGTTCGATTACCCGTTGGGCTGTGTGGCCTTGAGCAAGTCACCTCGCCCTAGCTCAATTTGCGGCGCTGCACTGCGGCTGACGCCTGGGTTATTCCAGTATTCCCTTAGAATAGACCATATGGGATGAATAAAGGGAATTTTTTATTTTATTTTTATTTTATTAACTGTCGTGATTTTTTTTCTAACACTGTATTACAAAAGGTAACTCTGTAATAAACTTTTCAATGAAAGAAATCATGAGTTGTTTCCCTCACCTATTGTGAAGTATTTTTGTTCTTGACACTGTTTAACAAAAGGTAATTCTGTAATACTCTTCTCAACGAAAAAGATAACGATATAACTCTGTAATGCTGTATTCTTCTCTTCCTGTACATTGAGCCTGTTGTTGTAGACTTCTTCCAAGTTATTGGACGTCGTCGGAACTCATTCCCGGCATTAAAAACCAAAATAGACAAATGAATAAAGAAGCAATTGAAACAAACAAACAAAAAAAAAAAAAGAAAAAAAAAAAACCAACAACAAAAAACAAAAGAAAACAAAACAAAAACTAAAACAAAACAAAAAAAAAATAACCCGAAAAAAAAAAGTCATTTTAACAAACTGAACGACACGTATCCATTTGCGGTTCTGACAAACCAGATTTTGTGGTTATGTGGTCTTGTGGTATGGCACTCGCTTTCGGATCGGAAGGTCCTGGGTTCGAGCCTCGCGCTCGGCGCACAGTTGAGTCCTTGGAAAAGGCTCTTTATTCACATTTTCTCACCGTTCTAAAGTGTAAAATGAGTACCTGGTCGTTAACAGCGTTGTCTTTGTTTCGAAAGAATTGTAATATCGCTTAACAGGCGCCATGTCCCGTTCAACATGTTATATGTTGCTGTTGACCAGGGACCTATTGTAAAGCGCTTTGAGCACATTTAGTGGCATTTAGTTGATATTGCGCTATATAAAGTCTGATGTCACGCCACCTGGCAACGGCGGCCATCTTGGTTCTAAACAAAGAAAATCATTACTTTTTATTCTTCTTGCTGGCGAGAACTTTTCATATACCTTTTGATCAGGATGTGTAAAGTTAAAACATGATCAAATTTATGTTTTTCTTTTCTCTGGATATGCTTTTATGCTCGTCGGAGAAATATTTCATACGGGCGTCCGCCATTGTTCCGATAGTTTAGAGCCAGTGTTACTTAGTTACCATGCGTCATTAGGAAGGAAGTGACGTTATGACTGTTGAAGGTGTATTCCCATCAGTTTTCAGACCTGGAAATATGTTTACGTCGCCAGTGACAACAAGATTGTTTAATGAATCAGACTGAAATTAGACCACAACTTATCCGGGATATTTTGAAAAAACAAAAAAAAAAACAAAAAAACCCAATAAACATAAAAAAAAACAAAAAAACAAAAACAACACCAAACAACAAAAGACAAACCAAAATGAATGAATTAATTGAATGAGTAAGATTGAGCTTTAAATTAAAATTAAATTGAGGTTTTATATAGCGCAATATCCACTAAACGTGCTCAAAGCACTTTACAAGAGATTCCTGGCCAACAGCAACATTTAACATGTAGGACGAGACATGACGCCTTTTATTATTATTTTTATTTTCTCGGACAGAGACAACGCTGTTAACGGCCATGTACTCATTTTACAGCTGAGTACGGTTAGAGAATATGAGTAAAGAGCCTTCTCCGAGGACTCAACTATGCGCTGAGCGAGGCTCGAACCCAGGACCTTCCGATCCACAAGACCACAAAGCCACACAATAAATAGAACCTGCCGCATAATGCAATGAAATGGGAATATAAAAATGCATTTCATCGGATTGGAGCTGACCCTACTTGTACAGCTAATCCATTCCTATGAAGGCACGGCTCAGAGCCATTAGACACAAAGGCGAAGTTTCTCCTAGTTTCTTTAGCGCTCTACGGACAATAGCAATTGCTTGCTACCCTCTGAACAGGACGCTAGTCTATCGCAAAAGTACTTTCCTCCAAATCTATCAGACCCAGCTACCCAATCACTGCTGGGTGGACAGGGAGGGATGGGGGACGTGGAAGGGGGTGGGGATAAGTATAAAATAACCCCAAGAAGGCTGTATGGTTTGTTTTATTTAAAATTTAATTTAGCAATGTCGTGTGTGAGTAAGGGTCAGGTTTATTTTCATGAATATAATAAATACATTATAACAACAAGAAACGTTTTCAGTACAGTACTCGCCGGATTCTAGCGCGCTCCCGTGAGAAGCCAAAAAGCGCGCTATAATCCGAACTTGTTAAAAATCCGATCCTCAAGAAAGGTAATCAATATATTCGGTCACCCAACATTGCCGGCGTGTTGAATGACACGGCGTGTTGGAATTCACCGTGCTAGAATGCAGCGAGTACTGTAGTGTAGGTAATACCTTTGGACTGAGGTCATAGAAACATAGGTAGACCCACCGTCTCAAAACAATATTATATCGGAGTGATATCGATAGTGACAAATTGAATCTATGGTAATAAAAAAGAAGAATTGAAACTTCGATTACGTTAAAGCTGTTTTCTCTCTCTCTCTCTCTCTCTCCTCTCTCTCTCTCTCTCTCTCTCTCTCTTCTCTCTCTCTCTCTCTCTCTCTTCTTTTTTTCTCGTGATATTATTATTTTATATATTATATATATATATATAATATATATATATATATATATATATATTGTGTGTGTGTGTATGTGTGTGTGAGTGTGTGACAAGTGCGGCACACACACACACACACACACACACACGTATATTGTATGAAATGTGTACTCGTTGGTTCAACCCAAAAGTTCACATTCCTGATCATTTTATTTTTAAATTCACGTTTTTTTGAGGGATGTCATTTTTTCCGACTATAGCCGGAAGAAAGCCGGAAATTTTTAATTTCCCGACTGACCTTGTACGGTATTGGTGAATTGATCTTTCAAAAAGATGAAAGTTTTGGTTGTTAGTAATAATAGACATAGATAGATTTAAGGGGAAGCTGGATGAATATGCATCCTTTTCTATGATTTTAGGGTGATTCCATTTGCGGAAGAAAAGCTTTGCACGAAATATTTTTATATATGAGAATAATTTTCAGGCTTTAAAAATATTTTTAACAGAGGACACGCCTGATTTTGCCATCCGCTTCACTCCGACATAATACCAGTATGGCGAGACGGGGAACATTTTGTCACAGTAACAAAATATCTAAATCATAACAAATATAATTACATTATGGTGATGACGGTAATAATTGGATAACAAGTTAGAATAGGGCAGTGAAGTCGTGACGTCACATCTTCCACTCTTCCGGTTCCAAACCCATTGGAAGTGTGTATGTAACCTATTGAATGATACAGTGGCATAACTATTTTAGTAGTCAAAATGTATAAGCAGATTCATAGGATTACGCGACGGAAAAGAGATAGGATGGACGATCTTTATTGAAGACCAGCATTTCTTTGAATGACTTACTGACTTAAGGCCTTTCGCTTCCTAATGACCCTATCGGAACGCCTCGGCTGCCTCTCTGATTATCCGCGTCATTTCCTTCCACAGTTCATGGTCTTTTGCTGTCGATGCTAATAATTTCGTAAGGTCTTGCTTTGATTTTAATTCTTTGTTTTTTTTGAAGGCGTTTTAGGTCTTTATTGAGGACAGTGTGAATTGACGTGGGTGGTCTACCTTGATATTTCTTGTGTCCAGATGGGTAGAAAAAAAAAGTATTCATGGCTTTTTATTTAGACTAGAAAATAAATTGTTTTTTGTTTTTTGTTTTGTTTTTAAGGGGTTTACGGCGCTTGCAACACATTAAGGTCATATCAGCGCCAGTAAAAAGGAAAAAAATGGGATAGTGAAAAGTTCTAGAATTACAATTAAAGCACAAATAAAAGGTTAGACAAAGGGGAATTGGTTCAAATAGGGAACAGATGTAGATTCCATGAGCATACCACCAATGTACTTAGTTTGAGATCACCTATAAGTCTCATCCGGACACAAGCACAAAATCAAACAAAGAGGAATACACTCAAATGCTTGCATTATACATTAAAAATAACAAATATAATAACACATAACAGAGAGATGATTTACAAGGAAAAAAATATCATCTCCCAAAACAATAACTAAACATTCGACTATTTCCCTCCAAGCCAAAGAACTCCGGCAAGATCAGGACAAAACTAAGTAATCTCATTCCAAGACAATGACAGAAAACAATTGGAAAACGGGTATGGGGGGATAGAAGACACGGTATTTACCTCCCTGCCCACTATGGGAGGTCAGGATCCCCACCCAGAGAAAATAAATTATTATCACTCTGAAACCAGAAGATCAGTTACACAAGGTATGTATCCAGTCCTATTGGGAACTGGTTTCACACTTTCAATGAGTTAGGAACCTATCTTTTGACATCACATTTTTGTTCCCTATTACAACAAGCTGCTGACGGTAATAATTGGATAACGATTAGAATGACACAGACATTGCTGTGTTGGTTTCTCTATCACTCTATTTCATCGTTTCGATCTTTCTATTCCTATCTATCTATTATCTATCTATCTATCTATCTATCTATCTATCTATCTATCTATCTATCTATCTATCTATCTATCTATCTATCTATCTATATCAGTAATAGTTTTGGCGCTGCCCTGCGGCTGGCGCCTAAATTATTCCAGTCTTCCCCTTGAAATGGACTCTAAAGACAAATTCCCACCTTCGTGATGAAGAGAGGGAATTTTGAAACGGTATTTCGTTATTTTTCTATCGCATTCTCTCCTTCCCTCCCCCTTCTCTCTCTTTCTCTATCTCTCTCTGTCTCTCTCTCTCCCTCTCTCGTCTCTCTCTTTCTCTCTCTCTCTCTCTCTTTGTGATAGATACTCGTAGATAGATAGATAGATAGATAGATAGATAGACAGATAGATAGAAAGATAGATAGATAGAGAGAGAAAGAGAGGGAGAGGGACAGACATACAGAGAGAGAGAGAGAGAGAGAAAGAGAGAGATAGATAGATAGATAGAGAGAGAGAGAGAGAGAGAGAGAGAGAGAGAGAGAGAGAGAGAGAGAGAGACAGACAGACAGGTTTTAATTTAACAGTTCAGTGTGTTGTAAACATTCAAATAATAACAAAAACCATTTTGGTTCGAATGAAAAGACACAAATTAAAACAATTTAAAAATTCATAGTTGAGACATCAATGCTGAGGTTTCTGGCATAATCGGATTCAATAGTCTGATGTCACGTCGCCCAGCAACGTCGGCCGTCGTGGTTCTAAACAAAGAAAATGGGTACTTTTTATTCTTCATGCTGGCTAGAACTTTTCATATATCATGTGATCAGAATGTATAAAAGTCAAAACATGATCATATTTATAATGTTTTTCTCCTCTGGATGCACTTTTATGCTCGTCTGAGAAATATTTCATAAGGGCGTCCGTAATTGTTCCAATAGTTTAGAGCCAGTTGCTAAGTTACCATGCGTCATTACGAGGGAAGTGACGTCATGACTGGTGAAGCATTTTTACGACGGTCAGAATAAAATAATGATAATTAATATTAATACACATCCTCATAATGGTTATATTTACACAATTTCATGTAACATAAAACAATGTAGTTATTTACATGACGATAATGGTTATTATATCATTTACATAATCACATTGTAGGGGCCGAATCAGTCATTGTGCCATTTACATCTGTCATTGTATGTATTAACTATACACAATATTATTACAGTCAGATAGACTGAACGATGTCGAGGGCGTCTGAATGTAACGTTGAGACAAATAAAAACAATAATTTCTATTTCTTTTTAATAATTAAAAACTGGGCTTTTATATAGAGCAATATCCACTAAATGTGTGGTGGCCCAGGAAAACAGGGTGTAATGTGAAAAAATAACTTTTCTTCATGTTTAGGCTTTCTGATAGAGCAGCTTTCGCTGATTATTATGCTTTTTAAATTATGTTTCTAGCTTAATTAGTGACAACATTAGACCACTTCAAAGCGGCTGACACCAATGGCAATGAAACTGAGAAAAACGGATTTTAAAATTGAACTCGTATTTTTCATAGCGCTTTATAAGGGGTCCCTGGCCAACAGCAACATTTAACATTTCGGACGGGACATGACGCCTGGTAGGCGATGTTGCAATTTTTTTCGGACAGAGACAACGATATAAACGGCCAGGTATTCATTTTACACCTGGGTACGGTGAGAGAATGTTAGTAAGGAGTCATTTCCAATGACTCAACTATTCGCCGAGCGTGGCTCGAACCCAGGACCTTCCGATCCGAAAGTGAGTGTCATACCACTAGACCACATAACCGCACAGCGCCCTTTTCCACCAAAGTGCTTGGAAGCGCTTATATATAATATATGCACAAGCTATCAAGGACTATGTCATTCAATAAAATCAATAAAATCACGCACAGAAAACTGAAAGGAAATACTCTGTCTTCAAAGAGGCTTTAACCCTCTCCTTACCAACTATAAGAAGATCGTCACATTCGTTACGATACAACCAACATTTTTCTTATTCAGAATTCTTTTGTACATCATAAAATTTAAAGAAAATGAACAGTGTGTTGTAGAGCATGTTTTACGTAAGAAATTATTTATCCCAAGAACTTTACTACTATTGTCTTTGAGTCATAAAAAATATATTTTTGTGTTAGTTGGGTGTGAAGTTTTCAGGAAAATCCTGAAAATGGCTGGTAAGGAGAGAATTAAAGGAAAACAGGGAATTACGGTATCTCGGGTCTGCTGATAACTTCGACTTAGGAATCTAACGGTTCAAGTACAGGGAAGTAGATGCGGCTATGTGGTAAATAGTAAATAAATAGTAAATAATGAATTTATATAGCGCCTAAACATCCACGTCAATCGTGCTCTGCGGCGCTTTACATAATAATAATAAAAAAAATAAATATAAAGATAAAAAAAGATAAAAATGTTTAAAAACAACAAAATTGGTCTAGTGGTATGACACTCGCTTTCGGATCAGAAGGTCCTGGGTTCGAGCCTCGCGCTCGCTCGCACATAGTTGAGTCCTTGGAAAAGGCTCTTTATTCACATTCTCTCACCGTACTCAGGTGTAAAATGAGTACCTGGCCGTTAACAGCGTTGTCCTTGTCCGAAAAATTGTAATATCGCCTTACAGGCGTCATGTCCCGTCCTACTTTTTAAAATGTTGCTGTTGACCAGGGACCCCTTGTAAAGCGTGTCGAGCAGATTCAGTGGATATTGCGTTATATAAAGCTCAATTTTTTAATTTTTTTTTTAGATGAGAGGATAGAGCGATTCGGATTGTAGATAGAAAGAAGAGATGACAAGTAGTTGGGAGTTGGGAACAGTGCCGTGGATGCACTTAACTCACTCAATCCTAGAGATTTTTGCTACTTTTCAAAATTGGAAAAAATGTATTTAAAATGAGCATGTAAATAGATAGTTTTATTCAACTACCATTAACATGTAAAATCTAAAGACATTAGCTTTGATACTACGTCTTACTTATTTGTCTCAGAAAAATGTAATAAATAGGCATGGGGTAAAAGTAACCAGGGTAAACTACGGATATAGTCGGTGTTAGGGTTGAGTGAGTAAAAACAGTGACTGCAATGAATGGAAATGAGGATTTACTTTTTCACTTTATAGACTCGATCCAATCGTAATTTGTAAAAGCAAGTTGAAACTTTCATTTTTTTTTGGTTTGTTTTTTTTTAAAAAAGGGTTTTACGGCGCTTGCAACACATTTAGGTCATATCAGCGCCAGTTAAAAGAAGAAAATGGAATAGTCAAAATATTCGAGATTTATAATCCAAGATAAAAGTAAGACAAAGGGGAACTGGCTCATATTGGGAACAGATGTAGATTCCAAGAGCATCGATGCACTTAGTTTGAGATCACCTTAA
This sequence comes from Berghia stephanieae, assembly GCF_034508935.2. Lineage (NCBI taxonomy): Eukaryota > Metazoa > Mollusca > Gastropoda > Nudibranchia > Aeolidiidae > Berghia > Berghia stephanieae. The sequence goes on from NC_088364.1 coordinate 10,570,804, forward strand.
AGTCTCATCCAGACACCAGCACAAGATCCCACAAAGAGGAACACACTCAAATGCTTACAGAATACATAACTAACAATACACGAGAGAGGGATTATTTGAAAGCGAAAAAAAATCATCTACCACAACTATAAATATTTATCCGACTGTTTCCCTCCCATCCAAGGACTCCAGCCAGGGCTGGGACAAAACTTAAGTAATCCCATTCCAAGACAAAGGCAGAAAGCAACTCGGAAAACAGATATAAAGGGATAAAAGACACAGCGTGACCTCTTGCCCATCATGGGAGGTCAAGAGACCCCGCCCTGAACTCAATGTGTTTTATCTATTGTCACATATCGTTTAGCTCTCTCCTTACCAGCTATTTTTAGAATTTCCCCCAAAAATTCACACCCACCCGACACAAAATATACTTTTCCTAATCAAACAAAAAAGTAACAAGTGCATTCTATACAGAATGTTGTTCAGCAAAATGATGTCTACAACACAGTGTTTAGTATTTATATCTGTAATCAAAGCATTTTGTTAGATTTTGTGATGTAAAAAAAAAATCAGAATGAGACAATTGTCGGTTGCATCGTAACGAATGTGACGATTTTCCTATAGTATATGGGTGGTAAGGAAAGGGTTAACTACAATGAATGGCAATGGGAATATTCTGTTTGTCTCTGTCGACTCGATGTCAATCGTAATTTGTAAAAAAGCAAGTTAAAGCATTTGATCTATTGACGATCTTGAATGATTGAATGAATGATTGAATGAATGGATGAATGAATGAATGACTGAATGAATGAATGAATGAATTAATGATGAAACAAAGGATGGAATGAGTGCATAAATATTCAAATGTAAATATGTAGATAAAACAAAAATAGATAGATTAATATGAAGACTTAGATTGCAATTGTTATGACTGATGAATAAATAACCTAGGTATCAATTATCAAAAGTCATTCAAGACTTCATAACCGCAATAATAATAATAATAATAATAATAATAATAATAATAATAATAATAATAATAATAATAATAATAATAAAATAATAATAATAATAATAATAATAATAATAATAATAATAATAATAATAACAATAATAATAGTAATAATAATGATAACAATAATAATAACAATAATAATAATAATAATAATAAAACAATAATATCAATAATGATGATAATAATAACATAATAATAATATTAATAATAATAATAATAATAATTAATAATAATAATAATAATAATAATAATAATAATAATAATAATAATAATAATAACTTAAACCTATCAACCCGATTGACAAGTCTTCCAATTTGTGAGCACTAATCACAATGTTTTGAAACTGTAATGAATAGAATTGCAATGCATTTTTAACTCGCTTGAGTCAGAAATAGTTAAGAATCTGTATTCTTGAAGCACCCGTCTTGATACGGCTATCATATTTAATAAAACTTACTATTCACAAAATATATGCTCGCCATATGAACGTGTAAGTACAAACAACACAAAAAACTGTGTGTAACCTTAAAAAATGTTCGTCTGATTGATATATTTTAGTGAGAACTAATCATCGAATTGGCGGTCTAAAAACAAGAACAAAAAGCTGACTGACGTCAAGTTCATTTCATATATCGATGCTGGTTTTGGTATCCGCCTCGTAGACCGTAGCCATCGTTATGTTATAGCCTGACACTGAAATCCAAAAGGACTGGCAGTTTGACGTCATTATTTGGTTTTTGCTCCGCCTAGTGAGTTGTCGTTAGTAGAGCTCATGGAAACAAGTTATTTCATTGGTTGAACAATTGAATACAACTCACGATTTGATTTCTTTTGTGGCAAAAGACTGGCATTTTGACGTCATTTTTTTTGGTCAGTATCAGGCCATAACTTTACGAAGGCCACAGTATCAGGCCATAACTTTACGAAGGCCACGCTAGTAGACCGCAGCCATCGTTAACATGATAGCCTTACACTAGAACCCTCCGCCATTTTTTAGGTTTATGCAGCGTCTAGTGAGTTTTCGCTAGTAGTGCTCAAGGAATCAAGTGATTCTATGTGTTGAACTATTGAATACAACTCACGATTTGTTTTCTTTTGTGTCCAAAGACTTGTTTTTTGACGTCATTTTTTTTGGTCAGTGTCAGGCTGTTAGTTAATGATGGCTACGAGTTGACGCCCGTTCATCTTGGAATAGTCATGACAATGGATAAGAGTGCAGAGGCGACAAAACACGACGGTTTTCACCTCCCAATATGAAGAAGGTACGTGCTGTTTGGTCTTGAAAACGTAATCATATATATATATATATATCGTTGGTAACAACAAGAATGTGCGAGTAGGAAAGTGCCAGATAACACTAGAGAATATTTTTTTTTTTCGCGGCGGTGGTGGGGTTTGAACCCGCTACCTTATTGGTACGACAACTCCGCTTGGCCGGTGAGAGCATGAGTCTATCGTATGAGCTATCCACAATCGTCACGCTCTCACCGGCCAGGCGGAGTTGTCGTACCAATAAGGTCGCAGGTTCAAACTCCACCACCGCCGCGAAAATGTTTTATTCTCTATTGTCTTCTGACACTTTCCAACTCACTCATCTTGTTGATACCAACATAAAGTGCCTGCTCCACTCACTTTTCTGAATTAATAATATCGTTGAGACGTACAAGGTGCTGTTTTCATGGCTGCTCAGAGAAATTCTTTTCACACAGTCATACAGTCACACAAGTGGTGAAAAATTTAATTAAAATAGCAAGATATTCCGTATGTGAGAAAGAATGATAAGGAAAAACGACGACGACAACAACAACAGCAAAATGAAATAAATAGGTCAGTTCGAATTAACCCGAGTGTTATAATCACGGTTGGCTCAACAATATCCTTTTGTCTCTGAATAAATAATTCAAACACGCGTAAAATTCAAATAAAAAATGAGTGGTAAATGAGAATACTGGACCTTTCCATATCATAAGAAAGTGTCTGCAAGTTTTTTTTTAAAATACAAAAATTGATACATCTATCGTTTTAACAACAATCAATTATTTTAAACGTGCGTCGATTTTACTCCGTTCCGCGCATGGTAATTGGCGAGCTCTTTTTGATCAGAGCGAGTACAAGTCTTGATGTGGTTCCGGTGATCGTAGATACTGCCTACCGAATAATGCTGGTGTTGCGGGTAACTGCCCAGCATACTCCCGTTCATCATGGACGAGTCCCGTCTTAGATTCGATTCCCGGCTGGTGTTCTGCACCACGCTGCTGTAGACCGAGCGATTCGAGTAGAGGGTACGGAGTTCCTGCTTCGTGCAGCAAATCATAGCTTTGATTCGGCGTCGTATTTTCTGGCTGAAGAGACAGTACACTAGGGGATTCATGCAGCTGTTGGAGGTACCAAGCCACTGGGCAAAAGGAACGAAGTAACTCGTGATGATGGCTTCGTCTGTATTTGCTGGTGGGCTGAACAGCCTCTTTAATTGGAAGATGTACATAGGGAGCCATGAGAACGTGAACAGGACGACGACGACAATCAGCATTTTAACAACTCGGATTTTAGATTTTTCTATGACGCCTTTGCTAGAAGTGATACCCGGTGCATCGCGGTGCCAAACGCGGTAGCCTATGAGAACGTAGCACACCACGATGAAGAACAGCGGAAGTGCGTAGCACGTGAGAAAAATGACGCCGAGAAAAAACGCCTGTCGGTGATGGTTGTCCGGAAATTTGTCGAAACAGATGTCGTATGTGAAGTTGCCGTTGTCGATATGCTCCTCGAGTTCGTAGTACAGCGCCCAGGGGGTCATCAGAGCAATGGCGACCACCCAGATGATGACGAGGATGATCCGTGTGATGCATTTGGTGTTTCTTGGCCTCATCACATGACAGATGGCCACATATCTGTGGATTTAAGTAAGATGAATAAGCGATGGTTAAGTTTATTGGACATTTTCGTGAAAATGGCACTGAGTAGAAAGAGTATAAAGTACAAGTAAATTTCCGAAGGCAAAAGTTTTTTTTTTCTTTTGTCAAAATGAAAAAAAGAAAGCTTTTTTTCAGTTCAATGCCGAACGACTCGACACATGTATCGTGATTTGCATAGGGAAAGGAAGATTTGATGTGTCGAGCTGTAACCCTAATTTAGAGGATTCGGATAGCTCAAAGGCTAGAACACACGTCTCAGAAAAATGTAAGAGTTTCGACCCTAGAGTTGAGGTGGTTTTTTTTGCCTGACTCCTCTGTGTACCAAAGGGTAAATGGCTTGTTTGGTCTCCTAGATTTGACGGAAAGTTCTAGGGTCCTATCCAAAGGTAATTACGGTACATTTAACACTATAAAAACAGTAAATGTATATTGTAATGCAAAATAAGTGGCGCAGGTTTAGAGGGGTATGATACTTTCCAGCTGGGTGACGCATCGCAAGGACGACATATAAACCACCCACCAATTACGTTAAGGATTTTCCTGATAGACAAACAAATACAAGGTTTGTATACAAAATGTTTTCCAAATACTCCCCATCGTTCTGACAAATGTTCTCTTATCTGTCTGTTATAAATAATATATATATATATATATATATATATATATATATATTATATATATATATATATATATATATACAAATTCCCTCTATTCATCCCAAAGGGGAGATTTGTCTCGAGGGTCTATTCTAAGGGAAGACTGGAATAACCCAGGCATCAGCCGCAGTGCAGCGCCGCAAGTTGAGCTAGGGCGAGGTGACTTGTTCAAGGCCACACAGCGCAGCGGCGGGTGATCAAACTCGGTTCCTCTTGGGTACGCAGCAAAGACAAGGAATAGAAGCGATATTTTTGGGGGTCGTGGATAGCTCATACGGCAGAGTCACGATCTCCCTGGCCATGCAGAGTTGTACCAGTAAGGTCGCGGGTTCGAGCCCCCATCGCCGCCGTGAAATTTTTATCCTCTGTTGTCTTCTGGCACTTTCCTACTCACTTCATTTCTTGTTGCTATCAGTGTACTTAGTTTGAATGACATAAAAGTCTCATCCGGACACAAGCACAGGATCCCACTAACAAGAAGACACTCGAATGTTTACAGAATATATCCAAAACAGAAAACACAACCAACAATGCACAACAGAGAGATGATTTACAAGGAAGAACATCACTCCCAAAACTAATACTAAACACTTGTCTGCTTCTCTTTCAGCTCAGGACAAGACCTAGCAATCCTATTCCAAGACAAAGACAGAAAGCAACTTGGAAAACAGATATAATATGGAGATAGAATTCACAGCAAGTGACTTCCTGTCCAACATTGGCAACGAGCCCTTCCTCTGTCTAGAGATAACATGTTAGTAAATACTTCGCTGATTTACCAATCTGATATAATGTGTTATCAAGCCTAAACTGTCGTACTCGGTAAAAAAACACGCGTTTAAATTTTGGTCAGAAAACCCGTCCTTCAAATATCGATCGATCAAAATGACCCTCGACTTATCAAAAACTCTTAAAACTGCGACTGTCCCAGGTTTGATAGTTTTTGATAAGATAAGTGTAATCTTAATCGACTGATATTGGAAGGGCGAGTTTTATGGCCCAAATTTTAAATACGTGTTTTTTTTTCCAGAGTACTTAGGTAAAAGATGAAGTTTTTCTAGTCCAATTACACGTCTCTTTCTCTCTCTCTATCTCTCTCTCTCTGTCTCTCTCCCCCCCTCTCTCTATGTCTCTCTCTCCCTCTACCCCTCTTTCCCTATATCTCTTCCTCTCTCTCTGTCTCTCTCCCCCCTCTCTCTCTATGTCTCCCTCTCTCTCCCTCCCTCTACCCCTCTTTCCCTATCTCTCTTTCTCTCTCTGTGTGTCTCTCCCCCTCCACTCTCTCTCTATGTCTTTCTCTCCCCCTCTCTCTCCCTCTACCCCTCTTTCTCTACCTCTCTTCCTCTCTCTCGGTGTCTCTCTCCCCCCTCTCTCTCTATGTCTCTTTCTCCCCCCTCTCTCTCTTTCTCAATCTCTCTTCCTCTCTCTGTGTGCCTCCCCCCTCTCTCTCTTCTTGTTTAATGTCGAAACAGTAGACAAGTACCAGCTACGACTCGTATTTACAGAGATTAATAGTAACTTGCCAGTATCTCTAGTACGGTATTTACTTGTCTGGAGACCCAAATTGCTGTTGTCTCATCGATGTCAATGAAAAAAAGAATCCCTCAAACCAACACGGGACAATTTCCATTACACACCAGTGATGAACACTCGTATTCCGATAATGTCAGATCGGTTTAAAAAACAAAAAACAAAACATACTACTCGATAATTTAGATCAATACTCCAATACTTCTAAATTGTACAGGACAGCCCCCCCCCTCCCCCCCCAAAAAAAAAAAAAAATTAACCCCCCCCCAAAAAAAAAAAAACAACCCCAAAAAACAAACAAACAAACAAAAACAAAACAAAAACAAAACAAAACTCCAAAAAAAAATAAATAAACAAACTACAGGAGTTTAAAAACTGGGCGTTTAAAAAGAAAAATACAGTGCAGGATTTTTGATTTTCATACCTAATAAGAGCACAAGTTTCATCTTTTGACACGATATGCATCGAAATCTGCATATCAAATTTAAGGTTCGATCTCCGTTCGTTTGCTTTTGAAGCGGGGGTGCTCTACCAACTGAGCTATCTGGACCACCGTTGTAAAGAAGATAGATACGAAATAATATAAATATTTACAAGTGTGCATTTGATCTGGTATTTTCAAGGTTTATATTTTAGCGTCGAAATCTCCATATTGAATTCAGTGAAAAAGAAAAACGATTTTTCAATTTTTTGTTTATAGATAGTTCGAAGATGACGTCACTCAGGTCTTTGTTATTGTTTTTTGTCATCCGCGTTTATGAGTAATGCTTACTGAACTGTATTAACCTGACTATAAACGTTCATGGATACACACAGTTTTGTGTGTTGGTCCGTTATACTTCCGGATGGCAATGTTATGGACTTCTTAGCCAAGCGCATACTATCTACTATCTATAGTGCTGAAGATTTGAAAAAGTGTGGATGAACAGTGTCCGACAAACACAAAAGAGAAAAAAAAAATAAATATAGCATTTATATGGCGCAATATCCACGTGCTCAAAGCGCTTTACCAGCAGCAACACGTAACATTTAGGACGGGTTCATGACGCCTGTTAGGAGTTAATGCATTTTTTGTGACAGACACAACGCTGTTAATTTCCCGGAACTCATTTTACACGGTGAGAGAATGTGAAAAAAGAGGCTTTTCCAAGGACTCAACTATACACCGAGCGAGGCTCGAACCGAGCAATGAGTACCTGGCCGTTAACAGCATTGTCTCTGTCCGAAAAAAAATAATTGTAATATCGCCTAAACAGGCTTCATGTCCCCGTCCTACATGTTACATGTTGCTGTTGGCCAGGGACTCCTTGTAAAGCGCTTTGGGCACGTTTACTGGATATTGCGCTATATAAAAAAAGCCCCCCCCCCAAAAAAAAAAAAAACAAACCAAAAAAAAAAAACCCCAAAAAAACCAAAAAAAAACCCAACCACCCCCCCCCCCCCAAAAAAAAAAAAAAAAAAAAAACAAAAAAACCCCCCAAAAACCCAACAAAATTTAAAAAAAAAAACAAAACAAAAACGAAAAACAAAAAAAAAAAAAAAACACACACAAAAAACAAAACAAAAACAAAACAAAACAAAACAAAAACCCTTCAATCAACAGGTACACTATGCCTACCTGTCCACCGCTATCACTACCAGGGTATTGACGGAAGCACACACCGCTACCCCTTGCAGAAACGGGACAGCCTTGCACATGAACGCACCGAACAACCAACCTGTAGAGAAGAGACGAATAACAAATACAAATAAATATAATATTTGGACATAAATTGTATAGGGAATGAGATTAGCGGAAGAGTAGCGTCCTTTGATTGGACGTCACCGGCGGAAAAGTTATTAGAGAGAGAACGTCATGTTGGTTGTGCGCATGCGTCTCTCGTCCTCGCTTCCGGTGAAAGCGGCATGAGACACTTCACCGAAAGCGAGGACGAGAGAGACGCATGCGCAAAACCAAATTGACGTTCTCTCTGTAACGTGACGTCCAATCAAGGGACGATACTCTTCCGCTAATGTCATTCCCTATGGCGCGTGTCTATGGATAAGGATATACATACTTACATGTGAGTGTGAGGCTGGCTGAGAAAACCCGGATAGATGGGGCAAGCTTCGATTCAATACCTATCCAAGATAAAGTGTTTCCCATAGCAACAAATTTTATTCAGAAAAAAAAATTCATAACTTGGGTTCTAATAAACATAGAAAGAAAATTTAAAGTGGGAAATGATCAGAAAGATGTGGTCTATCTACACTACTGCATACATAACTGAATTTATGAAATTTGCGCATTTTTCCGGGTTTTCTAACACAGCGCAGTTCCATGGTGAAACCAAAGCAGTCCTTCAGAACCACTCGACCCATGGAGCCGGAGTTTAATCCCGGTTTCTAAAGCGTGAAACGGATAATAGAAATTGCTTGATATCCTTTGGATAAGACGCTAGTCTAGTCTATCGCAAAGTACTTTCCGCCATATCTAACAGACCCAGCTAGCTAATCACTGCTGGGTGGACAGGAAAATCAGAAAAAAAAAATCTCGAATGCAGCCGGAATCGATCTCGGTCCCTTTACGTGTGAAGCGAGTGCTCTACCAACTGAGCTATCGGGACCCCCGCAGTTCCATAGTAAAAAAAATAATAATAGTTCTTCAGAGCCATAAGACCCAATGGAGTCGGAATTTATCCCGGTTTCCATAGCTTGAAACGGACCATAGCAGTTGCTTGCTACCTTTTGGATAGGACTCAAGTTTATCGCAAAATACTTTCCACCAGAACTAATGGACCCAGTTACCCAATATCAGCCTGGTGGACACGAGATCAGAAAGAAAAAAATAATCTCGACTTCACCAGGGTTGGATCTCGGTCCCTTTGCGTGCGAAGCGGGTGGTAATCTACCTACTGGGCTATCTGGACCCCGTGGTGAAGAAGAGAGATACAAAATAATATAATAGGGAATGAGATTAGCGGAAGAGTAGCGTCCCTCGATTGGACTTTACCGGCGGAAAAGTTATTAGAGAGAGAACGTCATGTTGGTTGTGCGCATGCGCCTCTCGTCCTCGCTTCCGGTGAAAGCGGCATGAGAGACGCATGCGCAAAACCATTTTGAAGTTCTCTCTGTAAGGTGACGTCCAATCAAGGGACGCTACTCTTCCGCTAATCTCATTCCCTATAGAGAGATAAAATAAATGTTTGCATTTGTTTGGGTATTTCGATGGTATGGTATTGAAGATAAATACAGATAATATTATAAATTCAAGCTATATACATTTGTATAGATCGATTTCGTGAGATTTTTAAAAAAAAAGAGCTTTATATAGTAAAATATCCACTAAACGTGCTCAACGCGCTTTACAAAGGATCCCTGAACAACAGCAACACTTAATACGAGGGCTCTTTCAGAAATAACCGAAAAATGCCCATTACTCAGCAACCAGTGGAGATTTTTAAATTCTGTAAACAGCATGATATTCCTTATTTCCTTACGGATATTCCCAGAAATTATGAAGTGCATCATTTTGCACAATGAATTTCTAGACGATTTTAAAGATGGCGGCCCACCTTGAAACTTGGTCAAAGGAGGAAATCAGAGCTGTCATACGTTTTTTGAACGCCAAAAGTCTGAATCCTCCCGAAATTCACAAAGAACTTCAGAGTGTATATGGTGAGCATGTTATAAGCCGTACACAAGTCTATCACTGGTGTAATTTGTTTGCAGCCGGCCATTCCGACTTGACAGACAGGGAAGGGAGAGGGCGTTCGATAACTGCGACGTCAGAAGACAATGTGAAGCGAGTTGATGAGCTTATTCGTCAAGACAGGAGGTTGAAACTTATGAAATCGCAAGCAGTCTTGAAATTTCGGAAACTTCTGCCCATAGAATTGTATTTTATGAACTTGGATACAGAAAAGTCAGCGCAAGATGGGTTCCTAAGCAATTGACAGACAATCATAATGAACAAAGATTGGACATCTGCAGGGAACTTTTGAGAAGAAGCAAGAGCTCACGCAGGGTTCACGGGCATACTGCCAACGCCGGCGGAGACTTTTTAGGGTACGATGTGACTTTTCTTGACAGCATAGTCACCGGCGATGAGACTTGGTTGCACCATTGCACCCCAGAAACAAAGCAAGATTCGATGACATGGAAACATCCATCCTCACCTGTCGCGAAGAAATTCAAAGTCATGCGGTCAGCAACAAGTCTCACAAATATCGCCCTTCTCAGGAAACCCTAGAGACCTAAACAACCGCATCACAACAACTGAAGTTAGAAATAGCATAAAGTGCCTAAACAATAACAGATCCCCAGGCGAAGATGAAATTCCCGCTGAACTGCTGAAATGCGGTACCCTCTCCCTGGATCTGAGCATTGCAAACATAATGAACAAAACATTCTCAACACACAAAGACTGGGACATAAACAGCGGTGTCCTAATTACAATACAAAAACCAGGAAAAACGAAAGGACCCGTAAACAACCTGCGCCCAATAACATTACTGAATACCATAAGAAAAACACTGTCAACTATTGTCCTCAACAGAATTAGACCGAAAATAGAAAATTATCTATCACATAGCCAAAGCGGGTTTCGCCAAGACCGAAGCACATCGGACGTTGTATGGACACATAAATGGTTGGCAGCAAAGGCACTCAAAGAAAACATATCCATAACAATAACCGGAATCGATATGTCCGCAGCCTTTGATACGATCGACAGAGGAAAACTTTTGGAGATATTAACAGAAATAGTAGACGAAGACGAGCTCCGAATAATCCGATTTCTCCTCAGCAACACAAAGATACAACCAAGGATATACGGGGCCACAAAACAGACGCAGTTCGAAAGTAACATCGGGACCCCCCAAGGAGATAGTCTGAGCCCGATTCTGTTCACAATATACTTAGAACACGCTCTGAAAGAAGTTCGAAAAGTCATTCCAAAACCAACGACTCATATTGAGAATGCAATCCCTAGAGAAATCGCCTATGCAGATGATGTCGATTTTATTGGATCAACACCAGCAAATATAGACATCATACAAAATACCCTCATGAAATATAACCTCCAAGTCAATGCCAATAAAACCGAATTTACAACAATATCGAGGAACAAAGAGGAATGGAAAAGAACAAAGAAAGTCGGCTCACTAATTGGAGACACCGAGGATGTACAAAGAAGAAAACAGCTATCAAACGCCGCACTCAGTAAACTCACCAATGTATGGATTAGAGGTGACAAAATAAAGAGAAAAACCAAACTGAAACTGTACCATGCTCTTGTAAAACCGGTACTTCTGTATAACTGCGGCACTTGGGCGTTGACAAAATCCGAAGAAGAACATCTGGATGCCTTCCATCGCACACAGCTAAGAAGGGTACTGGACATCAAATACCCCAAAAAGATCTCAAATGAATCACTATATAAGATCACAAAAGAAAGACCAATCTCCCTTGACATTTTACAACAACGATGGCAACTTTTCGGTCACATACTACGCAGGGACAAAAACATACCAGCAAACCAAGCCATGTCGGGATACTTCCAAAAACACGGGAACCTTTTCAGAGGAAGACCGATCACAACACTCCCCGTGATCCTAAACAAAAACCTCACAACACTTGGACAAAGCATTAGTCTCATAACGGCAGGGAACCTTGAAAATCTGAGAACCCTAGCAGAGGACCGGCAATATTGGAGACACCTCACACAGGAAATACTGGAAACAGCCAAGGCGACCCGATCTTTCGGTCGAGACGCGAAAGGCATCTAAGTCAGTAAGTCAATGCGGTCAGCAAAGAAAATAATGGGAACTGTTTTCTGGGACAGTCATGGTGTTATTCTGTTCGAAACCTTACAACCTGGAGAAACAATCAATGCTGCAAGGTACTGCCAAACTCTTGACAAGCTTAGGGAGGCCATTCGCAGAAAGCGCCCAGGGCAGTTGACCAACGGGGTCATTTTGCAACACGACAACGCTACACCCCACACAGCACGAGTGACGCAAGGTTGGCTAGAGAAATATGGATGGGAGATTTTGCCACACCCACCACACAGTCCAGACCTCGCACCATCTGATTATCACCTCTTTGGGCCACTGAAACGTGGGCTGGCAGGAAAGCGCTTTGATGTTGATGAAGAGCTTGTTGACCATGTGCGGAAATGGCTACAAAACCTTGACGGAAATTTCTTCCGAGACGGTATCTATTCCATGGTGTGGCGTTGGCAGAAGTGTGTCGACAGACTTGGCTGTTACGTAGAGAAATGAAGGACGAGTCAAGGTATGAACACGTGCAAGAATTTTGTTGATAGCATAAAAATCGCGGATTTTACAGGCATTTTTCGGTTAATTATGAAAGAGCCCTCGTATGTAGGATGGGACATGACGTCTGTTAGGCGATATTATGTTTTATTCGGACAGAGACAACGCTGTAAACGGTCAGGTACTCATTTTACACATGAGTACA